>NC_092466.1:3958560-4302060 GCF_047495875.1 Pithys albifrons albifrons | reverse complement strand
TGGATGCTCAGCATGCAGAGGAGGGGGAATATGGAAGAACAGCACCCCTCTACTCACAGAATTGAGTCAAAACCAATCTATTCCTGTCCAGTGCAGGTTTGGGGCATATCACAGAATGGCAGAATGGTTTGGGTTGGAAGGAACCCTAAAGACCATCTCATTCCACTCCTGCCATGGGCAAGGTCACCTTCACTAGCACACATTTCTCCAAGCCCCATCCAACCTGGCCTTGAATGTTTCCAGGGATGGGGGAGTTACAGCTTCTCTGGACAACTTACTGTTTTACCCACTTTATTGTAAAAAAGCTTCTTCCCTATACCTAATCTAAATCCATCCTCCTTTAGATTAAAAAACATAAATATAGTAACTTATATTTAAAAGTAAAATAAAAGTATATTTTGCAAGTGCTTGAGAATGTCTGGAGGGCACAGAGTGAGGGTGGGATGTCCTCTTTCAAAACTTGGTTTGTCACCTATTTGCCCCATGTCCTTGCCTGTCCCTCCAGGTCCAGCCCTGGCACCAGCTCGAGGGAGTTGTGAGGAGCTGTTTGATCTCATGAGGAATGACAGAAACACTGTTCGAGGTCTGTTGCTTTCATTCCCATTTTCTCTCTTCCTTACGCAGAAGAGCATAAAACATCCAACTTAGAGCTTCTGTCAGGAGTAGAGGTGATACCAGAAGGTGAAAACCTCCTCATTATAGTCTCTGACTCAAAGGTCTCATTTGCTTCAGACAAAAAAATGCAGCTGTGAAGAACATTATCAGAAGCAATAATGGCTTAATGGAAGTGTGACCTGTGAGAAACTGCCTGGAGGAGCTGTGGAGCAAGCTCTGCTTGCACCCATCTGGTGGAGAGCCCCAAGGCCAGGGTGATGGGCTGGTGGGGCAAGTGGGACACAAGGACTCCTGCTGGGATGAGACTGGGCCACGCTGCCTGAGGTGTGTAATGGGAAAGGGTGAGCTGGAAGGGCTTGGCTGTCTTTTGGAATTATCAGAAAGCCACAAAAGTAGCAGCAAAACAGGGCTGGGAGTGATTTTCACTTAGTGGTTATCTCTACAGAGGACCTCTGTAGTTATATATATAAAAAAGAAGTGGAATTAGGGCACACACACTCGTGTGTGTATGTCATGTTGGAAGGAAGAAACATCCTCCCTGAATGCATAGGGATGTTGTAGATATAGACACATCCACGTTGCTCAGATCTGAGCATATCACTTCATTTTTTAAAAATCATGATGCATTGAGCCTTTGTTTGAACACACAGTGACGTTTTTAGGGTACACAGAGGCCAGACTGCTCACCCCTACACTGCTGTGAAACACCCATTTTCCTCCTCCCTCTGCCTGAAATGGGACTCTCAGCCTTAAAAGTCCATGCCCTACTATAAAACTTGCCTCACCTCCACCTCCTAGAGCCTCACCTCCAGTGGCCCCAGACCGGTTGTTCCTCTCACTGAACGTGCTATTCATCCCCACCAGCGACTAAACACTTTTACTATGTGAAAATACATTAAATGACTGAATTATTTGTTTTCAAACAACTTGCTGTGCAATCACTCGTTTGACAGGAGCCCTTGGTGCCTTGCAATTTGCTCTGCACACGTGGCAGCTCCAAAGGAGCCCTCAGCAGAGAGGGGTCAGTGAACAAACCACCCTTTTTAGTGAGCCTTGGCATATTCCCCCCCAGACAAACCACAGAGGCTGTTGTCTATTGTGTCAGGGCTCTGTAGTTGTGTAAGAGGGAAATTATTCATAGTAATGGCTCTATCCAGTTGATACTCTTTTTATTTTTTTTTAAATTCCCAGAGTATACATTTATTCGAAGAGATAAGACAATCAGAGAGGTTTAAACTGGCTTTTATAGGACTATTAAATTTCCCAATAGTGCCATAAAAATTAATAAAAACTACTGCTGCTATTCTACCAAAAAATTAACAGACCAAGCATTAAGGGCTGGGGTTTGGGTTTTTTTTCAAAGGTCCTCCTGTTGCTGCTGTTTCTGTACCAACAGGTACAAATGGCTTTTGTTCCCTGGGATTGGTTTCACTCTCAGGCTCAGGGCTGAAGTCCAGATGCACTTGGCTCCCTCCAAAGCCCAGCAACATGGACAGGCATGGGATGTGGAGCAGGAGGAGACACCAAAGGCATTAGAATGACCAGAATCTCAGTGCTGCAGTGGGCATACAATGATCAATCAATCCATAACTTAAGACAAATGACACTCAGTTTGGCCAACTTAGAGCATCGCCACTTCTGAGGCACATCTGCTTCTGTGGTACCTTCACCTTCTAGTGGAAGGTGTCCCTGCCCAGGGCAGAGGGTTGGAACAAGATGAGCTTTAGGGTCCCTTCTGAGAAAAACCATTCTGGGATTCCATGATTCTGCCCATCACAGCTACAGTGTTGGAAATTGTGAAGATGATTTATCCATCTGGGATCCATGAGGTCCTTATGCTGAAGAACCTCTGTTCTGCTGGGTTCAGTGCTCTTCCCAAATATCTGTATTTATTCTCTGCTTCTCCTGAGCCACACAGCTCTATTCAAATGGGGTGGATGGCTGTGTGAAGGTAGATGCTGCTCTTCTTGTGTACTCCTGAAAATGAAATTTTCCATTCCTGTTATATAGTGCTTAAAATCTAACTCAGTTGTGCAAACCAGCTGGGAGGTAGAAGCTGTCTGAAGCACGCATTGCAAATTCCCTGCTGTATTAGTGGGGGGAAATCCTTTCACGTTACCTCTCTCAAGCTGCTTTAATCACTTTAAATCACTCTGAATGACTGTTATCAGTCATTTCATTTCCCCTGATAGGCGCTCCTTCTCCTGAAACCTTACTGCTTTCTACTGCTGAGATGTTTTCAACCTGTGCTTGGAACAGAACTTACTCCCTCCAGGGTAATTTCCATTTTAACCTTTCCTCAATAGCCTAGAAATAATAGATTGCTAAGACGACTTTAATAGATTGGAAATATAAACCTTGTAGAGATAACATGCAGACAGTGTTCCGACTCAGTGGTAAGGAAGAGAATAACAAATCTTAAAAGTTACTGAACTAAGACTTATGTTTTAAGGCTGCAGAAATGCTGGGTGTTGTTATGGCTCTATAATTAAGTAACATTACCTGGTGTTATGGTTCCACGTGCTATTCCAAATCATCTGCTCAGAAATTGCTTTCTTTAATGGTAACTCGGAGGGCAGTGATTACTGGTGGAGGAAAACAAATATTTTCAATATTCCCCCATGGTTTTTAAAATGCTGAAAAACCTCATGTGCTCTCTTAATAACTTTCTGGGCACTGGAGGAGCTTTCAGCTGAAATCTTCAGGCTAATTGTGTGTCTTCATCATTTGGAAGTGGTGAATGCAAAACATGACAACCTGATTAAAAATCCTTGCAGCTTCAAGAACAATCAGAAGTTCTTTGTGAAATGGTGGAAGTACTGGGGGGGGTTTCTTACCTCTCTAGTATCCAAAGGGCTGTTTCTTCTGGAATTCTTTTAGAGAATTTCTGATTTTAATGCGCAACACCTTGTGTGACCGGGTCTCTGCCTGTGCTGTCTGTGGTAGGATCTTGGCAAGCTGATTGATTTTCATAGAATCTCAAACTGGTTTGGGTTGGAAGGGACCTCAAAGCTCATCCAGTCCCACTCCCTGACATGGGCAGGAACACCTTCCACTATCCCAGGTTGGTCCAAGCCCTTTCCAACCTGGCCTTGGACACTTCCAGGGATGGGACAGCCACAGCTTCTCTGGGCAACATAATGGACTTCTAATGGGCTTCTTGTGGTGCAAAATACCTTCTAAAAATACTTGGCAATTTCAGGGCTTGGGCTGAACCACGTGGTGTTCAAGCATTGCCTCTGAGTCGTGATTTTCACTGTTGCAACCAACAGCTACAAAGGGCCCAGTAACAGCCTCCCATACTTAGAATCTCTGTATTTATCTTCATACCATTTATTTTTAGCCAGCTTTTCTCAGTTGCTTGCGGGGAGATACTGCATTGTGCTCACTGTGCTTTCCTTATTTATCAGTCCTGGAATCGTGGAAAATATCACTTCATTCAGTTTTTCTACTCCTCCCATGTAAATGCTTTAGCATAGATATACTGAAGTTTCTTTCAGTTTCCACATGATATCTCTGGCAAACTATTTCTAAGGTTTCTCATCTCCATCAGCAGTTCTCAAATGTTATTTTCCAATACAGGGAAACAACATTGGTCTAAAGAGAATTTAAAAAGAAACACATTTTATTTTAAAGATATTTACTTCAAGTTTTTCAAGAATCTCCAAATTTGAGGTCATTAGTGAGTATTCCTTCCAAACTTCCTTCCTGACACAAGATTAAAAAACAATATTGCACTGAGTAACCTCATAGGAACTACCTGGGAAGCAAAGACTAGTTGTGCACAGCTTTTAAAGCAATCACTTACAGCCATGCCAGAACTATTGTCTATCAGGGCGTGTTCCCACTTTCCCATCACTCTTCTTCATAGATGGCAAGTGCAAAAAAGGTTTTCAGTGGGGTATGTATTTATTTTGCACCCTAAAGGAGACTCATGTGAGGTTTTTTCCTGACTCTAGAAGAGAGAACAACCAGCGTAGGATGACTCAGAGCTGGGGCTTCCCAGTCCCATCAGGATCCCCATGCCATGGGTTCTTCCCCACGTTGCTGAGCAGCTGCAGAGCTCACCCACGCAGGTGGGGTTGCAGCAGCTCCCCAGCAAATATTTGAGATGATTCAAAGCCTCTCCAAAAACAAGCTGCTGTGTCGTGGGTTGACCTCGGCAGAAATAAACTGTGAGTGGATGCATTATGCACATACCACGTGGCATTAACTCAGCACAGATGTGACAGCAGGATGGGTACTTTGCAGTGGGTTTTCTGCTCCCTGGACATCCTCAAGTTAATCAAAATGTCACTGAGACATTTATAGTGAAACACTTTTTTTGAAGTGAATCACTTTTTCTTTTTAAGTGAGCTTTGATTTGATGGGATCAAATCCTTTCCAGGAGGGAGCTTAGATGTTACCTGTGCTACTCCATCCTCTGCTTGGGATGAGCTGCTGATCAGAGCTCACCAGACCAGTGTGCTGCTGTGGTGCATCCAGGCATGGACCCAGCAACCAGTCTTTGTGCCAACTCATCTTTCAGGCTGCAGAAGAGCTGCCAACGCTCCCACGTGATGAAAATGCTCCCCAGTGGTAAATCCCACAGTCCCAGCTCTCTGCACAGACAGATCTGACGACACCTGCTTGACAAACCCAACACAGTGGGTATCTCATGCTTGACAACTTTACAAATGCTTTTGGAGCTTGTGATAATGGAAGGGTGTCAGTCAAAGCTCTCCTATGTCTTTCACTCACATCAAATACATGACTTCATCATAAATAATAGCGAGTTAATTACCACTCTGATGCGATCTACTCCAAATTTGCCCCAGAAATGTCACTGTTACTAAATTGATTGCCCTGGCATGCCTCTAGTTCTTATAACAGTTATTTTAAACTTGTCCTTAGTGCACGAAATCTACAAGCAGAGTAAATAGACTCTCCAGTAAGTAAATTCTAGTTGAAGTAAGAAAAAATTATGTCTTGGGGCAGGATCCGCCCACACGCTGAGTTGATCTTGAAACATCATTCTCGTCAAGTTCTGGCACATAATGCAAATCCCTGTACGATAGTTGCAGGATATCAGGCAGTGAGGCTACACAAACATTGGCAAGACTTCTCTTTTTCCTTCCACTGTGTTTACCTCAGACATAAAACTCAATGTCTCTCAGCCTGCAGTGGAATATTGGAGACATGTAAAAGGTAACGGAGCCTCCCATCACACCGTTCCCTGCCAGAACACAGAGCTTGAAGGATTTCCACTCTCATCGCCCCTCTCCTACTTCTTCCTCAGCTCCAGGGACCACTAAGTTGCTGCAGAGGCTGTTTCAGGGAGTCACAGGCTCCAGCCACAGATCAATGTGCATTACCCAACAAGTCCAATGGCAGCTGAGTGTGCATCCCCCAGTGAGAACATGTGAGCCCCAGTGGGGATGAACTCTGAACTCTTCCTCTGAACATGGCGTGCACCCAGACAGTGGGGGTGGAGATCACAAGGGCAAGATTCAGGCTGTGTGTTGCCGGAGCTGTGAACTTATGGACTCCTTGGGAAACCTGCCATTAATTCCCACCTTGGATTTGCTGGTTCCTTTGGAAAAAGTGCTACTCTGTTGCTTGGGCTGACTCCACAAGCACACTGATGCCCAGAGAAACTCTGCAATGCCGTGGGTGATCACTGAGCAACATTCCATCACCATGCTGTCATCTTTAGGGGCTGGAACTAGATAATCTTTAAGGCCCCTTCCAACCCAAGCCTTTCTATGAGTCTATGTTTTTTCCACAAAGAAGATTTTCTCATTGAGAAAAGAGCTGTAGCAGCCTGATTTGCATTTGAGAGGGCCAGCAGTGATGGGGCTGTCGATCTTCCTTCCCTAAATACATTGTTCTTGTGATTTAAATAAAATATGTAAGCTGCATTTGAAATATTTCTCTCCTCCTGCAGTGTGTCAAAGCTTGCCCTCATATATCAGTGAACATTAAATCATCATATTCTCATTTATATGTAAACACCAGGATGCTGATGGAGTCAAGTACTGTTATGTGTTTGTATTTGAGGATCTAATTTTACACTGAGTATTATTTTATAGATATCAGGCTGGATTTTGTAGACTTGATTCTACTGCCATTACAAGAGTGCAGTGGGAGAATAATGAATTTTGCTGTTGTTTGATGAGTGGAATGAAAATGTTCTGCCCAAACCAAAGCTGCGTATGGTCTCCAACCATTTGTAAACATTTGCCTTGTTTACTTCCACTAACAATGCAACCATCTTTTTTATAAAGGAAATTCTTTCAGAACAAAAACCAACAAGCATTTTTTGCTCAAGTGTTGGTTTTGAAATCAGCTGAGCTTTGTTTCCCAACAAGCAAATCTGTAGGTAATTTGACTTAAAATTAGGAAGCAACAAACTTGGTTTTTGGATCAGAAATAATTTTACATGGGTGACTGTGCCATACAGACAAGCAGTGGATTTGTCCTCAAGTCTGCTCTGCACTTTTACTTCACTGTGATCTTAGGTGATGATCACTAGGAGGTGTTTAAAGCAAGGGAGCTGATAAATGTTGGGGCGGTCCTGTGGTGTAAAGGAGAGCACTCTGGACTCTGAATCCCAAGGTCCTGAGTTCCAGTCTCAGTGCGGACCATCCCCAGGCAGTTCAAGCCTCCCTGCCATCCCATCCCATCAGATCTCGGATGCTCAGCAGGGTCAGCCCCGGTTGGTACCGGGAGCTGTGACAGTCCCGAGGACTTCCCTGTCACTGTCCAAGCTCGCTCGGCCGTGGCAGATGGACCTTAGGACTGAAACAGTGGGGCCAGTTCTGTGCACGCTGAGCCTCACCTAAAACATCCACTGTGCAGGCTGGAAGGGCACAGGGCACACCCACGTGGGGAGAGCCCTTCCCAAATCTTCGTTCATGAAGTCTGGCCATACAAAAAAAATTACCCATCCTGCTCACAGTGGTGAGCCAAATGAGCTGAAGACTTGTGTATATTGGTACTTCAAATGCAAGTTTTTCCCATCTTTTCGTGGTTCAGGAAGGCTGGGAAATTTTATTTCTCTGTCCAGGAGCAGAAAGCAGAGCTCTCCCATGTGCCACCACACGGGGCACTGCCAGGGGGAGAACCTACGCAGCTCAATTTGCTTGTTAATATACACTAAATATGAGGCACATCCCCAACCAAGACACTTTGTACCCACCAGAAGCAGAACAAAGAGGAAGAAAACCTTTGACTGAAGTCAGCAGTCCAGCTGAGATGCAGACAGATTCGTCTCTTTTCCACCACTCTATCAAATGCACTGATTTTTTCCAAATTTTATACTGCAGAGCTACAGATTCTCTGCCATCATTTATTTCTGACAGTGTCTTTGTGCTGGAATTAGTGCCTGATACATGGGGTGAGAACTGACCCATAGAGAGGGAAGTTGTTGCGTGTCTTCACAGATCAAATCCCAAAAGTTCTTGGCATTCTGGTTTAAGGTGCTACAAAATTAATGTGGGTCCATTTCGCCATTTGGAGAAAAATGTGTGATTGCAGAATTAACAGCTCTTGCTCTTAATTAGTGAGAGGGACAGAGTGCTCATTGCTGCTGCATCTTCACCATCAGTACCTCAGTCCTTGAGGCCATAATGGCAAGGACCAGGCCAGGAGCTGCAGGTGATTTATGTCCCTGGGACAGCTTCAAACAATAAATCTGGATGTCTCCCAGCACTTGTGTGGCTGAGGAGTCACGGATTGAGGAGCTTCTTTCCCTGCCTAAAAGGGAACCTACATGGATTTAAAGATGGAAGGTTAATTTTGTAATACCTTCCACATTGCAGAAGTGGATTTTCATATAATCTCATCTTTCAACTGAGATGGAGAGCCTTCCTCTTCAGATAAATCCACTCCAGTTAAGTAAAGCTGGAAGCCTTTCTCTTCTGCATGATTTTAATATCTCTAATTTATCAGCTGTAGACTTGTACCTAAGTCATACTGTAGTTTCTTTATGGTCTAGTCAAAACTTAAATGTTGAAAGCTTGCTGAATGTTGCCTTTAAAAAGAACAGAATTTACGTCCTGCCTAGTATATTTGGGGTTTGGATGTACAAAAAAATGACATAAATCATAATTCTTTGTTATTTTGTAAGACAACACACCCTTGGCTTGTCTGGCATGGGAGACTCCCACCTCTTTCTGGGCTACTTGCTTTGGGGCAGCTGGAGGATGTGAGCGACTGCCATGCAAAGTGAGTGTGAAAAACATGCACAATCCTTTTGTCATCTTTGTGAGGCATTCCAGCCCTCTTTTCTTCCCCCTCCTGCACCCCAGAAAAATGGGAGGAGGCTGAATGCCAACCAGGCAAGCACCAGCCAATGCAGGAGCAGGTAGGCAAGCCCAGCGTGCCCACAGGCACGTGTACAGCAGGTTAGGGAATGGGATCTGCTGAAATCGAGCACAGGGAAGAGGGAAAAGTTCTAGAGAGCTCAGGGCAAGGGCTGGGATTCCCCATCCAAAAGTGGTTAGCAAAAAAAAATGTAATTGCAAGCTGAAACCCTCTTGGTTTTGCTGCTGTTTATAGCAGCCTTAGTTATGGATGTTTGTTTTAAGATGCTGTCCCTGTGGCAGGGAACAATTAATCCATTCCAGTTGCTGTGGATAAGGAACTGCACCCAGGGCCAGCCTGGCTATGCAATCACCACAGTCTCTCTGGGGTTGCTGGAGGAGCATCCTCAACACCAGCCGAGTCAGTTACCCTGGACCTTCACCCCAGCTGTGAGGAGCCTGGAGCACTGCAATGCACTTCCATACAGTGTAACACATGCAGAAAGTTCCTTTGATATTCCTATTCTGGTGAAAACATCACACAGGCACCACCAGTATTTGTCTTTTTTCATAGAATCATGGAGCAGTTATGTTGGAAGGGACCTGAAAGGTCACCTAGTTCCAACCTCCTCTGGTTAGACAACAGCACCTTCCATTTGACCAGGTCTCTCAGAGCCCTGTGGGCTTTTTCCCTTGATGGGTTCTTGGGATCTTCAGGTGCAGAAATGTCCTATCTCAGCCTCCCCAGCTGCTTCCTCCCATCCTCCTTTCACACTACCTTCAGTGGCTGAGTGCAGCATCCGTCCTGCTGCAGCATTAGTGGAAGCCCTGTGTGATCCTGAAATGGACTGTGCTCTCTGCTGTTCTTGCAAATTTTGAGCATGCAACTCTAAAACTCTCTGTAAAGCTTTAATTACAGAAAAATGATGTTGCTTAAATAGATTTGTCCCAGAGGAAAATAGAGCTGACAAGTTATTTTCCTTGTCTAGTGGTCTAGGACTGCTTGTCATAAACAGATGTGCACAGCAGATCCTGCACCAACACTTACAGATTAACTTGCATTAGGACTTCAGGCTTCTCTTGTGCCTTGCTCCGCTGGATGACTTTTTGAGTTGGTTGTTGCAGAAATAATTCATCATCTTGAGCTCAGCCATGCCAATGTCTACAAAATGCAGTGGTGCTGGTTCTGTCATGCCCACCCTTCCTCAAAAGAAAATGTCCCTATGGCAGAGGGACTGGCATCTCCAAGAGGAGACAGACTTTTTCCCAGTCTGATGTGGCCCAAGATCCATGTTGTGTGGGATGGACCTGGACCAACACAGCTGACAAACCCACCTAAATTGAAAGCCAAACATAAGAAAGACACATTACTTCTGTATCTGTGAGCACTTCTTAATGCAGTGAGTATAATAATGTCCAGAAAAACAATTATAAAAGAGATTTTTATTTATACTCAGCCTTGTTCCTATGTGTACTCAGAGCAAAATTTACCTGCTGCTTGAAAAGTCTGAGGTGTTCAAGAGAGTCAAGTCCTTGTTGTCTCTTGCTGGGCATGTTACAGAAGTGTTTTACCTGAAATTCAAAACCAAAACAATTAGAAAGCCTCAAAAAAGCAGGTTCCTTTGGAACCAGTGTGTGAGCCTCAGCCCAGACACAGCTGGCACCACCAGGGCTGAGCTAGAAGCTAAAAATGACACATTTAGGGATGTTTAATGCCATCAGCTTCCAAAGCCACCCTGAAGCAGCTGGGCATTTCCCTGCTGGTCCCACATGTGCCTTTCACTACTTTGGAAAACTGATGATTTCAAACAGAGGAACTTTTAATTCAAGAATATCCCTAGTGGTGTCTTCACTGGAGCAAAGCTGAAGGAGACTGACAGCTTCCTGCTGCATGGCACAAGAGGAGGATGGGAGTAGCAAATCATCTTGGAACTCAAATCACCTTCCCAGATCACAGACTGCTCTGTAGGTCAACTGAGCCAGGCAGGAATCCATGTAGAACATGGTTTTTAACTCCTTTCATCTACAAGACAAGGCTTTCTCCTTTGTGTCAAACCCATTTCTTACATTGAGCGGCGTTTCTCACCTTTCCATGTGTCCCACCTTCCTCAGGAAAGAAGTGCACCCAGTAACACAGCTATGCCATCATGGGTAGGAAGAAACTGGCACCAGTTTTCAGAGGCTTAAACACTTGCTCTTGTTTCTACCAGATTAAATAATTTTTCTCCTTCCATTCTCTTTCTGCATCTCAAATTCTGGAATTATTATACTTTAAGACAGACACTGAGTGGCTGTGGCATGTCCAGAGAAGGGAATGGAGCTGGGAAGAGGCTGGAGCAGCAGGAGGGGTTGGCTCAGCCTGGAGAAAAGGAGGCTCAAGGGGGACCTTCTGGCTCTGCAATCCCTGTCAGGAGGGGGGAGCCGGGACAGGGGGTCGGGCTCTACTCCAGGGAACAGGGACAGGAGGAGAGGGAACAGCCTCAGGCTGGGCCAGGGAAGGTTTAGATTGGATATTAGAGAAAATTTCTTGGAATAGGCAATGGAACAGGCTGCCCAGGGCAGTGGTGGAGTCTCCATCCCCAGAGAGATTTAAAAGATGTGTGGATGTGACACTCTGGGACATGGTTTAGTGGCCTTGGAAGTGCAGTATTAACAATTGGACTCAAGGGTCTCAGAGGTCTTTCCCAATCTGAACAATTCGAGGATTCTACAGACTTTTCATAACTCTCACCACACTGAGTGATGTTCTGAGTGCCTCTTGCCCTTGCACTCTGCAGTGGTGTCTGTGCTAAATGGTGCTTTCTGCTGCTCCTTAGGAATCCTTTGTCTAACTGTGCCCTACCCTGGGCAGTGTCAGCCCACACTGTCCCTCACCTTAATTCTCCTCACTCATCACAAAGCCCAGGTGTTGGATTGCCCCCAACTTTTGCTCCATTTCTCTCTTTTTCAGCCTTTCTCAAGGCCTCAGCTCAGTCAAAGGGCACTATTTTTAGGTATGGCCATTACACACTTTCACACACTCATAAACTCTGCTTTCTGGTGTTTAGTGTTATGCTTTTGAAAAACCCAGGACCAGGTTGCCTCATCTGAACCCCAATTCTGTTCTACATCATGATCCCACAGGATGAAGCTCTCTCCTAAGGGCTGATTACTCTTCTGGTTTATTTTGGTGACATCTGATAGACTTGCACCTCTTACAAATGAGATTATTTGACTCAATCTCCTTGTGCTACAGTAACGCCAGGTTAAAAAAAAAATAAGTACTTTGTGAAGACTGTGAGCTAATAACATAATTCTGAAGCAAACCCACCTGTCCTCAGCCCTCTCCCTTGGCTTTGGAATAGCTTTATGTGCACGCAGATGACTTGACACAGGAGGTACATCTGTTCACTGGAGTGTGTGACTGCTTTCTGTGCAGCTTCAGACACAAATCACATTTTACCCTCCTATAACTTAAATCCCACTGCAAGGCAGCAGAGGGGTATGAGTCTATGATTCTGCACCTGCTGGTTTGTCACTGATTCTGATTTATTCTCCCAGCTTTCTGGAGGCAGGAGGGCTGAGGGCTGTGCCCACCCCCAGCTGCAGCACCAGGCAGGGCTCACACTCCTGAGTTCAGCAGCAACACTTAAACTTTCCCACACGGGACTTCCAAACCTTCCCCTCCCCATTCATTAGTTATTCTTCTGCAGAAGGAACTATCTGACTACAAATTGAATTTTAAAAAGTTAAGTCACTTTCAGGTTACTCATGGAAAGAAACAAAACTGAGAGATGGGGGGGTCACTCGAGGGAATATGTCCAAGAGAAAGCATTTTCCTGTTTTCTCAGCTCTCTGACATCACTGGGAACTGGGATCTTGCATCTTCAATTGGCCATAATTTTTTCTTCTTGTAGAAAATGGGGTATTTAATGTAATGCTCATTTTTTTCCCCTGAAAATCGTCTTTGGGATGTAGCAATGAATGTTAATGTATGCAAGCCCATTAGTGAATATGGTAATGAAGAAGTCGTGGCCAATGGTTAAGCTTAAATTAAGCACGCTTCAGAAAACAAACACAACTCCTCCAGAATTCCTATTCAACACTTGTAATGGAATAAAAGTCCTCATAAAATGTTTTCCCTGAGAAGTAATAAATTCTGAAAACATGACTGTATTTACTTAGACCTTTTGTAATGAAAACGTTTTTCACAGACAGGAAAACTGCTCTTTATGAGAAAACTCAGTAAATACAATTATGTAACTGTTTTCTTGAGGCTTTTACAAACCTGTGCTGCTGCAAATGCTCAGCAGACCAGTGCATACAGCCCCAGTCCCACGTGTGGAACTCAGAGAAAAGATTTCTCAAGCATGGAAAACACATATGCACTTTTCTCCTTCTATATCACATTGATATAATAAAAATTATTCCAAGCCCTCGGAAGAGTTCTGAAAAGGACTGATTCATTTTTCACTAAAGCAAGTTTGTTGGTGCCATAAATCTTCTGAAGGGAAACATAACAAATTTCCACTTGTTACCTCTTGAGAAATGCTTTTTATTAAAAAATAAAATACCATTTTTATTTTATTTATCTATTTGGGGGAGGAAATGAATTGATTCAAATTTATGATTTCATGTAGGAAAAATGCATCAAGTACCATCAGAACTGATTTTTTTTAAGTAGATGCTGAACACCTAAATGCTCTTATTGCCTCCAGAATGAATATCCAACACAGAGCTCACACACATCCCTGAGTGCTGAGAGATGTTTTACCAATGTGAGTTGGAGTCACACTTTCAGCGCAGTGCTCAGCACTAAGTGGCTCTGAGTTTTCACTGCTTGACTCCTACCACAGCATTTCCACCCCTGTGCTGCTGCTTCCCACCCCATGGAGTGTTTCAGAAGGCTCAGAAGGCACCAGACTCTCCCAGTCTGTCTTCACAAGGGTGCTCAGGCACCTCTGCTGAGTCTTGAAGTTTTGCTCAGTGTGATGCAAACCTTTATGTGTTTGGGGGATACTTCATCCAGAAACAGAAAGGCTGAGATAACGAGAGCTCTCCCAGTGCTGGGCTCACTGCTGTGCCCTGGCCAGGGATGTGAAGCAGCACAAACAACTGACAGCTCTGCTTTATGCCAGGCTTAGGACTGCTCTGCAAAGCAGCAGGAGACCACCACTGCCTTTGACCCCAAACTACAGAAGAAATCCTGATTATTGACCTGCCGTGATTCCAGGCAATCAGATACTGCTTTAAATGCAGAAGGAAGTGCCTCTCAAGGAGGCTTTGCCCTTTCTCCTCCAGCACAGAGGAATCAAAGCTCAACAGCAGCAAACACAACGAGCAGCTCCCCTGGAGCACCATTGTTCCCTCAGCTCCAAAGTCTTCCCAGGCTTTGTCACTACATCACTGAGCTCCCTGTCCCAACCAGCAGAAGCAATCTGGGAACGCATCACCTCTGCTCAGAGGTATCCTGGCTGGCAGAACTCACAGGGAGGCAGGGGCTGGGTTTTGGAGGAGCTCAGGGGCTGTGGCAGCCCAGGAGTGATGCTGGAACTCCCCTACACTCATTAGCAGAGTGAAAAGAAAGGCCACCACCCCTGTGGGTGTTCCAGGTGCAGCGGCTGCCACAGGTGGTGACCTGTCACATGGTTTCACAGCATCACAGGATATTGTGACTGGAAGGGATCCACAAGTATCACAGAGTCCAGCTCTGAAGTGAATGGCCCATACAGAGGCCCAACCCATAACCCAGTTGTTATTAGCAATCTCCAAAGCACATTTAAAGGAGGATAAACAATGTAGCAAGTACATTATTTGACATCTCTGTAGGGTGAGCTCTTTGTATTTCATCTTGTAATTTTGCACTTCACCCTATCATAAAAAATGAGGGGAAAGGATTATTTGGGTTTCGTGGCATTTGGATAGGTAAGTTTTAAAATATTGCACAAACATGAAATAATTTTGTTTGGGTTTTCTAGTGCAAAACTGAAGCCAAAGGAAGATAAGTAAATACTTTTGGGGACAGTGATAGATTGGAATGGTGATACACTGTGAAACTCCTGTTAAAACTTTAGGTCACAACATGGTGCTCTTTGTTTTATACTTCTCCTTGCAAGTCTGAGATTTAATCAGTTTCCTAACAATATTCAAAGAGGAAGTTTCAGCTCCTGAGGCAATTTGGAACAAGTTTGACAAAAAGTATCTACATTACTTAAGGATGGTGATTTCACCCTGAACTTAAAATGTCTTTATTTCTCGCCCAAAGACCCAACTATCCAGGTTATGACAGCACCAAACTAGAAAACTATCTCTAAATATGTTGGAAAAACAACCAATTATAGAAATATATAGAAATATTTTATAAAATATGCTCTATATCACCTGCATTTACAGAGACAAAAGACTCATTTCATTTCTCCTAGCTCTGTCATTTCTCACCTTTCATTAAGCTTTAATTGGAAGACTTAAGTCTTATCCTATCCCAAATTAGCTTTGAGCAGAATATGAAGTACAAGCACTGCTCATTTATAATAGCTCATATACCCTTAGGTCTGCTGAAGAACGGAGTGAAGGAGTTATTGTTTCTCATCAAGTCCAAAAAGAGTAAAGGCCTGAACAGATCCTCAGGTTGGAGTTACCCAAGTGCAAAGCAAAAGGGCAACTCTTGGCATCAAACTGCACATTTGTTCTTTCTCTAGCATGTGGTCATGCAGAGAATCCTCAAAGCCTTCACTGATGCTGAAAAATTATCATAAATCATATTTCAAATTCTAATATTTTTAATTAATGCTCTGAGGAAGGGAGGGAATTTAATGGGCACTGTACCAGCACAAGGGAGAAAACAAGTGCACAATCTGAAATGTATGAACTGGTGAAGCAGGAAAACAACACAAATTTGTCCCAGATGAGAAGAAAGGAAGGAAGGAAAGAACTTTCTCCATCAGCCATGACAAGGCTGTTAGGAGGTCCATAGGTAAAGGTATGTAGAGAGACAAAGGGAAACAGGGAAGCCTGGTCTGAGTCTCATATCCATGTAAATAGGAACTGTTCCCTCTCCTGCAGTGTTTCCTTGAACGTTGAATTTGCAGAGGAGAAAACAAAGGTGCTGTGGGTAGAGGTTCATGGGGTCCCCCTTTGATCCTGGTGGCCATGGTGAGTTGTCTCTGGGATGAAGTTCATTGAGTAGCAGGACAAGGAGTGATTCCTGTGCTCAGCTCTTCCTGCTGCATCCACCCACTGTGACCTCTGCTGGTGGGTGATGCTCCAACCTTCACCAAGACCATCCTGGTTTGTGGCAGGGAGCACCTCCAGCATCGCTCCCTCAAATTCCCTGGGGGCCACAAAGCTGGAATTCAAGGTCAGGCCACAGCTTGGCCAAGAGGGTAAAATACTTCAACAGAAGAGAGAAGGAACCTTCAGGTTCAAAATCTGCACTTGAATCAGTTTATTAATCCCAAAGTGCAAATCAGAAGAGAGGGGAAGAGGGGAAGACGTGAGGAATTCCAAGAGTCCAGGACAAAAATAGCACTATTAAACACTTCATTTATTTTTTGATATTTTCCCAGTGACTTTTAAATCTCCACAGATTTACAGAAAAAGAAAAAAAGTTTATATCCTCTATGTACAGTCTTTTAGAAGACAACCTTGTTTAGTACAGCTGCAGCTCTCCCACCCCCATGTCTGGAACATCAACACCAATTGGCACATCTTGTCTGCAGCCCCCCAGAAAAGCAGAACAAGTGATGCTCCAGTTAGTCCTGCAAAATAAAGGAGGAGAGAAATCCCACTCAGAAATAACCCTGAGGGGAGGGGGTGGGGTGAAGATTATGACAGCATTAAACAAAAGTTAAAATGAAATGAGAAATTTTGCAGTTATTTTGTTCTTCAGGAGGAAAAATGTGAATACAGCACTTTTCCCCAAACTTTGACAGGCTCAGCAGCTCTACAGTGTATATGGGAAATAATGCAATTTTTCTTCCATAAAGAAAACCTCTACCATCAAATGTTCATCACCTGACAACCTGAAATTCAGTACCTGTTTTTTATAGTCTCACTTTATCTCTGTGTTTGCCATGTGTAAATTAACTGCTGTTTGTATCTTTTACTCAAATACAGCTAGAGCTGCTTATTCTTGTGTTATAAAATAAAGTTATTCCTGGGAAAACACGCATAAAACAGAGCAGGAAAGGAATAAAGTGACTGGGATATGTGTTGATAGCTGAGTGGAGTCAAAGCACAACTTTTGCAAATGAAGCTTTGCTGAAAAGTTTAATTATTATTGGAATCAGTTTCAGATTCTGCAAGGCAGGTTTTCTTGGGGATTTTGGCAAAGTCCTTTAATTCCACAGCCTGAAGGAGATGGAAGGATTGGCTGAAGTAGGATAGGATAGGATAGGATAGGATAGGATAGGATAGGATAGGATAGGATAGGATAGGATAGGATAGGATAGGATAGGATAGGATAGGATAGGACGGGATAGGATAGGATAGGATAGGATAGGATAGGATAGGATAGGATAGGATAGGATAGGATAGGATAGGATAGGATAGGATAGGATAGGACAGGATAGGACGGGATAGGACGGGATAGGATAGGATAGGATAGGATAGGATAGGATAGGATAGGATAGGATAGGATAGGATAGGATGGGATGGGATGGGATGGGATGGGATGGGATGGGATGGGATGGGATGGGATGGGATGGGATGGGATGGGATGGGATGGGATGGGATGGGATGGGATGGGATGGGATGGGATGGGATAGGATAGGATGGGATAGGATAGGATGGGATAGGATGGGATGGGATGGGATGGGATGGGATGGGATGGGATGGGATGGGATGGGATGGGATGGGATGGGATGGGATGGGATGGGAGCCAGCACCCAAATCACATTTGTGAGTGATCAGCTGGGGCGATTGAAGGCTGTGAAACTTTTAAAGGCTCTTGTGATCCTGAATGGAGAATGTGGAAGTGTATGTGTCCACAAACTACAGGGTTTATTTCAACAGCTACACTGTAAATGCAGTTAGGCTGCAGGCCTGGATTGCAGAGCACTGGTGAGGGGCTGGAGGGTCTTCTATTTATAGATCTGCTCCCATTCAAATCCAGTGCAAGCCACCAGCAGCTCAAAGCTGGGGATTTTCCTGTGACCTGCATGAACTCAGCCCAAAGCTGCAGGAGCTCCCAGCCCAGGGGCTGCCACCAGGGACAGGGGCTTGTGGGGATGGAGTGTGGGATTCTGCAGGCAGAAAGCCTGGAAGAGGCAAAACCAGCCAATGGGATGGTGGCACAACCTTCCCCCAAACCATTTCCCGGAGAGAGGGGATGTTTTTTAACCCTGCCCATCCTCCCCAGGTGCTTTGCCTTCAGGGTGCCCAAATCCAGCCATGTCTGTCTCTGCAGACAGCAAGGCAGACTGAGCCCACCTCACATCTACAAGGTTTTAGCTCAAGGTGCTGTTTGCAGAGATAAATAAACACAGCCCTGAGGATGTGGTTTAACACAGGAATGGGGCAGCAGCAGCTCTGTCCTCTGGCCTGTCTGGCCTTGCCACAGCCTGACGGGGAAAGCCAGGGCTGTGCCGGTGCAAGGAGGCTCCTTGTGAAGACCACAGTCCTCCAGAGGTCACATCACTGTTTCAGCAAGCTGAGAGCAAGGACAAAAAAGGAAGCTAAATCTGTACTTGGCATAAAAAATAATCCCAGGGAAAAAATGGGTTTATCTCTTGATAACCAGAAGCCAAATAATTGCATGAAGAGGCTGAGCAACACAGACAGAGCCAGGCAAATGGCACTGTGTGGGAGGAGCAATGTGAAGTGAAGCATGAATATTAAACCTTGATTGCCCAGGACAGTCCTGGAATCACCATCCCTGGAAGTGTTCAAAGAGATATGTGAATGTGGTACTTGAGGTCATGGGTGTGCTTGGCACTGCTGGGGAAATGGTTTGACTCTGTGATCTCAGAGGCCTTTTCCAACCTAAGTTATTCTATAAGATGAATTTAGGCACTGAGGCCAGTGTTGTGAGTTCTTACCTTCCAAATACTTAAGAATTTACCTAACTTAACTTACAAACTTACCTTCCTGGAAGAGAGGTGGAAGAACTGGGATCCAAGGTCAGGTGTCTTAGCCAGAGGGTATGACTAGAGGGGACATGGGAGGCTTGAGCAGACAACCCTTTTCCAAACACCAGCTCTGGGGACTGGAGCAACAAGAGGCAATTGAACTTGTCCAGAGCAAGTCAAGCAGAAATGGACTGTACCACCAAATATTTAATGGGGTGAGGAGGACTTGGATTCAGAGTGGAGAAAAGTGGGAAAGCTGGAGTGTGTGGCAGTGGGGAGGAGGAAGGAAGATGCAGTGGGGGTCCTTTTTCACCCCACTGCAGATCCAGGACTGGCCCCCAGCCATGCTGACATCCCTGCAGTTTATGGCAGTACATCTGACAGGCTGAGGAGGACCACAATAAAAACACTGTTGCATATCAGAAAGTGAGTAAATCATCATCCCTGCTCAGCTCTCATTTATTTTGAAGATGCTGGGTCTTCCCTCACTGTGAGGGAAGGATGACAAACGAGGCTGAGGAATGGGGAGGAGGAGGGGGAGTGAGACAGCAGGGGCAGAGAAAGGTGACCAGACACCCAGACAGCTCCAGTTCACTCAGAACAAACCCCTGCTTTGGACAGGGCTGACCACACTGTCTAGTCACTGTATATATAGGATGGAGCAGAAGTTTGCAATTACATTCCATTTCTGTGGTTTACATATAGCTGTGCTTTATAAGCCAGCACACATCAAGGCTGAGCTTTTCCGTGGGCTTTTTCCAGGGAGTGGGGTTCTTATCTCCTCTTAGGAAAGGAAAACATGGGCAAATTTGCTTTTCCAGGTTGAAGAAACCACAGAAATGTGAAAGACATTTTTATAAATAACATCATGCACCAAATTCCACCATTCCTTTTTACTTGTACTTATGGCTCAGCTGCATGGAGTGTTTTTTATTGGAACAAATGTGTCTTTATTAAAACAAATAAGGCAATTCTTCCTATCAATAAACAAACTAGCTGGGGCTCCTGACTCCCAGTTTTGTCACAATCAGGCATGATGGTCACCTCATTTGTGGCCAGATGGTTTGCATTAGAGCTGATCTATTAGAGGAGCTGAGTTGAGCTCCCACCCCAGCCCTGCATGATGTCCATGAATGTCACCTCCTGCTCCTACTCCCAGGGCATGAGAGTTACAGCAGAAAACAGAATGGTTCATTAATAAAAGCTTTCTCAGTCCATGCCAATTGCAACTCGAATGTTCCTATTTTCAAAGGATACCAGACGTTTCCTAGCAAGGCTGGAAAACCAAACTAATAGTAATCCTTCGAAGTGGAAAAGACTTGCAGCTTGAATCAACAAAAAGAGGCAAGAATATTGCCTTCATTCCAGTAATGCCACCACCTCCTGTTGCATCCATCTCTTAGTAGAAGAATGTAGCTTTCATATTATAAATAAGAAAAAATGTAAATTACAAACACGAGCCACAAGTGGATATAAGCATTTCAGTCTTTAACACATCACAGGCTGGAGTTGCAGACCCAATTACAAAATGCATCATCAATTCTTTGCGTGGCTTTTAAGTACCATTTTTCAAACAAAGCACATGAACCCTGTGATGTGTTACAGAGCAAGAGCTCCTGCACGCTACAGCATTTCCAGGAAAACAGTGCCATTAATTTCAGCAGGGAAATGAATGGTAACTTCCAGCTGACTCCAAACAGAAAATAGAGTGAGAAAGTGTTCTTTCTTAAACGAAAGGCATAGAGAACTTTCTTTGTAAGATGTGAAATGAGCTCCAAGTAAAAACATAGAATATTGGTTGCAAGACTCAGACAAGATAACAGGTATATCCAGGCAGCTTGGCCCGGCTCTTCAGTCACAAGCAGCAATTTGAGCAGAAATGTTGGGCTGCCTGATCTGAGACCCATCAGAATGTGTGAGCTGATGCTGCTCAAATACACAGACTAACCTTAAGCCAGCACTTGTGAGCCTATTGACGGTTTATTGCCCCTAAGATTTTTCTGCTCTTTCTTAAAATACATAGTGCCATTTCCTAGTTCAGGAAGAGAGCACTGCACAGAATTCAGCACAAACCAACCAAACCCCCCAGGGGACGGCAAGGCTTTTAATTCACCCCAGAGGCTACAGGGAGAGGAATTTATCCTCTTGAAAACTAGTCAGGGTTGAGCAACAGGCTGGCTGAGGCTACAGTGCTTTGCATATAATGCTGTAAATGAAAATAAAATGTCATTTGTGCTCTTCTTCAGATACAAGAAAGATGGAAAGCCAAGATGTGACCAAATCACTCATTTTTCCAGACACAAAACAAACACTTAAAATAGTTGCAAGTGGGGTTTCTCATTCTTTAGATTCCTTCATACTCCTCTGAGAGCAAAAATTTCCCCTTTGGAGACCATTGGAAAAAAAGGAGGTAGAGGTAGGTTTAAAAATATGGTAAGTTCTAAAGATCCATTCACAGGAATAGAAAAGCATAAATGAAGCACCAGGGTACACTGTACCCACCATCAGATGAATGTGGAAATTAAAAATAGCTGGTGAAATGCATGAACTTTGCCAAAGGATTCAGACTAGGAAAGAGCCATGTTGATGGATCCAGGCAATGGAGCTGCACTGCAGATGCCTCCATGCTACAGGCAAAGGCTACAAATTAGCCCTTCCCTAATAATGATGCTCCTTTCAGTTGTATTTTTTTGACAGTCCCACTCAGACCAAGCACAGTTTGCTTTTCCCAGACACAAAAGCCTGGGCACAGATCTGTCCACTGTTTGTCATCACTTCTCCAGGCAGAACCTCAGGTATTCCAGATCACAGCAGAAAGCAGTGATGACAGATGTTCTCACTGTAATAGTCTGGGAGAAAATGGAGCTGAGACAGCTTAAATACTTTTAAAATAACACCTAATAATATCTTACCTCCTTCAGAGAAGCTTTTCAAAGCATTAAATGTTATCAACTTGAATTTTATATAACAAAAAAATTGAGTACTAAGCTTTCTAATTCAGGCAGAATTACATCACAGGGCAGAAAAGCTCTGATCTTACATGAAACACTAGAAAAGGTGCACTAGAGTCATATTATAACAGGTGCACAGAAGCTTTCCAGCCTCTGGCAGGAGGAAATGGGGTTTGCATATGTGATAGCTATGGGGAGCTCAGGGCTGCAGAGACTGGAGAGGTTGTGGCTCAGCCTTTTGAGAAACGAACACTCAGGAGAAACTGGAGCAATTCCAACTCATCCTTTCGGGAAGGGGAGCCAGCAGGTGCAACCTGCAGTGACAATCCTGAAAATAAATTGGAAGGAGCTGTCAGGAGCAGCCATGGGGATGGAGATGATGTGGCTTAGAGAACTCTAAGAATATGCAGAACTCCTGGAAGGGAGCTGAAGGCATGCTATGAATTTCTCAGTGTTGCTGGGAGACTTTGTGCACAGCAAAGACAGTCTAGGATTGTGAGAAACCTGCAGGTGGGCTCAGTTCTATTCACCTTGCAGCCTGAGCAAGCCAAAGCCCAAACATTCAGGCTGGTTAAACCCCAAAATCCACATCCTGATTTCCTCTCAGCATAGTCCAGGCCTCAGGGTAGAGTTGGCATGGTGCTCGTGTCTTATAGTGAAACCCAGCAGAGCCTTCAGCTTATAGAATTGTAGAGTGATTTGGATTGCAAGAGACCTGAAAGACCATCTTGTTCCAACATCTTCCACTACAGGATGCTCCAAGCCCCGTCCAGCCTGGCCTTGGACACTCCCAGGGATGGGGCAGCCACAGCTTCTCTGGGAAACCTGTATCAGGGCCTGCCCACCCTCACAGTAAATAAAAGTTTCAGCACTCCTAGAGTAGGGAATCACCAAAATCCAAGTCTGAATGTGTTCATATGGACCTCAAAACTACAGGTCATCACAGATCTTTTGGCCATAAGCCTGATGCAATAGACTGTTTCAAAAAGCCAGTCCAGGAGAGGAGGGAAATGATGAGCAAAGCAGCAAATCCCTGAGCAATCTCATGGCTGGGGTGGGAAGGCTTTGGGCACACGTGGCCTTGGATGCCCAGTGAGACTGGGGAGGGTGAGAAAGAAAAAGTGTGAGGGAGAAAGCATGAGAGTGAGCCAGAGAGAGCTGGGTATGAGGATTGTCAAAGTGACTTGGCACAGTGGAGGGACCAGGATATGCCAGGGAGATCACAAAGAGCAGCTGAGGACATGAAAGCACAAGAAGAACCAGGACAGGCCTTGCTGCTCTTGCAATTAGATGTTTTCCTGCACAAGTACATCAAAGGTGCTCCAGACAAGGCAAAGGGAGGGAAAATAACACTTCATAGAACAGAATCACAGAAGATGCTGAGTTGGAAGGATCCACAAGGATTAAGTCCAGCTCCTGGCTCTGCACAGGACCATCCCCAGGAGTCACACCCTGTCCCTGAGAGGATCATCCAAATGTTCCTTGAGCTCTGGCAGCCTTGGGGCTGTGCCCATTGCCCTGGGGAGCCTGTTCAGTACCCGCTACCCTCTAGGAGAAGAACCTTTTTCTAATATCCTACCTAAACCTCCCCTAACACAACTTCAGGCCATTCCCTTGGGTCCTGCCACTGGACACCACACTAAGTTACTTCTGGACAGAAGAAGAGCCCCCCTATCCAAAACTTGAAGTCCAAAAGGGACAAAAGCTTTCCAAAAATGTGTACAACAAAGTTTAAGTGAACTAGTGGCACTAACACCACAGCCCCTACAGTTTTGATCCCCCTCTGCCACCTCAGCCACTGTCCCCAGGGGCACCAACTCCAGGGGTAGCTTTGGATAAATTCTGATGCCAAGTATCCCCTGGCAAACATTGGCACAAGCAGCACAGGCTGAGGATCCCAAAGTTGAAATCTTACAGCTGCAGGTTTCCTTCAGCCCCAGATTTACAGCAGTTTGTGATAAATCTCTTCTGATAGTGCTGGTTCTGCTCTCAGGCCACTTTAATATTGTGGAACTATTCCGAGATTGTGCTGGGGAATGAGGAGATTTCAGCGTGTAAAAAATCCACAATAATTTTTCATCTGAATCACCCCCAAGCTGCCAGCAAACAGGAACACTGCCTGGGAGAGGCTGGTTGTGAGAATTGTTTTAACATGATGTTGGGTGTTTTATGTGTAATGCCAACTCCTTTTGCAATAAATCAGAGTTTCCCCAGCACATGCCTCTCGGGAGGTTTAAAATCACCTGAGAAAAAGGGTTCTGGCCACATGCCTACTCCATAATTCTTTCCAAGGGTACATCACCCTCCATGTGTAAGACACTCAGGATGAGATGTTGACCCCACAGAGGGGCCTCTGCAGAAATGGCCAACAACAACTCTTCCACAGTGCTCATAAAGGGGATGAGCCAAACCTGTTAAATAGCATGGAAAGACTCCCAGTGATTTTAATGGATTTCATGCTAGTCCACTGCATGCAAAGGTCCTCTTTGGTCCTGAAAGAGTTGTCTGTCCTACAGCAGCACGCTGGGAGAACGCAGAAGGAGCAGCTCAGGGAAATGAACTTAATTAACCATTTCATTTTAGTGCTGGCATTTACATAGTTCATTGATTATGTGGCTGTGCAGACTCAATTACTTCAAAGTATAAAATTATCCCAATGTGAGATGGTTTTTGTCGAGAGAAACCCTATGACAGCTGTAAGGCTGGAATGAAGTGGGCAAACAGGCCATCAGTGCACAGTTTAGAAGATCAAAAAGGGTGCAGAGGAGGGGCTGATCCTGAATATTATTCTCAGTCTTGCAAATCATAATTTTTAATTGTTCCCTGGGATTATTCACACGAAAACTCACAAGGGTAAAAATACCCTTCCACTTCTCTTGCCTCACAACATCTTTTCCTTCTGACCACATCATCTACAAGGTCAGCTCTTGTGAAATATTACTCAACTGAATGATGTTATCTTCTGTGGTCAAGGAGGTGAGTTAAAACCGAAAGAGTTGTGACTTAGTAAGATCTGGCCTTTGGTTCTTGTGGGAACATGTTCTCTCGAGTCATAACTCTCCTTTTGTCGAGCAGAAAAATTAGTTTTAAAACTGTGCATTGTTAAAACCAGATTCAGTGTCACATTAGCTTATGGCATCTAAAAGCCTGGGTTTAGCAGCATGGTTCTTATGGTAGTCAGACTACCCTGGTAAGAAAATAGTTTCTAAGAGTTTGGTTTACCTTTCCAATGCTTTTCTGCTGGCTAAGAAAAGAAACATCCATCAAGTCCCAGCCTATTTAACCCTACGGAATTATAAATATAATTTCAAAAGTTTTAACCATCGATTTTTTTCCTTATTCCCTTCCAAATTCTGTGTTATGTGCTGTAAATGTATTTAGAAGAGAAAGAAATTCTTTCTTATAACGCTTTGCTTTGCAACTGAAGAAACAAAACAAATACCCAAAGTTCATTTTCTGTCTATGACCATACAAAGCAGAATCGTAAAATATTAATTAGGGGAAAACCCCAAACTTCTATTAGAAAAACTTAACTCAGAATAGAAAGCAGCATCTGACTGCATAGAAAGTAGGCAGAAATAATTTGTTGGTGGGGTTTATTTGAATACCCTGCCCTGCAGCACTCACAGGACACCTCAGGAAACTTGCCATTCCTGATTCTGCCCCTCAGGATCCTCTGATCTGCAGCACTGAGCACATGCAGGACATGCCCAGCCTGGCTGGCAGCACACCAGAGGTACGTGCCAGGTCACTCCAGCACACCTGAATACTCGGCTGAGCAGCCTTTGTGGTGCAACACAGCGTGAAATGGCCAATTTGTCGTCCTCAGCAAGGTGTGAAATCCTAAAGAGGAAAGGGCAGCTTTCACCTGTGCCTTTGGGATTTGGTGGTGAGCCAGAAGAGCAGCAGTGCTGTAAAAGCCCTGCTGGGGAAGCCTAACATGAGTCACAGAACCACAGAGTGGTTTGGGTTGAAGGACCTTAAAGATCCTCTCATTCCACCCCCTGCCACAGACAGGGACACCTCCCACCAGCCCGGGGTTGCTCCAACTTGGCCTTGGACACTTCCGGGATGGGGCAGCCACAGCTTCTCTGGGCAACCTGTGCCAGGGCCTGCCCATCCTCACAGGGAAGAATTTCTCCCAACCATCCCATCTAACCCTGCCCTCTGTCAGGTTGAAACCATTGCCCCCTGTCCTGTCACTCCAGGCCCTTGTGCAAAAGTCCCCGAAGAAACATGACACTCATGAAAAGTGATGCCAGTTGACCATGAAGCTCAGCATGATCCATCCAAAGCACAGAAGTGCCTCAGCTTTGGGAGATGTTCTTCCAGCCTCACACTGTTTCTGTCCCTCATGGATTTCTTCCATCCATCTAAGCTCATTTTCTTGGCCTTCACTCTTCATTCTCTGTGGGAAGACATCAAAGCCCATGAAGGGAATATTTTATGGATTTGTGAAAGATAAGGACATGCAGAGCAGCCACCCACCACATGCTGGGGAGTCCTGGGGAATTAGGAAGGGCAGGAGAGCAGCAGGGAAAAGCTTCTCCTCCTGTCTTCACTCCCATGTTGATGTCTGAGAGGCAGCTCAAGGAAAGAGCCTGGCAGAATTTTCAGGCCAAGTGTGCATTTGTGACATCCACGCTCAAGCCATAAAATCAAATTCCAAGCACTAAAGCAAATGGAAGTGGCATTCTGTAAGATTTAAAGCTCCAATTCAGAAGCGGGTATGAAAAATTACTGTGGGTGTTTCAAGGGATGTTTGCAGAAATTGTTATGGCAAAATCTCACATATGGTTGGGATTACCCAGGGAATGGATTTCTACTTAAAAAATAAAACCAATCATGGGTGTGGTGGAAACGAAGGCTTTGTTGCAATAACTGCCACCAAGATTCAGAATTTGCTGCCCTTTCACAACTGCAGTTGGGTGAAGTTGCACAAAATGACTTCTCCATTTTTAGGAAGATTATGAGCAAAGAGTCTGCTTGACCTTTCCCAGCAGCTTCCATGGAAGGTGGCACTGAGGGAGGTTATGGAGTGTTTATTCTTCGATTACAGGGGGTCTGTGCTGCCCCAGCATTTCAGTGGAGTTATTCAGAGCTCCACTTGGAACACAATCACACCCATTTAGAGGGGAGAAATGCATATTTTGAAGTTATTTTAGGTAACAAGAAACAGGCTGGAGTGCCTGAAATAACTCATGGCCTGTAATTATGAGCTTATAGCTGCTGCATACAATGTAAAGAAAACCCCAGGAAGACAGGAATGGAAAACATGCCTTTTAACCATACATTTCTTGGAGCATATGCTCTCTCAGGCACAGTCCTTCATGCCAGGTATGCATTTGCACTGCTGTTCCAGGATGGCATAATGTGCTTTTCGGATCAGATATAAAGATTCAATCTGTTGCACACTCCCTGCCAGCCTGGCAGCAATGCCTGGGCACAGCATTTCTTGGCTCATGGTCCATAAAAGCTGGAGTACAGGGATGATGCTGGCAAATGGAAGATGTAAGCAGGAGCAGCCCTGGGTTTGCTGCCCTTTCCCTGCCAGCACAGCCCCACCTTGGCTCTGCAGGGCAACCCCTTCCCCAGGGAAGGCTCACCCATGTGGTCACTGGTCCACCACCCCTACCAAGTCTGGGATGGAAGAGAAAGGAGACATGTCCAGAGGAGACCACCAAGTTAGTGAGGGATATGGAGCACCTCTCCTGTAAAGAAAGGCTGAGAGAATTGGGTGTGTTCAGCCTGGAACAAGAAGGTTTTGGGGTGACCTAATTGTAGCTTTTCAGGACCTGGAGGGAGCCCATGAGAAAGATGGGGAAAGGTGGTTTACAAGGGTCTGGACTGCCAGAAAAGGAGGAATGGCTTCAAACTCACTGAGAGTAAGTTTAGGTCAGAAATTGGGAAGAAATTCTTCCCTGTGAGGGTGGGCAGGCCCTGGCACAGGTGCCCAGAGAAGCTGTGGCTGCCCCATCCCTGCAAGTGTCCAAGGCCAGGTTGGATGGGGCTTGGAGCAACCTGGGCTAGTGGAAGGTCCCTGCCCTTGTCAGAGGATGGAATTGGAATTGGATGATCTTTAAGATCCTTTCCAACCCAAACCATTCTATGATTCTGTGATCCAAGAAAGCCCAAACACAAAAGCATTAAAGAGTGATCTAGATTAGATTCTACAGAGCAACATAACAGGATCTTGAGGAAAAGAGGCTTTCAACCATTTATTTGATCACTCACAAGACTACCCAAAGAACTAGAGAAGAGTTATAAATACAACAATCAAAAAAATGCAGAAAATGCAATAATTTAGGAGCAAAACTGTTTGAGGGACTAGTTGCAAGTGGTGTCTGATGGCTCCTGGTATATAAATTGTACTACAGGGATAAGGATGGGACATGAAACTTCAGGTAGATATTCAGGGACAGCATCTGTTTTTGAAGTGGCTGCTACAGTGAATTCACAGTAACAGCCTGAATCTCTTCCCCCTGGAATCCCAGGGACAACCTACAGCTCACTAATGGATTATTATTTATTGCTTTATGTTTCATTAACTGAAATGGTCTGAACATTGCACAGGGTTGGCAAACATGCCAGGCACTGGAACACAGAAAAAACAACATTAGTTTCTGATTCTGCCACGGAGCTGGTAATGGATTTGGCATAAATAATTTAAATTTTCTGGCTTGTTCCTCTATACTGAAAGTGAAAAATTGTTGTTTCTTTTTGAATAAAATGTTTTGATATCTAATAATAAACACACTACATAAGAAGTAAACACTTCATTATCATATTATCATATCGAGAATCTGTTTCATTTACATGCTACAAATGTTAGAGAAGTAACAACCCATATAAAACCCTGAAAAGTTGATCCATAAGTGCTGTGAAACACCTGAGCATCGAAAGAACAAATTTCCCTGGAATAACTGAGCTTTGTGCTAGTAGAGGTCAAACCCAAAGTTTAAGCTTTAAATCTTATAAAATGGTTATTGTGCATAGAGAACACATCAGGCCTTGCACGTTGCATGGCCATGGTTTCAGCACTTACCCATGGCTGTATGTTGAACATGTGTGTTCTTCATTACTGGCTGATGTGTTGTTAAACATGAGCAGACCCAAAAGCCCACGTGCATTACATTACAGCTGCACAAGGCAAGTCTTCCCACAGCAAGCACCACTTCCCAAATCCCCAGGAATGACTGTTCTAAAGAGCACTCCCTTGGAGCACTCCTCATATGTTTTATGGAACATGCATTAAAGCTCTGGGATCAAGCACTGCTGCTTTTCTACTTGTGATTACAAAATTTGGAGCATTAGCAAGTACAGCCAAGCAGATCGTGGGGCACCGTAATCCCATAACCCACTTGATGTCAGTTAGGCAATCCTAAGGAAAAATGCTTGTCCTGACTGGTCAAAAAAGGATGAACTGATTTTAAATAGTACAACAGTAATTAGCAAGGCTAATGAGGCTGTCCATGTGGGATGTCACAGGAAAGCATTATATGGAGTGGAGGGAATAAAGGACAGTGGAGCTCTGCAAACTCAGGACAGTATAAACATCCATGGTGGTAGTGAGATACAAACCAGAGTTCAAGAGTTAATATCACATGAAAGAGTTGGGAAACTAAGGCAGGGAAACAAGCTTTCTTCCTTCCCTTGAATATTTAGATTTTGGTGCTGTTAATGCTTATGGTCAACCCAGTTGATGTTGTCCAGAGAGTTGGTAGTTGCCCCATCCTCTGAAGTGTTCAAGGCCAGGGTGGATGGGGCTCTGAGCAGCCTGTTTTAGTGGAAGGTATCCCTGCCCATGAGTCGGAGCTGGATGAGCTTTAAGGTCCCTTTCAACCCAAAACATTCTGTGATTCTATGATTCTATATTTGGCTCTTTCAAAGTCAGGCCAGACTTGCAATGCAAGTGTAACTTGAGACACCAGAACATCTGCTATGGGGTATTTCCAGACCATCCTGGAACAAGAAATATCCAAATCATGCGAGAAAACTGATTCTCACAAAATCTTCAGGCAAAAATTGCAAATAAGCTTAGAAAGCATGACAGCTACATCTCGGATAAGAGAGCCAGGTCCTCACTGCATCACCTGGCATCATTCCACTGAAGTAAATGAAGTTCTGCTGATCTGGCTCTGTATCTGGGAAGAGTTGCCAACAGCCAAGCTGATGTGAAATATCAATGTTAGAAAGGATGGGGGAAAAATCTGTTAGATGGTATAAAAAAATGTGGGTTTGGGAATTCTCAACCTTTTAAAATCCCTGAGGTAATTCAAAGGGAGTCACTGCCCATGTTTCTGTGACACAGCAAAGGTAAGTGACCTCCCAAGTCCTCTCCTGTTCAGTGTTCTCAGCCAGGACACCTCACCTGGATGGGCTACAGGCACCCTCCTGCTGTCCCAGCCCACCCAGCCTTGCAACCACTCCAAAAACATGAGTAGAATAAATGGTATGGGCGAACTTGCAAAGAACTGAAGCTTCAGCAGAGGATCCCTCACATTTCAAAGTCTCATCATTTTGCAGTGTGTGCATGTGGAAATGCTCTTGGCTCCTTCCTGGTTTCTACAGGGCAAAATTGGGGCTGTCTGCTGCATGTTGCTAAAAATTCTCACTTGGGCAACAAGGTAGATTGAAGAGTGACACAGGTTGCTGGATTTTGCTGCCTCCTTAAACTTTATTTAAATCTGTTACTGTGGGTGCTGCGAGATGAAAGGCAGAAAAAAAAAAAAAAGAACCCTTAAATTCCAGTGCCCCAAAATTCCCCCACATGCCTCCAGTGTTTTCTGCTGGGTTAAGATTTCAAAAAGGGATGAACCACAGGTTAGTTTGAGGTAAAGGGACTAGAAGTCATCTGCACCTGAACATCAGGGCTCATTCCTGACAGGGGTTCATAGAATGGTTTGGGTTGAAAGAGACCTTAAAGCTCATCTCATTCCAGCCCTTGCCATGGGAAGGGACACCTTCCACCAGCCCAGGTTGCTCCAAGCCTTGTCCAAGCTGGCCTCGGAAACTTGCAGGGATGGGGCAGCCACAGCTGTTCGCAGATACTGTTTGGTGAATCTTCTACAGATCAGGAGTCCAAGGCTTGTACATCATCAGCACTGGAGAAATGCACAGCCAAGAAACTTTGGGTGGAATGTTGTCATCATAACTTTTGGTAAATGAAGTGGGGCCAGCCAGTTTTGAGACTGAGAAGTTTGTTACTGTGTTTGCAATGAGGCCAAATATTTTTAGTTTCAGGGTGCAGCATCTTCTCCAGCATAGACTTTGTTGGAGAAAGGGCAAATTGCTTAAGCAAAATACTTAGTTATGCAATTTTTTTCTTAAATCCTTATTGTTATGAAGCCAGAAAGAGTTATTCTGGGGGTTTTCAGGTTGGCCTTGCTTCTGAGCTTAAAGCACATTGTTGTCTGAAAATCAGACCTGGATTTGGAGAGAAGGAACTAAAAAACATCTGTATTTATCAAAATCCTCCCTGCCATTTCATTTTAATCCCTGATAGTTTATCATATTTCAACAATTCTTTGTATTTGATAGCAAATCTCTTCCCAGATGTCTGTAGTCACATTCCCATTAGATCTACACCTCATCCTTTGACATGATTACTGTTTCTGGTAGAGTCTGCAGCAAATCAGAGCTGGTCCAGAGCAGCTCATGCTGTTAGCCTGATGAAATCAAGAAAAAATGTAGCTCTTGTTTACTGAGGAAACAAAGCTGCTTCCATAAATAAGCAGAAGGCACAAAAGACAAGCAAAAATGAAACAGCACTCTGAGGGAGGCATTTCAATCATTTTAGAAGGATTTCAGTGCAAAAAGGCAATGGGAAAAGAGATTCCTTCTCTGAAATGACAAATCTTATATTTTCAGTACTCTCTAAAATCTTAAAGCCCCACTGGAGGGAGGAATATTAGAGGCAACTTTAGCTTTAGCTATGGAAAGGAGCCTCCTTTCTGTGGGTATGGAATTGTTCCCAAAGGAATTGTATTTTAAAATTGGAGGGGAAAGGACACACAAATTGCTGGGGCGAGAATTCATTGCAGAAACTGCTCCCAGCTCTGTGTCACTGCACAACACTAACCCTCAGCCACCCCTGAGGTGGACCTTGTTGACTGCCATTGCCAAGTGACATCAGGTTCTCCAGCAGGACCAGGTGAGATCAGGAGTAACAAGAGACTGGGCAATCTCAGATGGAATCTCAGGCCATCTCAGGTGGCCCAACACCTGCACCTGAGGCTGCACCTGCTCTGCTGTAACTGCTCATAAAGGGAGAATTCAAATGACCACTCCTTTCTCCTTTGGGAATGATTAAAAAGAAGGAAAAAAAACCCCGACACCAAAACACGATAAAGCAGAAAAAAAAATCCTAAAAATACTCCAGAATGGTCCTCAGGAGTTCTGAACTTGGCTGCTACCTCTGACATCAGCCTCCTACACAATCCTGGGAGGTCGCTCAGCCTACACATCCCTCTCTTCTTTTCTTTGATTAGCCAAGATGCAATTTTCCTAATTCTGTTAGGAGCACTTTGCACAAGTGATAGAAAATAAAGCTGCTATGTGATGATGGAGGTGCAGGTAACTCCTGTTTGTCCCCTTTTTCGTCTCTTCTCATCAGCACCTTGCACACCTTTCCATCAGAAGCCACATCCTGACACAAACCAGACCACAGCCACCCGTTCCAGTCACATCTTTGCTGCAGTTTGATCATTGAAACACAGGAATGCTTTCATGTTTGTCCAAGATGTCTGGTGCTGAAAAAAAATGAAGGGCTGGATTTTCAGTACCCAGAGCAAAGTGTTCAGAGATATTTGCAAGCCAAATCACATCAACAGAGCAGCACAGGTGAAAATTCTCAGTTTATGTGACTAGAGCCCATAGGCATAGCCATGTTGGTGCATGTCAGGGACTTGATCTCCTCTCCAGGTTATAGGAATCAACTCCTGGGCACCCAGTGGATTTCTGTGGCAAAAAGTATCACAGCTCCTTAGTTAAGAAAGATTAAATTTCATCGAGAGTATTGTTACAGGTCTTGCTTTAACATCATTTGCAAATGTTCTAATAAAATCCCCAACCTTTGGGCAAATCTTGCTCCTAATCCCATATCATTGATTACTTTAAGCAAGCTCCAAATGGCAAGCTGTCCAGCTCCCTTGTTAATGCAGGCATCTCCTCTCATCTGCTGTCTCTTTGGAATAACAATGAAGGCAACATCCTTAGGCTTGCCAAGTGCACTTTAGGCTTATGAAATACCAGCTTTATATCAAAAATAGGCTCTTTGGAGAAGCAGAATTCAGTAGTCTGAGGAAAACAGAAGAGAATTGCAGCACATCTAGAAAAATTGCGGCTTAGCCACAAAATTTGGATCAAACTTCCCTTTTTGAAGGTTTTTGGAATGAGAATTAATACCCCAATATATAATGAATTGGGCTCTCAAAAGTCAGGTCTTCAACATCTACATTCATTGCTGTCATTTCCCAGACTTCAAGGAAAGAGGCTCCTTAATGACCAAGGGAGGTCTGGGCAAGGAACCTGGGCTGGGTATGCTCAGTCCCCATTTCCTAACTGGATCCATCATCCCTAAGGACACCAGAAACAGCCCCAAAGGTGCAGGGAAGTGAAGGGAATATCAAGTCCTCTGGCAGCTGCTGGGGAAAGCCATAACTCCATTTACTGCCATTACCCAGATGCATCACGGCGGGGTCGTCCCTGCCTGGCTCCCAAGTGACAAGGGTTTTATTGCCCTTCCAGGCTCCACCCACAACCATTATTGCAACAAAATAAAATGTAATCACATTTACATAGGATTTTCAACCATCTGTAAGAAACCCTTCAGTCTTCCCTCACAGACATCAGCTTCCTCCCAGCGTCCATCCCACCCTCCAGCCCACAGCTGACTGGCACATCCTGCCCTTTGTCTACAGCCATTCACAGGAGAACTTCAAAGAAATCCTTCTTGAAAGCTCCTCCTGCCCATCCTGCTCTCCCAGGGGGTCACAGGATAACAGCAATTGAAGGGTTGCTTCCTTTGTACTGCTTTGCTGGTCACCTGGCACCATTAATCACCAGCTTAGGTACCACGAGGCACTGGGCTAGCACAGCACAGATGGAGCATTTGGGCCTTCTGCTAGCAGTACAAATATTACAGAAGGAATTGCAGCAGCTTCAGGGTAATCACAGGCCTTTCTTTGGATGCTGAAAGCATTTATAGGCTTCTCCCCTCAAAGTAGCATTAGGAAAGGCTGTGCATAGTTAGACTAATGGTTGGGAAGAACCCAATACCTGCTAAAGGCCTGACCTAAGGATGGTGGGAAAGGTCTTGTCTACAAGCTTTGTGCCATGAATTGCATACATGCATTGCTTCTACTCTTTCCTGTCTCTCCTTGTGTAGATCTTCTCATCAGGAAGATCAAATCAACAATATCTATTTAAAACATAGAATCATAGAATCAATTGGGTTTGAAAAGGCCTCTGAGATCATCAAGTCCAACCCTTGGTCCAACTCCAGCCCCTTTACCCGATCATGGCACTCAGTGCCATGGCCAATCTCAGTTGAAAAACCCCCAGGGATGGGGAATCCACCCCCTCTCTGGGCAGCCCATTCCAATGCCTGAGCACTCTCTCTGGAAGGAATTTTTTTCTGCTGTCCAACTTTAATGTCCCCTGGCAGAGCTTGAGCCCATCGTGCCCCCTTGTCCTATTGCTGAGTGCCTGGGAGAAGAGACCAACCCCCACCTAACACTTAAGAAACACTGAACTGCAACTAAGCAGGTTTGAGGCTCTTTAGCCTGTGGGATAAGAAATGCTTCACTTTTACCTTCCTTTTACCTGTCCCCCCCTCCAGCTCCCTGCAAGGTGCTGCTGTGGGTGGTCACTGCCCTGTGCCCGTCCATGCCCATTGCAGAGGCTGAGGTTGAACTCAGAAGTGCCTCTGCCTCACAGTTTGTTTTCTCAAGTGGTGAATGTTCTCTCTCATAAACAGCCTCGTCGTTTTGCTGACCTCTTTATGCACTACACTAATAGATCTCATGTTCACCAACCCCCGCAGAAGACCAGGCAATAAAATCTTATTTTCTCGGGAAATGGTATCACTGGAGTATCTTAATGCAAATGCTGTGGTTTGTTGTTTTACACTGCACTGAGAGCACCCAGATCAAAGAATTAACACGAGATCCAAGATTAGATCTAGCTTTGTAAGCAAGAGATGTAGTCTTTGTCTTTGATGTGCAAACAAAGAATCATTAAATAAATTTGATAGCATCAAGCTAGTAAGAGGCTTCAAATACAAATTGAGGAATCACTAGATAGCTAGAGACAAGCATTTTGATAAAGCAACACTCAAAAGATAAATAAATCCCAATTTAAAACTCTGGAATTCATTCAAACACAGATCAGAAAGTCTCAGCAGTTGTGTGTGTCACTATTATCTCTCCAGACCTGTTACTTTAGGGAAATGTAGAACTGGAGGTGAAGCTGGTGAAATTATTTTTCAAATCAGCAACAAGTTTTATAGTTGCAGAACTATCATTATTTGTGGTTTGACAGCATAGAACTCCATTGACTTTATCTTAAACAGAGGGAAAGGTTTGAGATAAGTGTTTGAGGTGGCCTAGGTGGCACGTGCCAGCTTTCCTTTTGGTAACCTACTGCCCTTCGGAAGATACCGATAGAATGCCATGAGCTCAGCTGATGGAGACACTTAGAAAATAGGATTTATTGTAGGAAAAATAAAAATATGACTACTGCTCAGTGGCTGCAACGTGTAAGGAGAAAAATGTCTCTATCAGCAAGTGAATAAAACTTTCTTTAAACTCCAAGTTGTTTCTACTTTTCCATTTTGGAATGTTACCATTGGCCATGGATGAAAGCAAGATTGCCGATGTACTTACACAAGTAACTAATTGCAGCCTGCTGGTGCCAGGGATGCCTTCTCCTGAATGCCTCCCACCCAAAGAACCCTCTTGGCCCAGCTGGAGCAGGTCCCAGTGGCCCACAGAGCTGCTCCCCAAGCACAAGTCACTGTCCGCCTAAAAGGTGGGAACCCCCAGACAGCACAATGAGCTCTGGAAGAGCTCCAGAAAGGGACACTCACCTGGGAACCAATCAAGTTGAAAACCTTCTCCCACTTTTGATGTCTCTAATGAGTCTGCAGCCCCTCCAGGCAGAGCAGCTCCCCAAACAGCTAGCAGGTCTCCAGCTATGGGACTCAGTCACTCCAGAGGCAGAGGTGAGCTGCCCCCTCAGGCTGTACCCAGCCCAGGGGTGTGCCAGGCTGTTGTATTTACTCCCCTTTGCCCAGCCAACTGCTGATACAAAGCTTAGCAAGTTAAAGAGCAATTGGGGTGCCTCACACCCACTCAAGCAAGGATTTTTTCAGGCCACTTACAACAAATCTGAAGAGTTTTAGATTAAGTCTCAGGAATAAAAGAGTGTTCTGACTACTGCAGCCACACAAGCTGGCATGCAGTCGAGGCTGTAATCTATGGGGGTTTTTTATTTGTAAAGACACAAATGAGCTATTATTGTTTCAAAAGGGAGATATGGAGAAGAGAGGGACTGTCACCATGATGTGGTAACCCATTCTGCTCTGAGATATTTATATATAAAAGCCACCAGTGCTCAGAGGGTGATTTGCAAGAAGTCTATACCTGCCTCTGTGGCCAGAGCCTGCACAGAACAGAGCAGAAAAGATGAGTTCATCCCGGGCCAGTGGCAAAAGAATGCACAGTTATTCCCCCAGTTCAAGGCAATGAGGGGATGGGGTGTCACAGACTTCAAGGACAAACAGAAGCAAAGTGCTCTGACAGAAAGAAATGCCTGCTCTGACCCCCCTCCAACACCAAGCACTGCAGGAACCAGCGAGGGCTGTCTGCCCTGAGTAGACTGAGGTAGCAGTATTTCTTTTTAATACAGCCCTTTATAGCATGAAGTATTTAGAAGCCTCAGTTGCTCCTTCTGCACAGCTGGAGAAAAAAAACACACAGTGGCTCAGGGAGACGTGTTGTGAGTGGCCCATGAGCAGCAGTCAAAACCCTGGGCTTTGCCACCACTTTGTGTTTAATGAGCTTTAGAAAAATATCAGTGGCAGAGCCAAGGCAGATAATTCATCAAACTCAACTGCAGCCAAATATATATTCACACACTTAGTGCAATACATTATGAGAAAGGCTACATACTCCTTTTAATGTCCATATCATCACCAGTCCAGAATTAATGTTCATGCCAACAGCATTAATTACCCTCACTTTGATTTCTCCCAGGGATATGGCTCCAGCAGCACTGAAACCCTGCAGTCCTTTCTCACAGTACACTTTTCTTGAGCCCAGGAAAAACTGGGATAATCAATGTTGATTGATCACTGCATTCAGTCCCACTGCAGCCTCTAAATCAGAAAAAGCACTTCATCAGATAATGCATGTGTTTAAATTTACCAAAGAAGAGGCAGTTACACATTGGCTTCAGGGTCTAGACATGCAAGAGCACACCAACGACCCTGAAATGGATGAAAATAATTAAATACCTAAAAACACAATGCAGACAGGAGTGCTGACACAGATTTGACATTACTGGCTGAACAGAAAGCTGAGGAGCGTGGATTAAACTCCCTTCAAAGGGCTGGACTCCTGCCTGCCCCACCATCCATGGCCATGAGCCAACCCCCAGGTGTGGCTGCAGGGACATGTTGGACTCCTTGAAGAAGAGGCAGCAGATTTGTCTTCTTGGCCTGTTAATTATCACAAGGGTGATGTGGGGTCTAAGTTCCTTTCTATTTGAGACATTCTATTTAAGCCCTCATTTCCAACCTCCCATGGAAGGTCCCTAAACAAAAAAGTCACAGGGATGCTCTAAGTCTACATGTCTGGATAAACATAGCAGGTGGAACAAGTGGGAGCACAGCAGGTCCCTGAATCCCACCAGGATTTCAGCCATTCCTGTATCTCTTCAAAGTGCTACAGTTTAGCAAGAGAAACTTGGGTACAAAGCAGAGTTTCATCACAGAATTGAAGGCAACAACAGCTGAGGGGACACAAATTAAGGATAGCAAGACCCCCAGTCGTTTCCTCATGGGCACCAAACCTCAGGTGTCAGTGACACTTCAAAAATAAAATGAGTTCCCCAGTCATATGCAAACCTATATAAGCAATGCACTTAGACTAAAATATTTATTTCTATTGATTTCCATTGAAAACCAGCTCCAGAAACCTACCCAGCTTTTAAAAATGATGGAGAAACTTGCTCTCTACAGACATAAAAATGTTCAAGCTGTGTTGTCAGGCAATTTTGAGAAAAAGTTGTTTTCCAGCCATGCTATCCCAAATTCTGCCATTATGTATAATCAAGATGGTGGTCAAGTGTGCTGAAAAGAAGAATTCAAATTTATAACACCCATGAGCAACAGGGACTTCTAAAAAAGTATTAAATTATTTCTCAGAAAAATAGAGTTCCTAACAGCCATGCAAGGCCATACTTAAACTGTATTTTATTAACAAAATCTAAAATGGGCTAAAAAGATCAAAAAATGCAGCCTGCCTATTTTCCCTGGGCAGTTGCCTCTGTATTTGATTGTAACTTGGGAAAGATAAATAGCTCTTACTTCATCAGGGAACATCATTTTCTCTGGTAGCCAGGGAAGCTGCCTATCCTCAGCTGCTCTGCATCCATATATCTTCACTGAAATCTCTGGAGCCCACCAGTCCACAGTCCTGGGATCTGCACTTTCAAGGGCATAAACTTGACACCAGATAAATATTCTAAGCTTTTCTTACACTTTGTAGCTCAGAATTGATTCATTCTAGAGTACAGTTTCAGGGCTGAGTGTAACATAACTCATCTCCAAGTGGCATTTTCTCTGTGAGTAACACGCCAAGCATCCCTTCACCCAGTGATGAAGCCTCTAAGAAAATGATTACATGTCTTTTTCTTGCTCATGCCACCACAATCCTACTTGTGATTTGCTCTCAGACTTTGACCATTCCAAGAAAATAACTTTACCACTTCTTTGCCCTCTTCTCTCACCCCTGACTTAGTTTTGTTTTCACCAGCAATTGCTTAATCAAAACCTGGTGCAGACTGAAGAATATTAATATCTCTCTGGGTGTAAACATCAGCACCAGTAAGTCCATGCATAGTCTGGGCTTGGCTGAAAGTCTGGGCTTGACAAGAATAAAATTTTGGATCCTCCAAAACAAAGGTCACCTGTTAAAAGTCTCTAAAAGAACAGGTAAATCCTTTGGTATTTCTAAATACTGGTTCTATAATTAAATGTGAAACTTGAAATTTATTCTTTGTCAGCTGATCAGCCTGGCTGGCTTAAAACCAATAATAAATCCCTATTTACAATGTAAATCAGAATTCAGTTTACCCTACAAGAAGACAAGTTCCATAAGCACCAGCAAGATGTCAGTGGAATGACACACCATTGCCAGGGAATTTGAGATATTCCTTTAAATCCCACCCATGGATTCCAACAGCCTCCTTCAACAGGAGCCCTACACAGAGGGTTTGCTACACCTCTACTGGTCTTCCACATTTGCCAGTACTAAACTGACATTAGAGTTAAGACTTTCATAAACAGGATCACCTGTTTGGGGAATACACCTGCAAGAACATCTCAGAGTGAGGTGATATCCTTCAGGACAAGTTCTACTAGAAGTTGTTTTTGGCTAAAAGTTGAAATTTCCCTGGCAAGTGTCCCTACTTCAGTTTTTAATAACTCTTGGTTTTAACATATTGGGTTATTTCTGACTAATTGCTCATCGAAACACTTCAGGTTTCTTTCATTCACTGTACTTCTAAAGGATCATTCTGTGTGGACACAACCCCTAGAGTAATTTTCCTGACATTCTTGTCTAATTTTCTTAGTTGATTTCTTCCAAATCCCCATTAATGCCCTACTCCATTATGGGCTGGCACATGTGGATCTAGAGCAGGGTTGGGCAAGTCTTCCCCACATGCAATTCACAGAATATTTCACTTCACTTATTAGTTCACCTTCCTGTGACAGAGCTTCTTTCACGGAGGTGTAAGAATCACCAGACACCAAAGCAGAATCTGTTCTAACAAACTCTTAGGAATGTTACACTTAACTTTTGCATCACTTGTGTGATGAGCAAAAGTTCTTTCACAAGGGATTCTGGCCCTGAGTGTTCTCCAAGAGGCAGTGGGATAACTGTGCTGCCTCTCCCCAGATTGCACAACAGGGACCCTCCAAGAAGTCATCTCCATCTTCTCTTATCATCCCTTTTCAGTCTTACCCTTCTCCTTTCTCTGAAATAGCTTCCTCTTAACCGGGAATTTCTCCCTGCTCTTTCAGAGACTGTTTCTGGCATCTACTCTTGTCATGTGGTTCTGCATGGAAGGAAACCCTCCATCCCAGGGGAGTCCTTGGCCCACAGGGAGACACCTCCCTTCCTGCTGCTCCTGGGGCTGGACACACCCCAGGAGAGGACCCTGTGACACCAAACACCACAAAGCACTCATTCCACCACCTGCCCTTTCAGATATCTTTTCCTCAACTTTATCAAGGAAGAAGGGAAAGAGTCCAAACTAAATCTACTGCTGAAATGAGAGTTCCTCCTCCATCTTCAGGGGTGATGGAAACTATAAACAGACTGACAAAGGTCAGCCTGCTTTTAAAAATGTCATTTTTAATGCCTTAAATGAGGTGTGAATTGTAGAAGTTCATCTACAGATGTATGTCCAAGTCCCTGTTCTATAACTATGTATATTGCAAAGGTTGTAGACTGCAGAATACTTTTTTTCAGAGTTTGGCTTTGCTTCCCCCTAAGGGATCAATAAAGTAACTCAGATTTCCTTTCTGTTTTAACTGTGTTGTTGAGAGTATCTTATCTTAGGCAGTGAACTGCTGGCATTACCTTTTTTATTGCCTATAACCTTTAAAAGAATAGATAATTCATATACCACCTAGAAAACAAGAGGTAATAAAATGCAATACCAGAAAAACAGCCCAAAATAAAACTTCCAGCAGAGTCTCCTTTTTCAAGACTCTTCACGAACTTTCTTTTTCTCACTCCACACCAGTAAGTTCAGAATGAGAACTCAGATCATGACTGGCTTTGGGATCACTACCACAGGAATTCAGTGACACCAGCTCAGTGCACAGAATTAGGGAGAATTAGAAGTCAGCGCAGTCTCTGCTCACGGAGCAGTGCAGATCTCACACCCCTGATTGCAACAGAGAGGCTGCTGCAGGAATGCCTTGATGGCATTAGTTTTCTTCCCTTCCTAACTTGACTCTCAGCACAGACATCAGACAGCCAGAAAATAGAGGGAGAAAGGAGTGTCCCAAAGTCAGCCTGCTACTGAAGCAGAAATTCACTTTAATCCCATTCCCAAAGATGACTCATGTTCTTTAGCGGAACTTGAAAGTCAAGGTTCTACCCTTTAAAGTCTTCCTCTTCTCACAGCATTAGTCTCAGTGATTTTCCATGTAAACAGGGAAGTTTTAATTACATAATGGGTGCTTCTGCTGCTTTCACAAGAATTCCTTTATCCAGATGCAATGCTTAAAGGAAGGTGTTCTTATTCAAAGGTCAGATTGTTGAATAAGGTGATTTATTGTTCAGAACAAGAGGAGGAACACGGCGGTGTGTGTTAATTCAGTGCCATAATCCACAGCTCCGGGTAATGCTTGAAATACTCCCTTAGCCCTGACCAGATTTAGAAAACATGAGCAAGCTCAGTGCTTGATTTACACATACCTGTGCAAACCTGCAGCAGAAGCTCTGCTTGTGGCCACTCTGAGGCACTGACCTCCCATTAGCACCAAGAGCCACATTGCTACCTCCCCACTGCTGGAAAAAGTGAAAAACATAAACCTCCAGGACTGATTGGGCTTTATGTATGGAGATGAGGATAAATTATGGTGGGAAATGATGTAGAATCTACCCTTGAAAAGCTCTCACCATGTGTCTATTTTTTGTGAAAAGCCTGGTTAGTTATATTAGAGCTTTGTGATGTAGGGTTTTATTCCTTTTTCTCTCCTTTTTTCCTAATTTTGGTTTGTTTTTTTTTTAGCTTTCCTGTTTGTTAGAATGAATGGAAATAAAATAGTTTATATTAGAATATGAGTATCTGCAAACCTCTGAGCAGCTCTGTTTTACTGTTCTTACCATGGCTATTGCAGTACAAGAGGTAAATTAGGCCCTAAATAGTCTGTAGTTACTTGTTCTTTCAGATTTTTATTTTGTTTCTCCTGTATATGTACTTTTTCTTCCAAAAATTGAAAGACCTCTTGTATACTTTCCCCATGCTGTTTGCCTATACTAAATAATAATTGAATTTATGTTCTAACCTTGATCTGATACAAACTTCCCAGAATTATTTTTCCTATAATACTTAGGGAGAAAGATCCTGTGGGACACATTTGCAGAGCTGCTGGACCACCTCCTGCAGCTGCACTTTAGTTTTAGCTAATTAATATTTGCTCTTATCTGTTATTTTGCTTCTTTATGTATCAGCTGAGTACCCATGAGGTGCCACTTGGGGTCTTTGAAAAGTCGTTGCTAAACGCAGGTGTGAAAGGGTTTTGCAAATGAAAGCAGGCACAAGGAGCAAGTTAATGGGCTGTGGTGGCCTAAAGAGTAACTAAGGAGCAGGATAAGAAATGCACCTTCTCCTGAAGTCTGGTGGAGCTTCTTCAGCCTGTTGAGGTGAGGTGTGCACACTGTGAGCCACCCCAAGAGGGAAAAGGCACTAAGTAAGGTAGGCTACGTCTAGAGAAAATCAGAGGAGCAAGTAGACAGTAAAACCCCCTGAAATTTATTGAAGAATTCAAGGTAACCTTCCTTTATAATGCAAGTATTTGGGTGCAGGTTATTGGTTGTTCTGTTGTACAAAAAAAAAAAAAGGCATGTTGGCATTACTGTGGGCAGCTTAATGAAACTCCTCAGGGCCTGGCAGCATTAACAGCAGAAAGAAATGGTGTCATACCTTCAAATGAGATCTAATCTAGCCTGACATAGTGGATTGTTTACCTCTGACCTCCCCACAGCCAAAATCCTTTTAGAGACATGAAGAGGCTTTGGCTCATTAAGATGAGCAGCAGCAGACCAGCTTAAGCTGTTTTGCTTGAGAAAGTTGATAAATGATTGTTGTCATGAAAGGTGGAGAAGGGAGAATCTGGGCAGCAGTGCTGGGTTACTGGGGAAGGTGAGACTTACTTTTTAAGAGAGGACAGTCTCCCTTATGCTAATCTCAAGGTGAGCTGAGATTATACCTGGCTGTTCTTGTCAGGTCTTCAGTCCTTCTTTCTCTCTGCAGGTCTCTGGCAAAGCCCAGACTGGCTTGGGGTGCTGAGGATGGTCCCACCTGGCCTTGCACTGCCAGGTGTCCAGGTGAATGGAATGGGAATGATCACACAGCTAGAAAGGTAACCCACTGGGAACATTGGAGTGGTCTCTGGGATCAGTTTAGTCAAGGGAAAATCTGCAAGGAGGTACATTGACCAATAGGTAAAAGCTGACAGTAAAAAGGAAGGGAGTAAATACTTATGAGTCAAGGAGAAATCAATAAACAGAAAGGATACAACACAAGAGACAAGAAAAGTTGACCAATTAAAGGATAGTTAATCAATGGAAGGAGTTTATCCTTGAAGATGGAGTGAGTGAGCATCAGCTGAGATATGAGGCTGTTCCTGCTGGTGCACAGGGGAGACCAAGGCTCATGGAACAGTTTGGGTGGGATGGGGAGGGACCTCCAGAGATCATCTATTTCCAACCCCCTGGCACTGAGCAGGGACAATGCCTGCTGTTCAATGCAAATCCCCAGCAAGGAGGGGAATGCTCAAATTGCCATCTTCCACAGAGACTCAGTTTTTGGGGGCTGATGCAACCTCATACCTTTACATTGCCCTCAAAGTTCTTCCTCAGGGAGTCTCCCAGCAGAGGATGAGCTCAAGAACCTTTCTGAACCCCTTGTGGCTCCATCTGCTCTACATCCTTATCCATGATCTATCAGCTGTGCTCCTGGAATGGCTGGCAGGAAAAGTGTGTTCCCTGCTATCTGCCTGCCCCACCAGCTGCTGCTGGAGGGTGAGGGGTGCCCATGGCATGTCTCACAGCTCGCCTGGAGCTGCTGCTGTCACGGTCTCAGGTGCAGTGAGCCTTTCACACTAGCAGGGCCAGCTGGGTTCTGCTTTTGGCTGGCAGAGTGAAATAACTTCTGTCACCTCCTCTTCCACAAAAATACCCCACAACTCTTCTGCATGCAGAGAGCTGGAGAATCCTCCTGGTGAAGCTGCTGTAAGGATCTCTCCTCTGTTAAGGAGTGGGTATTTCATTATCCTGTGTGCAGTAGAGGTTGATGCTGTGGCTTGTCCCCAGTCCTCTGATGAAGAGGATCCTACTACAGCCTTCCAGAACTGCTTGCCTGTGACTCTCAATGGGCTCAAGTCCATCCCTGCAAGGAAAAAGGGCATCCAAAAGAAACAAAACCAAAGAGTATCGCTGAAGGGAGTGATGGCTGGAACTCTGGCTCTAGTAACAGAGCCCTTCAGCCATCTTCTTGTGGTGCACCTGAGCAACAACCAAGTGTCCCTGCCCAAGGCAGAGGATTGGAAGTGGATGATCTTTAAGGTCCCTTCCAACCTAGACCTCTCCATCATTCATGAGCTTGGTGACATGTCTCAGCTTGTGCTCTGTCGTGTGTGCCCCTCCATCCTGTCCCCACAGCCACGACCCCACCAGCCAGGGCTCCCTGCTAATTAAAGCCCTTCCCTTGGAAACCTGGAGGTGCTCAGGGAGTGTGATGCACCTGAATTGCAAACCCTGACTGGAGTGGTTGTGGTTCAGATAGGAAAGCTGAGAAACATCAGGATTCAGTGCTGTTCACCGTGGGCAGCTGCTAATTACAAGGTCAGGTGTTGGGTTTTTTCCACCAAGTCTCTGTTTAATTCATCTAATTTAAAACAGGTTATTACAGTGACAAGCATTGGACTGATTCAGGAACCAGTTGCTACCTGGGCAGCCTGTAACCAAGTATAAGGCACTTGTAAAACTTCAGAAGAAAACATGTTTCAAGTATATTTTAGGGATTGAGAGAGCACTCCTGACACTCACTACTTTTTGCCTCATGAAAAAATGAAGCCATAATAAAAATTTCCAAACTTTTTTAGTGCAGTGGCTCACTTTGGAAAACTTCAAAACTCTGGCTTTAGTCCAGACTGTTTGCTGGTATAGGTTTTGACTTGTAGTTTAAATCATAAACAACAATCTGAAAAGTCTCCCAGGTGTAAAATTGTCCAGTCAACACTGCAGGATATTCATGGCTTTGTAAGTGCCCTGAGTGCATCAGAACACCAAATAATGCTGATTTGGACTGTGTGTGCAGATCATTTTGCTCCTTTTGACAGTCACCAAATACAAAATAAATAGCTGTTGATTTCAGTGTTGTATATATTCAGAACTTCAGTAACCAAGATGAAAAAATACATGAGCTCTTTAGAAATCAGAATCATGGAAAACACTTGCCCCAAAAACACACACTCAAAGGAAATAGAGATGCTCCTGGATTTCCACAACACTCATGGCTCCTCTGAGTCACTTTACTAACTTCTTTACCACTTTCTGCAATGAAAGTGCTTGTTTATGTTAATTAAAACCACAAAGGGGTAAAGTTAAATATCAGCAGAGCTGTGTTCCTCTTGCTGGTGGCTGAAGATTGCTGCAGCCTTAGACTAGAACAGAGGAAACCAAACCAGTTTTTCAGAGTTGTTCATAGCTATAGCCTGAGCTTCAATGCAGGCATGATCAGAATATCAGGCAGTCTGTAAATCTCCCCTTCTCCTTCCATTGCTGCACCACAGAAATCTGGGAAATATTTCATTTAAAATACATGTATCCATACCCTTATATGTAACATACATTGCTTTAGGAAAAAAACCCAAGCTGGTTTGTGTTGTGTGGGGTATTTCTTGTTTGAGAAAACTCTCCTATTGCTTGATGAAAACTTTAGGAATGTGATTCCAAGAGGGCAGCTCAGAGATGTGTGTTTAGTGTTTTTGCTGATGGTTATGTTTGTGCTGAATTATGCAGAGCATCCTGGCACAGGTATGATAATAGCTTAGCTAATTTAATGTAGAGCACTTCTAAAGCTTTGAAGAAATTAGAATAATGACATAACTGAGGCTTTTGTGCTGCCTGGATGATCTGCTGCTGGATAGAACCATCTCTCTATATCACAGGTGGCCTTTGCTGCCCACAGGCTGCTGCCAGTTCTTGGAAACCTCATTTATGCACCACCAGTGGTAACATTAAGCCACTTGTTCATCCTCAGCACAGTTGTGAGATTTGCTGTTTCTCATGTGGCAATGAGTTAGTCAGGGTGGGTAACCATCAATTTACATGCACAATTTCTTCTCGACTTTTGTATCATGTGCTGAAATTAATCATTAATTTTCATTTGCAGCTGCCTTAACAAGTTAACAACATCACACATATTATAAACAGCAAATTTCTTTTCAATAGCCAGGCTCTGAATACCAATTCTTCATTAGTATAATTGGCAAAATTCCACTGTACTTGGCAGAACATATCTGAAAATTATGGAGAAGTGACTGTACTGTTTAATTAATTTGCATTCTAGTGTGAAATTTTCAAAATGATAGATGCATGAAACATCTGTATTTGCAACAAATAAAAGGCTAAAAATAAGACAGATGAAGTGTAGTGTCCAAGTCTTATGAGGCATCTCATCTGAGTTGTGGTCATTGCAAAAGGTTTTTATATAACAGAAAACATTTTTCCTTCTATTTTCGGGAAATACGAATGGGTTTTTTTCTGCTGTGGCTCATAAAATACAACATCTTGTTGTCATACTTGGCTACAGTTGGCTTTGACATGGATTTCCTTGCTCTATGGAAACTGTACAGTTTAATCTCATCTAGACCATAGCTTTAGGTTGAAGATTTTTCTGTAAGAGAATCTAAAGCCAGCTCAGTTCACAATTAGGACTTTGTTCCTTTTACAACAGGGGTCCAACCAGATGTGCTTCACTAGGACAGCCCTCCCCAAAACCATTTGCTCCCCAATCCCCTTCCATCTGCCAACAAAGTGTCTTTGCTTTTTGTTTTGACTCTCCAAATGAACATTTGAATGCTGTTCTCATAATTTTTCACATGAAAACATCAATGGGAATCCTTTGGCCTGTTCGTGGCTGATTTCCCAGCACAAGCCTCTGGCATTCACAGTTCTCCTTTAGCCTTTCTCCCCAAGGAGGTGTTTCTTTTCCACCAAGAGCCATAAACGCCAGTAGGATGAGGAATTCCAACTCTTTCCATTCATTACAATAAACCTTTTTAGCAGCACTGTGATGGATCAGTTCCATTATCCCCAAGGATAATGGGGAATGTGAAATTCAGGGCAACTTACATTAGACAATTTTGCAAAGTTTTCTCTGTAACAATTCTCTGATGCCATTCCAATTTTTCAGTCCATTCCAAAAGGACAATATATAGTCTACCAAAACATGAGGAATAAGTGAATCTGATGACACAAATCAGCAAAACTTTGATCCACTGATCTACAAGCTTTTGCAGATGGTTACATCCTAATGATTTTGGGGGTTAAATAATGGTCTCAGAATATAACCTACAAAGTGAACTTGGAGAGCATTCTGGGGTCTTGAGTTCCTGAGTGATCTAAGGAGAAAATATTTCTTAATGACCACAGAATTCTTGGTGTGAATATTTAAAAAAAAGTCCTGCTTTCATTTAGCTAATAATGATTTTAAGGTTCATTTTGGATCTGGCTTATTTTCCTATTTTTTTTTACATGTTGGGTGCCTGTTTTGAGCTGGTCTTGAATTACCTCCAGGTTGAGAGCTATATGAAAGATTTTATTCTTTAAAAAAGTAAAGCTTTTGTGCAGTCTCCAAAAATGTATTGGTGGGAATAAGGAAACTGAAGTGCCTTGAGGTGGTGTGATAAGGTCATAGACAAGATGAGTTAAGAGATGACTCAGAGGGGACATTATCAATGACCATCAGTATCTGAAGGGACGGTGTCAGAGGATGGACCAGGCTCTGCTCAGTGGTGCCAAGCAATGGGACACGAGGGAACAGGTAGGAACTGGAATATGAGAAGTTCCACGTGAACATGAGGAAGGACTTCTTTGCTGTGAGGGCAACAGGACCGAATAGATTGCCCAGAGAGGGTGTGGAGTCTCCCTCACTGGGGATATTCCAGAACCATGTGGACACAGTCCTGTGCCATGTGCTCTGGGATGACCCTGCTTGAGCAGAGGCTGGACCAGACGAGCCACTGGGGTCCCTTCCAGCCTCACTCACTCTGTGATTCTGTGAATGATGGGGAAAGAGAGCAAATCTGGGGTTTAACATGTGTTGCTCTGATGAGTGCATGTGTGTCTGAGCTGTTGATAAATTCCTCCTGTATTTGTTGGTAATGAGTGTTTGTATCACATTTAGATAGTACAAACCTCCTGCTTCAGGGCTCCTCTTGGTTACTCATAGGAGGGAAAATAAACTTTCCTCCATTTAACTTTTTTTTGAGAGGATGACAAAGAAGGAGACACTCTCTGAGTCCCTGCAAAAGGGCCAGAAGAGAGACACAAACTGTGCTGGTTCTCCTGCTGGCACTGGAGTGTCCAGGTGGCTGGCTGATGTGTTGCTGGTGGGGGAATTGCTCGTCAGGAGCTCTGTGGCCCTTCCTTGCTCTGAGCTTTGCACGGTCACTGCGTTCAGCGCGGGGAAGCTGCTCTGGGAGCTTCACTGAACGCTTGGACTGCTTTGGGTTTGGCTTTCCCTGTGCTCATGTATCATAATTGTTGAGCTTTATGAGTTCTTGGCACTCTCCAGAGAGCAAAGTCTCTAGTGGTAATTCATCACTGAAGCATAAAAAGATCTGTTTAAAGATCTGTTCTAAACCAAAGCTGTGTGTTTGTCCATTTTCACTTTACTGGCCAACAGTTTGTGAGAATCCTTCAAGATGAAAGATGTTGACTTCAGAGAAACAAACAAGTTGGAGCAATAAATGCATTAGTCAAGCACTTTGCTGAGGTGCATAAGGGATTTTTAATGCTAAACCTAATGCAGGAACACACAGAGAGGGATCCTCCACTTGAGCTGAACCCATCAAGAGCAAAATATTTCAAGGAGACTAAAACTCTTCAGCATAAGTGGTTTGCTCCATACTGTGAGGAAGGATAAATGATAAAATAAAGAGTTGTTTGCATTGAAACAGAGGAAGTGCAATGAAGTTCTCTTGAATGAAGAGATAGAAATGACACAGGGTAGAAAAGCCTGAACTTTGAGCTGGTTTCTAGTAGGGCTCAGAGACTGTGAATGTCATTAAATATACACCGGTAACATTAAAAAAAAAAAAAAAAAGAAAATATGGGTGTGCAAAAAAGAACAAGGAACAATAAAGAGGTAGCTAATGGGGAAGGGCTGGAATGGTTAGTGAATGCAATTAAAGACTCTAAAGAAATTACACAGAAAGTAATGACAGAGAATAGAATATAATTTCACCAGATGATGAGCAATAGGAAGTGTTTCCAGCACGAGAAGAATAAAACATGGATGAAGAAGACTGTGGGCTTTTTAAAGCAAAACCAATATATTCTAAACAACAGATCCAGCCTCTGCAAGAAAAAAAAATTAAATAAATTCTCTACTTCAATGTTCATAAAGGACATGGAACAGATGCCAAGAGCAGATGTACACTTTCCAAAAGGAAAAAAAAAAAAGAAAGAAAAAAGGGAAACATTGCAGAAAATCATTGCTATAACAGCTGATCAAGAAATAAAACAATCTCAGCAGTGGGGAAGAAAGCCAAAATTAAACAAAGATTCATCTCACTCTTCAAAAGACATCCAAAAAGGAAATTTGAGCCTGGGTCACAAATGTTAAAACAGGGAAGCAGGCATAGACTAAAGGGATATTAAATAGGGATATTAAACTCAAGGCCCCAGAGCCTCATCTTGCAAATTAGAGAGAATGAAACAATGGAGCTTGATTTTGTGGTTTTCTTATAAAGGGCTTGAGGTGTCATGACAATACAGGCATCATTTTAAAAAGGAAAAAAAATAAGAGGAAAATTAGAATTTATTTTTGTTTATTTCCTCTGAAACCTTCATTTTGTGGCTCATAACTTTCTGAATGGTGTCTTCCCTGTACAGCACTAGATGTGGATCAACTACATCATAAATTAATTGGGTTTTTTTCCATTTTGGCACATTCCAGCCATTCAGTATTATGTTTTCAAGATGAAGAAGGACATTTCTGCCTTGTGTTCTTGTGATTCACAGGATCTATAACAATAAATATGAGCTGGTAGCTGAGGGGAATTCTGCTTTGCAAAGTGGCTATCACGAAAGTAAAGCAGCAGAAACTAAAATTAAACTTGAGGTCTGGGCTGGTTTCCAGTGGTGGGATCTCATTACTGGCGATGAAAGGAAGCAAAGCAGAGTAAATCAGAACAAAGTTATTCATGCAGCTAAAAACCAGAGCTGTGCAAATCTTATGGATTGTGTGAGGGACAGTCTTAACAGTTTGATTTGGAGCACCAGTGAGTTGAGAAGAGAACTCATGCAAAGGTTCTGAGGAAAATGCTTTGCTGTCCAAAATACCCACTCAGACTAACCAGAGTCTGCACTTCAAAAAAGTTGGGTAGACTGGTTTGAATTGCTTTGGAAAGCAGCCAAAATACTTCAAGGAGTTAAAGTATATTCATAAACTTAGCAAAGAGAAAAATAAGGTGCATTATGATATTTACGGGGGAAGAAAATGTCAGCACGTAAAATGCCTTCTGAAAGAATGGAATGCATTAAATTTATCTTCCACAAAAATACAAGCTGAAAACAGAACGTGGAGCAATTGTTGTGCCCTTAGTGCCAGGTGAAAGGTCTGATGGCAATGGGTTACCACAGCTGGGAGGAAAGGTTTTGGCTGGTGGAGGGTTTGAATACATTTTTATCACTGTTCTTTTCCCCAGTGATAATTTTGCAGTCAGAAAAGCTTTGGGACCACGTTCTGCAGCCATGTCCCCTCCCTGTCTGGTGTGAGCAAAATATTGATGTTTTTTATTTAAATAGATACATGGCAAGGTAGAACTTTCTGTATTTTTAAGATACCTGGGAAAAAAAGAGCCTCAGGAGGTCTGGGACACTTGCACTGATTCCTGATGTTTTGGGTCATTTTGAAGAAAAAATAATGAAGATGTTTTTTCCCAATTTCAGAGACTGAGAAGCAGAAACCATTTACTGCAAAGGAGTATCCACCCAGAGAAAGAATAACATCATGGCCACTTTAGTAAACAAGTTTTGAAAGAAAGTTGAGGGAATAAAAATAAGATTTAAGAGGGAGGGAGAGTTTCATCAAAGCAGGGACTACGTGGGAGGAAGTCGTGTTGGTCTTTTTGCTCAAAGTGCAATAACTCCCTATCATTTCCTGCACTTTATTAATAACTGCTCTTCTGTTTAAAAATATTTTAATCCCTTTCGTAGCGGGAATGACTCACCAGCTCTTTTTTCATTGTTAAAGATGATTTCTTCCAGTCTCTCAGCCACCAGAACAGTGTCCCCAGGGAGCAGCGTGGTGCTAAACTAACAGCAAGTCCTATTTTGTTCCCCCAGATCCAGCCTAATTATTCTCAATAAGTTTAACAGACAGCTAAACATCTCTGGCTATTGAAAAAAATCGAGTCAGAAAGGAGTGCTGTGCTCTGAGCTGTAAAAGACACGTGAATCTGTCAGAAGCAAGAGGGTTCCTGCTGCATCACATGGAGATTTGGTGCTGGTTTATATCCCAGGAATCACAATTTTGCTTGTTCTTGCTCTCAGCATTCATGAATAAATAATCTTGAGGTGGCTTTGTGCTTTTTCCAGCAGGCCAGCAAGCAGGAGGTGCAGGGAGTCTCCTGCCTGACCTTCTGCTCTGCTCTGGTGAGATCCCACCTAGAGTTCTTCATCAGCTCTGGGGTCCTCAGCACAGGAAGGACATGGAGCTGTAGGAGTTAGACCAGAGGAGGGGAATGGCTGAGAAAACTGGGATTGTTCAGCCTGGAGAAGAGAAGGCTTTGGGGTGACCTAATTGTGGCTTTCCAGGGCCTGAAGGGAACCTTCAGGAAAGATTTACAAGAGCGTGGAGTGACAGGACAGGGGGGAATGGCTTCAAACTGAAGGAGTGTATGTTTAGGTTGGATATTAGGAAGAAATCCTTCCCTGTGAGGGTGGGCAGGCCCTGGCACAGGGTGCCCAGAGAAACTGTTACTGCCCCATCCCTGGGAGAGTCCAAGGCCAGGTTGGAGCAAGCTGATCTGGTGGAAGGTGTCTCTGCCTGCAATGATCTTTGATGTCCCTTCCAACCCAAACCATTCTGTGATTCTGCCATAGATGGAGCCCAACATGCTTGGTGAGAGAATTGCTCTGGTCACAAGGTGTGTTTTCACTCTCAGTAGTTGGCAACACCACTGTTTTCACCTCCCTTTGAGGGGCAGAAAGGACAGGCTGCTCTGCTACACCCTCCCCCTGCCAAGGGAAAGGGAGTGCTCAGTCCTGCCCAAGCCAAAAATAGGGTAAGTCAGGAGGGGAAGCTGTTTACAAATGGCTCTTCCCAGCAATGGAAAATGTTGCTTTCCCACAAGTTTTCATTCCTTTATTTCTATTCTCTTCCTTGTCCCATGTCCCATTGCAGAGTGACGCAAAGTCATGTTTGTCACATGCTGTTACCACAGATGATCAGACCACCAGATTTTCTCCCACTGTGAGGTCTTTCAGCCAAGCTCAATGGAAACCAGAAATGTCATCAAGTCAAAAAGGTGGTGTAAGGACATTTCTGACTGCTGGGTTGCAGGCAGAGAGGCTGGTGAAGTGTCAAAGGGTCAGTTTATCATGCTACATCAGACAGGAATATTTTAATTTTAAAATAATTCCTTTTGTATCATGTTGAAGTTATTTTCCCGTTTATTGTCTATGCCAGTGTTGTAAGTGGAGAAAATCAGGCTTAGGGCATGGTGGCTCACCAGTTACTTTATTTGAAGTCTATGAGAGAGGAAAATGTGGTGAAGTCTCCATTTTTTGAGGTCTGTGTTTCAATACATCCAGACAATAAGTCCCTGAGAGATAGGCTATACTTCAAGTGTGTTTTATGAGCTGAAGACAGAATTATTGACTTGGTTTCTTTAGACTGTGTTGTGCAGGAGATCAAAGAAGGTGTTTGCAATTGTCTTCTAGGAACCTGACCAATGCCAGTGTCACAAATGCAACATTTATAATCATTGTTTGCCACACAAGAAGTCTCAAAAATGGTAAAAAGAAAAAGTGACGCAGAGAAAAAAATGAAAATAATAGGCAAAAACCTTTCCAACTGCAAAATTTGTTTGAGAGTAATCATGAAGAATACTATGCATAGTTTACTCTGTGCCAGATCTCCTGGTGAGCATTTAAACATATTCATGCTGTTAATGTTTCCACTCAGAGGCAAATTGACATTACACTACGTAGAAACTTGTCAAGAGAGAGGTGGGGATGATGAAACCAAGGTCCTGCTGCAGTGGAGGCAAATCCCACTGCAAGGAGGGTGAGCTGAGCTCACACACAGCCCTGCAAGGAGGTGTTTGATGCAGCTGATTGCCTCAAATTACTTGCTTGATTGTACATAGGAAGAAGAAACTGAAGATACCTGTCTTCTACACAGAAACAAAGCACCAGATGAGCTTCTTCAGGGTATCAAACAATGGGGGGTTCCTTCAAAACTAAACATTCCTTCCACTCAAATCTAAATACAATGGACTTTATCTACAATGGGCTCATTGGGGCCCTCAAATGTCAGATCTGTAACACACCCCCATCACTCCCTATTGTTTCCCACTCGATGAAGATCTTCCATGGAAGCTACATAAATAGCCCATTCATAAAATTATAAAGACATATTGTAACGAGACAATAACCCTGATGATGCTGAAGTTAGCAGAGTTAAACATGCAAAGAATTTCCCTCTCTCCTCCTTTTCCAGGGCAGAACCCCAATAACCATTATCTCTGCCTAATGTCCATTTCCACCACCACTTTGTAAGAACTGAGAAGATCAAGGGCAAAGGCCTTCACGACCCAGAGAGCTCCTCTGCTCATGGTGCAAATGTATTATGATAATGTGCAGGAAAAGACAGTCCATTATCTAGTCCTCTCTAGGAGGACTTCTTAAGACATTTCTTCCATTTTTGGGCATTGGACAAACTCCTGATTTTCCTATTCCTGATCCCATTTAATATTCTTTTCCTTAGTCAAGATGCTTTCTTCTATACTATACATGCCCAGATGGGAATCAAATGGAGCACCTGGGCAGTGGTGAGGGGTTAAGGAATTTCAGCCAAGAGTTGGTTTCCTCATGGCATTGCATGCATGGGAACTGACAGTGGCATGTTCTTAGCCTTTCCCTTCCATGTGTACTTCTTGTGTTCTGCTTTGCTTAAAAACTGAGGAAACATTTCATTGATCATCACAAGGTCTATTTTCAGCCTATATGTGATCATGGGAGGAGTTTCCTTTGGTCCTAACCTGAAAAGAGTTAGATTTGGGGTTAGATTCTGAAGGATGTGCATCTAGGTCATTTTTATATTCACATATCTCCAGGTCCTTTGCCTCTTTCTTGGACATGTAATGTAGAATTTATTTGTGCCACGTCACTGAGTGCATCTTGGCAGCCCACGGTGGTGACTTCTTAAGGTCAGCAGCAGCCTGGCCTTTACACAAAGCAGGAATGTTCCTTCTACCTGATTAGGCACCACTGCAAAAGAGCAGTGGGAGGCCAAGGATTCTCTACTTAAAGGGCTGATTAGCCTTCCTTAAAATAAACTTAAACTGAACCAAGGGTGAATGATCCAGAAAATAATAAAGTGCATCTAATTAGAGTGGAAGTGGAACAAACTGTGCTCTTCCTTTTTGGCTTCCTTTTGTGTTTTAATGAAAAGTGATAAGCACTATGTCTGATACTATTAAAGAGCTTGAGTGGATGGGCCTCTTGTCTTGGGCCAGATGCTGCTATCATTTGCACCAACATAAACAAGAGGCTTCCTTGGTATGGATCCAAGGAGCAGAGGTCTGCCTTGCTTTGCATTGCTACAAGTATGAGCCTTGAAAAGCTCAGGCTTTTTTTCAGTCTTTCCCATTGCAACCAGAACATTTTGACCTCTCTGCTTAACCCTAAATTAAATTTGCCTTTGGTTTTCCTGGGCAGGAGGGTCAATTTACAAAACTTCTGGAGCAGCTTGGTTCCCACCACTATAAAGTTCAGAGAAAGTCAACTCACAGCAGTACCAGGCCCCGGGTTGTGCATCCCATCATCACACATGTACACTGCACACCAGCTCTGCTAAGGACATCATTCACATGGGGTTGGGGGCAGCTTCTTACACTTAAACTACTTTGAGGCTGAAGGACAATGCACAGGAAGTTCTACAGAAGGAACACCTGGAGTTGAAAAGCCTCACAGATGAAAACAGAAGGCACTGAATGTGCTGCTGTAATAGGAAAGTAATGAAAGGTACAACATCAGCACTGGGTGATGGTGAAATTATCCAGTTGTTTTAATATTGTGCTGTAGATTTCGCAGGTGTCCTGTATTCCCATATTCTATGTGGAACACCCTAAAAGACATGAAGATGCTGCACAGAGATGCTTGTGATTCCATAAAAACCAGTCTCTCACATTAATATCCCTTAACTATGAAACTAGAGACAATGTTTTAATTTCCAGCTAAAAAAGGGTGGAAAGTTCTTTCCTGTGTTTAATCCAAAAATTACTTCCTGTAGATGCCAAATCTGTCCTTACTGCCCTTGAGGACTTGGTGTTTCAGTAGGAACACACTTGACTGTACCTCTGAAGCTCACTGAGGGCTGGGCTGTCCCCTCACCAAGAACAGCTGCATAACATCCTACACAAGGCAAGAACAGGGATCTGACTCCAATTTCAATGACTTCTTGATCCAAACAGGAATTACCTTAAGCCAGCTCCTTTGTCTTAATGTATTTTCTGAAGCTGACCAGTACTTTGGGGAGCCAAGCCAAAGCTTTGTCCCTCCTGACCTGCCCACTTGGAGTGAGAAGTTTCAGTGCCAGGGGTGGGGTCCAGCAAAGGGCTGGGTAACCCTTAGGAAGGTGCCAGTTGTTTTCTTAAATGGACTAAGATTTTCAGACTGAAGGTGTGGGGAGAGCCCAATTATTAGTCCTCAGTTTAATTAGTTTTCCAGAGGTGATATGACCTTCTGCCCACGGAGGTTTGTGGGCTGGGCAGCTCCCCAGGGCTGGGTTGTCACCACTGGCGGACAACGCTGCCAACATTGCTCCAAGGTCAAGCTCCCAAAATTCTGAGAGATTCCAAGAGGAGAAGGAAGAAACCTAAAGCTTGGAAAAGGGAAAAAGATGAAGTCTGAAACTTAAATGTTTGTGGCAGTTCCCAAATGATGGCGAGAGGTGCTCGTGTCTCCGTCATCGAGATCAAAGCCAAGGTCCAACCAAGAGCCAGGCTCCATTCCCAACTCCACCCTCAGCTTCAGTAAGGCCAAACCAATTCTCCTAACACTTGACAAGGCAGACCTACCCAGGGCAGAGCTTTTCCAGCATGCTGGGAAAAAAATCTGGCAATGCCTCTGGACAGCTTCAGTGATCAAAATACTCCAGGCCCTTTCATTTATTAGTAAGATTTTCCTATGATTCCTTGTTTAGTTTTCTTTTTATAGTTTTTGTCTTGCCTTTGCAATGACAAACCCTAAATGTGTTTGTTTGTTCCTGTCTTTTTAAGGCAGTTCTCAATGGGTGGAGCAAAGAGGTGCAGAAGGATGGGAGAGGCTGTGGAGCGATCAGCCATGTGGCCATGTTGAGTTTCCAGTGGCCACGGATCAGCCTGAAGCTCGTGGTTGGCTCCATCATTCACGTCATAGGTGAACAAATTTTGGAGACAGGGATGTTGGTGTGTCCCTTTCCCAATCCCTCTATCCCAGTTCTTAGTGTGCAGCAGGAATTCCCATCTCCTGCAGGGATGGGAGAGCATCCCAGAATGCTGATTGGCAATCCACCTCCAGAAATCACATAAAGGCTTTGACCAATTTGTGAGCGAGGGGTATTTCTATCTACATGGAAATGTTCAGACCTTGAAATACAGGCTGTATTTCTGCATTAACTCAAAGGGAATGATCTCATACCCTTGAATTAAATCACTGAGGACGATGATGGTAAATCAGGCTTTATATTGATAGTGTCATCTTCTTGTCCCTGCTCTGTATCTCCCTCACCATGACAGCGTGGCAGTGAAACTCCAGTGTGGATGTTCCAGCATCCATGTCATTGAATGCAACTGTCTCCAGCCTTATAGAATAGATGGCTCCATCCTAAAAAGATTTAACTCCTTCTGAGAAGCAACACAAAGGCAATTTATTTCCCCTGGATATGCATGGAAATAAGAGCTGCACAAAGAGATGATTTGTGTGCACATCAAGGAGAAAATACACCCTGAAAAAACTCTGCCCACATCCATCTGCAGAGAGGAAGAGCAGGAGTAACAGTGGGAAGCTGATCTCAGCCTGTGGGGATACCATTAGGCTAAATAGTATTTATCTACTTTCATTTATCTAGTGCCCAGTTCCAAGTTCATGTGGAATATGACACAGGTGACTCAACAGGATTTATTTGTCTCTCACACACTATTAAACTTCTGGAAAGTTCACAGCATTAAACTCTTACAAAAATATCTTTTTTATATGTACAAATTTACAACAGCAAATTCTTGAAGACAGACTAGAGGCCTGTCTCTAGAATATAGAATGGTATCACGTGAATTTCTGTGTTTCAGCTCCACTTAATAACAACCTATTTTTCTAAGCCAATGGCAAAATCATTTGTCTCAACCACTAACAAATTTATTATATTCTCTCCTAATAAAAATTGAGATGTTCTGATCAGGGGTTTGATGCAAAACTGAAAGAACCAAGGAAAATGTTTCCACTGACCTCAATAAGTTTGGATAGAGACCCTGAAATAAAAGTTAATGAGTATCAGGAGGAACAGGGGACTGGAAGTGAAACAACAGAGATAAATCTACTGCCCAAAATTGCTGCAGGAATAACATTTGTCTGATGTTTCACTCTGGTTATATTTTAAAATACATTCTCTGTGTGTTTCGAGCAAGCATTTTACTTAAATGAGAAAAAACAGAGCCAGTCAGACTTCTCTGTTTTAATGCTGATGGCATTTTTCATTTTTATGCCTTTCTCAAAAGCTTGTCCAGAAACCAGGAGATTCTGCTGAAGCGATAAGGGAATTTATACATTCAGAACAGATCTGCAATATTATGACTCCAACATGTAATGCTGAGGCAATAAAATTTATGACTGTCTTCTTCAGTGCCTTAATGAGGCATTGCAAGGCTCACTGTATATTTGCAAATGTCTTAACAGATAATGATTTTTAAAAGGACTGGAGTACAGCTGCCAGCACAAATGGCCATAACACCAATTATCTTTGCAGGATTTAGTCATTATGTGGAATCAAAGGCAAAACTGAATCATTGGCAAGTTTTCCCCTCCAGTTTGTGAGGGAAGTAAAAGGAACAGGTTTCTCTGGACCCTTCTCCCATTACCTTTCCTCGCCTTATGTCTCCATTGCTGGCATAATCCTAGCAATTAAACTGAGCCTCCTGATGAGAATTATTATTTTTAATCCAGCTTGCTACAGGGCAGAAGTGTTTTCACTAATCCATTTTTGGCATGCCTGTTTTTCCAAGCATATCCCTTCTCCTGAGGGGAGAAAAGGTGCTCTGAGATTGCCCAGCACGGTGTTCTCTGATGGTTGTGTGTCTGTCTGACACCCCACTTGAGTGACCCCTAAATCCACAGTCAGCTGAGAGTCCTGTGGGACCAGGCAGAGGTGGTGGAGGTGTGTGGATTGACAGAATCTGCTATGGGAATATTTACTTACATTCCATTTTCCTTGCCGAAATCTGTCCATGCTCACAGATCTGTGGACCTGGAAAGTGCAAGAAAAGCAAGTGGGATCTCCTTTGTTGTGTACCCCCAAGCTCTCCAAACTCTGCCATGTTTTCCATGGGGTTTTTTTGTGGAGTGAGTCTGTTTGTTTGGGGAGGAAAGGGTAGAAACCTCCTAGCCCTTCTGCTTCACTGCCAAGGGACGTGCCCAGCCCAGTAGCCTGCCTGTTTCAGGGTAGGCAGGCAAAACAGATGGTGGGTTGGAGTGTTCCAGAAAGGTGCAATCACAGAACCATGGAATTGTTTGGGTTGCAAGGGACTTTCAAGATATCTGGTTCCAACCCCCTGCCATGGGCAGGGATGGAGCCACTAGATCAGCTTGTTCAGGGCCCCCACTGTGGGGACCAGTGAGTGATGCTAATTTTATTTTCCCCAAATTCCAAATCAATTAATAGCATCTTCTCTGTTTCCCTTGAGAGGGAAGACATCTGTGGTCCATTATCCTCTTCAACTTCCCCTGTCCACTTTCCTAGAGAAAAGGGAGAACCCTTTGGGTGTAATTTTTTCCACAGAAACTCAACTGGCCGAGTGAGGGTTAGATTCTGTGAATGGGCAGGAAGAGGAAAGAACCACAAAGGCTTCCCCATGCACCACCTCAGCACCATCCATCTCCATCCCCTCCAACCTCTGAGGGCAGCCTTTGGCAGAGGATTGGCTCAGTAGCTGAAGGTCAGTAGCTTCTGGTTTTCAAGGCACAGGATCCTGGGCACAACCTGCCAGATTCTGGGGGTTCTCCCTTCCAGCAGCTGTGTTTGTAGGACACCAAGGACTGGTCTGCTCACCAGTGACTCAGCTCATCACCAGAAAGGCCAGATGTTTACTCACAGGTCATGATGAAGTCATTAGTTTTGAATATCCATCACACAGGACTGCAGCTAAAGCAGCTCCCGTGACCTCACCGTTTATCTGAGCAATTCTTGGCTGACACCAAACTGAAGCCACCAAACTGATCTGCCCTGGCTCTGCCACCTCCACAGGCACCCCTCAAGCAGTCAAGTTTGCTGGCCAGGTCTGAAGGAGCAACTTTCACCATGCTATCCTGTCTGCTCCCACACCTAACTGGCAGATAAAGCAGAAAACTCTTCATTAATTTAACTTCCAGGTCAGGTATGTAAGGAAAGGGTGTGATGAGCTCACTGGACTAATGTCCTTATCTGCATGGGCTGATTTAAGGTATGTGTTTTGGTGAGGTCCAGAGACCAATTTTTCCTGTCTAATAAAGCAGAGAAATGAAACAGAAACATTTTCTTCAAAACATTTTGTGCAAATGCCCATGGGTTTTCCCTTTGCAATAGATGAGGTTTTTATTTTGTCTCATCCACTTGGATGCATTTCATAGGATCATAGAGTGGTTTGGGTTGGAAGGGATCTTTACAGGTCATCTAGTCCAACCCCGTGTCATAGGCAGAGACACCTTCCACTATCCCAGGGTGCTCCAAGCCCTGTCCAGCCTGGCCTTGGACACTTTCAGGGATGGGGCAGCCACAGCTTCTCTGCCCAACCTATGCCAGTGTTTTATGACCCTCATTGTATAAAAGGTTTTCCTTACAGCTAATCCAGACCTTCCTTCAGTGTCAAACCATCATCCCTTATCCTGTTGCAGCAGGTCCTGCTAAAATATTTGTCCTCATCTTTCCTGTAGGTCCCAGAACTTTGCCAGCTGCACCTCCCTGGTGAGCATACAAGTGCCACAGCCTTGAGCTGCTTGATTATTTATCCAGCTACATGTGAGGCTCTAAATAGTAGCATTTTGCTGATCCACTTCATCTGGAAAATCCTGAAGAGAAAAAAATTGGTGCTGCAGGTTACACTTCTCCCCATTCTCATACCCTACATTATCTTCTTAGGTAAATAAACATTCACCTTAGTATATGGTGCCACTACAGGATGAAAACTGACTGAAATAGGTGCTGTATAAACCATGAAAGGCAGAGAAATTCCCCATCCAGCCATTAAATACACGATGAAATATTGACAGAATAGCCTGGCAGCTGCCTGCCCAAGCCTGAGACCAAATAGCACTTCTGGACATGCAGATCCCTCTGAAACGCCCATTTTGGAGCCACATTCCACAGGCAGGTACAATGTGAGCATTAATTTGTGGATTGCAACATCCACTGAGGTCAGAGTGAAGACCCAGCTCTTTTATGAACTCACGTTGCTAAGAGCAAGTGTTGCTTTCATTTACCAACCCACAAATCCCATGTGTAGTATTATTTCCCTGTTTTTCAGTGTGTCTATATAAAAGCTCTCAGAAATATTGCTCTAAGGAGTCTGTAATTCATTGTAACTCCCAGCCCTAATAACTACAAGGTGATTTTTCATAGATTCCTCAAATTGGCAAGCTAATATTTCTTGGATCAGTCAGAAAAGAAATACTGTTCCATCCTTTGCTTATCCTTTCCTCATCAACAAGTGCAATTACAAAAACATATTTACCCAGCCCAGGATTTCAGGATTCCCTGTCAGAGTCATTTTCCCATCCTTCAGGAGCCAATCTGAATTCTATTACACCAGGGAAATGTCAATGGATTCATCTTCCATCCCTGAAGGCCATAACTTCCATTTCTCCCTATCAAATCTATGTCACAGCTGGAATGGATGAAAAGCAAAGATATTCTTACAAACCTAAAACTGAAAGACATTCATAGTGAGGAGAAAAAAGAGTGACACACAGGTTTCCACTCTGCCCATGGAGAGCAGAGCAGAAGAACAGAGTTCCTTTGAACTCTGGGGAGGGAGCAGAGCAGCAGCTCCAGAAACAACCAACCTTATGCTTCTGGTGGAGTCTGTGTGGGTACCATTTACTGCTGTCATTTAATCAGCTCAGAGGTTTCCCTTTGCTGGGCAGCAGCCACCTGTGTAAACTCAGGAATGCTCTATGGAAGAAAAATGGTATTGTTAAGCCAAAAAGAGTGAGCCCTTTCCACACAAAGGTTGTGGATGCTTTTAATTCCAAAGCCCCGTGTGCCAGGGCTGCAATAATTGATGCTAGAGCTTGACAAGCCAGATCAATAATTAATGGTGACTTTGCTGCTTTTGAACCAAGGGCTGCAGCAGAAGTTAAATCCATTTGCACCTTGTCCTAGGACTTGTGTGCTTTTCAAAGGACAAACAGAAATTGGCAGGATGCTTTACAGGGAGTCTGGTGGAGAAATGGATATTCTGAATCCACTAATAACAGCTTAATTTCTTTTAAGGCTTGTCACACATTCAGGTTGCCGCAGTCACAGGGTGGCTTATCTGATGGATGGTGTGTGATGGATCTCCTGTTTCTTAAACACTTTCCTCCTGGAAGTGTCAAAAACATGATTGATTTCCCTTTATCCCAGTGCCATGAGGAGTTCAGTCACAGTGCCAAGCACTTTGTCAGAATTAAAACAAAAATCCAGGTGGGCAGTATAGGGCAAACTGGCAATGCAGGGAGTGTGTGGTGTTCTTTATGGTGGGAATTAAGGGGTGGTCCAGTGCTAAGATTTTATAAGGTTAATAACTTTTTACACCCACATATGGAGCCTCCCTTTGTATGAATGGGCCTCATTGCCCCAGTTTTCTTCTCTTTCCAACCCTGCTCTCCTAATATAAAAGTTTGTTGGACCTGGAACTAACATAAATCTTGTAGTGCTGTTATCCCAGATATAAAGCAATCGAGTTAATCTACAAGTTCTCACTCAGGAAACTTATCCAGTATCAGCAGAGAGCTCCTTTCCTGTGTAAACAGGTCAGGATTTGACTAATTTATTATAATACATATTAGAAATGCAACAGTGATAAATGTGGCAAATGCATTATTAACAGTAGCACATGACTAATACACTGCCCATGGCAGGTTCTCCTCAAGGACGTTTTATTGGGAGCATTTTCACCATGTGAACCCAAGGACAGAGGAATAAGAGAACAGTGCAGACATTTTTTAGTTCCTGCAGAAATGTGTGCTTGTTGCTGGAATATTTTTCAACATAGTGAAAGGTTAATGTATGCACTGCCATGCATGTAATTAACACTTCTTCTCTTGTAGCACGTCACCTTTACACATTAGCATCACTCTTGTCCATTTGTCACAAGAGCTGGCAATTCCTTTATTTTACTTTTTTTTCATACCTTTAATTTGCAGCACTGTTTTTCTGTTCTCCACATGGGTACCTGCAAACCTGTGTTTAAGTCTCATTTCTGAGACTGAGGTGATTCTTGAGCCTCTGCTTCAGTGGCACCTGGCAGTGCCCGGTGCTGACAGTGCTCCTGAGCCAACCTGTGGGCAGGGAAGGATGGTCTGCACATAATCCCTCTTCATCCACAGCTCCCTTTGATCTTCCTCCCAGTCCATGCCTGCAGCACGAGGTGCAGCAGCTCCTCTCTGCCAGTTCAGTAGTTTGTCAAAGGCCTGTTTCATTCTGAGATGCTTTAACCCACTCTGCCCCTCTGTCCCAACTCCCATCTCAGCTCCTCACTAGATCCCCTTGTGACATTTTGACATTTTTGGTCCATCTGCTGAAGCTTATGATGATGATGATGATAGTGATGAGGATGAGGATGATGAGGAGGATGATGAGGATGATGATGATGAGAATGAGGATGATGATGATGATGAGGAGGAGGATGATGATGATGATGATGATGATGATGATGACAATGATGCCATATGTCAGTGCTCCCAAGAGATGTCAGTCGATGGTTGTGCTGCAGCTTCAGCTTCTTCTGCAATGATCATTATTAGATCCTGAGTAGGAGCTGAATCAATTGAGGGTTTGATTGAAACATTCAGTCCATTTAATATTTAAATTCTCAGTATTGGAGGTGGAGGCATCATCAGACAGATGCTGACTGCAAGAAACTGGGTCACGTTTCATCTCACTGTTCTTGATTCCACACATTCCATAAGAATTAAGAACATAATTTTTTGTTTTAAGTTTTTTATCTTTTGATAGATTTTTGAGTGGGCTGTCAGATGTTTCCATATCAAGTGGCAGCACATTATCCCTCCAGCATGGAGAGCTGCTGTTTGCTCACCCTCCTTTGGCTGCTCTTTAAAAAAATGCTGAGAGCTGCTGCTGGCAAAGAAAAAAGATGGGATGTAGCTAAATACTGCCCCAAAGTACCTCAGAGTAGGTACCCAGGGGGTGTGATTAATGAGGAGTTTCTTTAATCAATACTCATTTCCTGATTAATTGTCAGAGTCCTCCGGTTCCCATTCCACATTTCTCCTTGTGATCCCAGGGCTGCTGAGGGGCTCTGGGACAGGGAAAACAGAACCTGTCACAATCAGTGCTGTGTTTGCAGCCAGGAATGGAGAGGAAAAGCAAGCAAGGAAAATCCTTGGAGGGTGTGTTATCTCCTCCTGCTCTTTGTCCCCCTCTTCCTCTGGCCTTGCTCCTACCACAAGAGCACTCCAGGCAGGGGAGGTTTAACTGCCTTCCCATGGCTTGGTAAAGGAAGTGCAAATGGAACCTGAGATGCCCTCAGGAGAAGGAGGACACCACAAACCCATTTCTCCTCCTGCAAGTCCCATTTCTGCATTATCCCCAACAACAAGGGCTATGAGTGCCTTGCTATGGGAGTGCTGTCCCTGCAGAAAACATTCCTCCCTCCCTTCGAAGGCCATGAGGAGTTTCAAAGTCAAAATATTGGGAGAAAGAGTGAGAAAAAGGGTCCTTTTCTATTGTAGTTTCCTGAATTATTTTTCACCATCATGGAAAAAAAAATACAAGGGAGGAGAAGGCTTTTTAAAGACCAAAGGAAATAAACATCAACTGAAGTTGCTTTACTCCTGTTGTCAGACTTGGAATTTTTAATAATTTTAACATATCAGAAATGCCTTTGGAAGCCCAAAGGCCTTCTTGGTTTTCTTGTGTCTCGTTTTAGCTTGATGAAAAATGAGCAAAAGCCCATGTTTTTGTTTTTCCAGCCTAATACAAAAGTTCTCTAAACAAGGAGGAATATCCAGGTCAACAAAGCAGGAACAGGCTGCTCCATGGAAAAATAAAACATCAGCTCAGTTTCCAGAGAGGTGAAGAATCAAAGGCCTTGTCCCTGCCAGGAATTCCCATCACCCAGAGAAACTCAACCAATTTGAAAAGACCAGCAGAAAACTCTCTAAAATATGTTTTTATTTTTCCCCCATGGGAAAAGGGGCTTTTACATCCTCTGGCCATTACAAACCTCTGCATATTCTTAACAGAAAGCTGGATATATTTTCAGTGTGTTTTGAGTGCTTTACAAATCATTCTACATTATAGTCCCTCTTGTTCCTCAGCCCCGGGAAGGGCCGATTTTTTGATTTATATTTCATAGGGGTAGGTGATGATACTTTGTGCATCTTGGAAAGTTATTAGCACAAGGAGTCCCGCTGGAACATAATCCCAAGCAAAACTGCCTCTTCCTGAAAGGTATTTGCAGGCTGGCTCCCATCAACAGGGCTGGGCCAAGGCATAACCAGTCATAAAACATGATCTTTTAGCCTGTTCTTTCCCTAAACTGACAATCTTAAGGCAAAAATCCTTCAGCAGGTATTTTAGCCAAGCATTAAGGATATTTTATCCTGCTTGAGTAATCCCATGCCCACCCATAACAGTTCAAGTTGTCTCAAAAGCCACTCTGTGGACTGAGTTGTGCTTAGTCAAGCCCAGCCTATTTGGTTTTGTTCTTTTCCCTGAAAGTTTTCAATAAATTCAAACACATTATAGGAATTGCACCGATCCAAAAAAATAATATAAAAACCAAAACACAAGTAATAAAAATATGTGAAAGGTTTCCAAGAATTCCTTAGGAAAATTCTTTTAAATTTGTGTGCATTAAATAAAGCACTTTTCATTCCAAGCATGACTGACAAAAAATGTTAGGAACTAGAGCTGGGAAAAATATTTTGGACTTCCTAAACAGTGGCAGCTTTTACTTTTCTTGGTTCTTTTTTTTTTTTTGGATCAGTCAGTAAAGACCCACTTGTAAAAATTGTTTTCTTCAAATCCAGAACAACCCTGACTGAATTACAGCAAAAAAAATCCAGGTAAAACAGTACCTGCCTCATGAATTTGCAGTGAAAATGTCAGGCTAGGTCAGCAAACACATTTATTTATGCTCCACATATTGTTCTAAATTTTAGCACTGGCCAAGGTGAACATATTCATTTGAGGAGCTGATTCTGCCACCCTTCCTTGTCTGGCATCTAAGAAATTGCACGTAATTACTGGAAAAAGAACCCAAAGATGAGAAGGAAATCTTCTTCCTCAGATGGAAAACTACTTGGCTTTTATTTCTTTTTGCCCACACTGTATCACATATGCCCATTCATCTGTTTGCCAGAAATGGAGTTCATCACTTAAATCATCACATGTCCTTAGAACCATGGAATGGTTTGGGTTGGAAAGGACCTTAAAGACCATTTACTTCCATCCCCCTGCCATGGTCAGGGACACCTTCCACTAGACCAGGTTGCTCCAAGCCCCATCCAACCCGGCCTTGATGTTGATCCTTGGGATGAAGCCCATGTAAACAAGGGGCTCCAAAAAATGTGTATTCCCCCTTTTTTGCTCCACTTTGGCTGCCCATGTCCTTCAGCACCTTTAAGACTTGCTGTCTCTCTCCATACCTGCCATGACCTTTGCCAGGCATTGGGCACAGGGAGCAGCTGGAGCCATGAGAGGTGGCCCAGCAGCAGAAGAGCCTCCCAAATGTGTCCAACATTGATTCCCTCTTTTTTTGCTGGATTGTCTCTTAACTTTTTTATGACACTGACAGCTGCAATAAAATATGCAAAGTCATGAAAGTCTCAGTGCTGCCTGAGCTCACACAGTTTGGCACAAAGGCCATAAAGGGCAGAACCTCCTCCCTGATGGACGAGCAGAAAACCCTCCTTTCCAAAGCAGGGCAGCCACAAAACACTGTGGAAAATCCCACCAAGCACTACTGAGGACCAGAGGACAAGGGCAACCCCTCTGTGGATTAGGGACAATTCAGAGCAACGAGATTGTAAAGGACAAGAACATGCAGGAGATGGGAAACCAACCTCTTTTATGTGTTCTGTAAAAATAAATTCATAAATAAAAAATAATCTCTGTATGACCTCACTGGCCATGCTTTCCCCAACAGACACTGCAAATTAGGAACAAGGAGACACTTCAGCAAATTGGAAAATTCACTGAAGTAGAAAGAAGAGGGAAAACTGGGTTTAGGTGGAACACTGATATTTTTGTCAAGTGTTTACCAACATACAAGTGGGAAAGTTATTTTGAAAATCTCTCCATCTCTAATGTCACTCAAGGATCAATGAGGGCAAGGGAGATGTGAAATAGTTAGAGTGTAGATGTGATTTTCTCCATGTCAGAAATGGATGTAGACTGCCTGACTTTGCTGGGGTAATTAATTATATGCCAGCCCAAGTCAGATTAGGTAATTACATTTTAATTGTTCAGTAGTCATACCAGAAGGGGGGTGCCAGCCAGATATTTTAAAATACCCCCTCTATTCCATTTGCTTCCAAATAGATGGTTTAGCTTTGGATTTGAAGTCAGAGAGGCTCCTAACAAAGCAGCAAACCCCAGTTGCTCAGTGTGGTGATGCCTTCTGGGCTATGGGAAGTACAGATGCAGTAATAGGGTGGAAGTTCTTTTCTCTTAGCAAGGAGGGTCATCCTTCTGAAATAATTATAGATATATACCTTGAATGTCAGGGACCTGCCATAACAGCTCTACTTTTGAGAGGGGGGGTTTTATAAATAACCTGACACTTGGCCCATCTCCCGTTGCAGTGTGGAACAGAACTGTCATGCACATGTATCCTCATGGAACCTCAGAGGATCTGCAGAGCCACAGGAACAGCTTGGCTGTCATGTCCTACTTATGGAGATGTGTTAACCAACACTAAATTTGTTCTGATCCTATTCCGGTTTTGCTGTACCAAGGTCGTGAGTTTCCACCTTGTAGTCACAACATACGGGCTCAGGAGCCGCCTGGCACCCTGTGTGGGGAACTCAAGCAGAGCTGTAGTGACACTGCTCGCTAAAAGCTGCACGAAGATCACTGGAATTCATTGCTATTTTCATACCTCTGTGACAGGAGAAACTAATTCAAGGCACTTTGGAAATGTGGCTGATGTGCTGGGAAGGCTGAAACAATATGAGCTGAGAGCAAAGGCCGAGAGCAAATTCTTTCCAAGGAAGCTGAGCATGTGTTAATGTGCAGGGGCTTTCTAAATCAGAGGGTACCACAACTGCTGCAGCAAATGCCCCTTGCACAGATCCCTCCCTTTCTAGAATTCAGAAGCTTTTGAAGCTGTCTTTTGCCAACCTCGGAGTTCTCCTCCCTCCTGTGTCTCAGTTGCTCCATTCAGCAAGAAAATTGAACTATTTTTCTTTTTTTTAAGAAAAAAGCTGTCAGGAACTAAGGAGATTATCAACTCAGATAGAGAGCAATCCCCTTTAAATTTTCTGTCTTTGACATATATCCTCCAAGGAACATTTAGGGCAGCTCCTACTGAAATTGGTGGCAATTAGGCACTTAGATACCTTGGTGGTACCAAAGCCTTCCCACTCCCCAACAGCCTGAACAAAAGCTTTTGAGTGTGATCCCCTGCAGGAAGAATTAGTTTGGAAAAGGGAAATGGGTTTACAAGTTGTGAACTCAGACAAGGACATTCAAACAACAAAAACCTGGCCGACTCCTTTGTTCGGTCACAAAAGCCAACCACCATTTGGCTGAAACCTTCATTTTTTCCATTGCAGCTTCTTAAATGAGCTCTTGGAAGGTCAGTTTGTGGAAGGCAGATAAAACCAGCTGCCAGTAAGGAAATGCCATGGAAAAGGGACATGCTGTGAAGCGAGTGCAGATGCTGAAGCTTAAGCAGGGTCAAAAAATGTCCCCACCATCAAGTAGGAGCTGAGGGCATGAAGCTCCTGCAGCAACTCTTCTGTAGGGAAACCTGCCCATGCTGGGGCATCACAAGAGTACAGCAGAACCAAGGAACTCCTTTCCAACACCAGAAGTTCTTATTAAAGAAATAGCCCAGACTACTACTTGCTGGTTAAATTCTTCCACTTTTCCTCCTTTCCCCAAAAAGTCACAGTGTTTATACTCTCTTTTTACTGCACAGTTTCTCCCCAGACTTTCCTCCTCCTCCAAAACCTTGCTGAAGACAGAAGGAGACAGGACTTGCAGAAGCAGAAGCTTTTGAAGAAAGTTTAAAGGAAACTTCTAAATAACCTGGCTGGGTAAATGCTGAGGGGAATGTGAATATCTGTCTGCCTGTGTCTGAAAATAGAAAGTATGGAAAGGAATTATTCAAGGTGTTTTGAGAGATTAAAAGTAAAAATAATGAGATGAGATTTCAGAGATAAATGTTAAGGCTGAATATCAAGGGGAAATTCCTCACAGTGAGTGCTTTCAGTGGTTCCTGGTGGTTTCTTAAGGAAAAGTGATGGAAAAGTTATCACTGAAGGCAGAAAGTGAAGAAGTCACTGGGAAATGCACATCAGGCAACACTACACTGGGCAGGGGTCAGCAGAATCAGTCCCTCTTCACCTCCCCTAAGTCCTGCTTATTAACAATATTGTCACCCTAAAGCAGATTCCCAATCAGCCAAAAGCAGTGGGACCATCAGATTTGTGTCACAGAAATGCAGAAGCTTATGAGAGTTTCACTGAAGTGTGTTATCCATGCTTGGCCAGGTTTCTGCTAAATTCAGCTTACTAAACTCTCTGTATTAGCTTATAGGGTTACTCCTGGAGAGATTTTGTTTATATCAGCACTTTTTCCTTCCAGTTAGAAAGTCCCACCTGACTCAGAAATCACTTTTTTTTTGCACAGGGCCAGCAATGAAGTCACAGGTCAGTTTAAAACACTTCCAGGGATGGGGCAGCCACAGCCAGAAAAACAGGAAAACTAAAGTTTCTATGCTTGTAACACACTTTACATGCAAGATTTGTAAACCACACTGTCCATGCACACACCACTCCCAACCACGTGAGAGCTGGATCCTCTCCAACAATCTGTTCCTGACTTGGGAAATGACTTTTAAAATTGTCAATCTGTGCATTAAAATGAATATAATAAATTCTTTTATTTTTTAAAGTACTCAAGTACCTGTCCATCAAAGCTGTGATGCATAAGTTGGATATTAAGACAATAAATAAAATCAATAATAGATTTGATTCTGGATAGGACAAGTCATATGTTGTCTAAGCTCAGATAGACATGTGCTCATCTTGAGTGTTCAGAACTGGGGCCTTTTCTCTATGAACCTGAAATGAACCTGATTTAGTTGGGTTGTGGCATCATCTCCTGTCTCTCTCTTGTTGTCAGAGATGCAACTGTGCCTTTAACCTCTGCCACTACAGCTGGGAGCTCCTGTTTGTGATACATTGTGCTGTAGGATTAGATGAGAAAGAAGACAGTTAAGCTCTTCTATCCCAGGAAGAGAAGGCTGATGCCCAGGCATGCTTGCAAACATCCCTGCTCCTTATTTGAATATTGAAATAGGAAAACCTCAGGTTCCAAATCAATAACATTCAGCTTGTACTGAGAAAAACAGATGCAGACACAGGGCTGTGTGATAAAGATGTGCCAAACTGGCTCTCCAAAAGCCAAAGGCTTTTTTTCCCAAAGCCTGTTATAATTGTTCTGGGTGTTGGATCTAATCCTGAAAGATCCCAGTGATGAAACATATGAATATCAAAGAAGGGATTACATTTACTGTAACTTCAGAGTCTTTTCCCTGCTCCCTTCAGGTGGATTTAGAAATGCTTGTTTAGTTTTCAGTCACCATGGGGCTTAATCTCCCCAGACAACAGGAACATGTTACTTAGAAATCACTGAAATGGTAAAAATATTTCTCTTCCACACTGGTCAACAGTGAAACTCTTGACATAAAAAAAACCAAAGAGGGAATAGGGTATTTAAGTAACTTTCCAATAACAAAACACAACTCTGATTAATCATTAACCATTTTTTTCTCTAAGTACTTCTAAAAATGTATAAGCAAAACACAACTCTGATTAATCATTAACCATTTTTTTCTCCAAGTACTTCTAAAAATGTATAAAAATGGAAATGTTGCCCAGTGGATCATTGGATATTGTAAAGTCTTGGAATAACTTATACACAGAGAGTGTAAAGACTTGTCTTATGTCAAAGAGCCAATCAAAATTACTCTCAGGAAAAGGACTTGTGTAATCCTGTGCAATATCCATGGAGGTGATGATGAAGAAACAAATTCCTGTACAGTGCCCCACTTTTTTCTATAAGAATCCTGAAAATGTAGAGCATCACCATTTGGCACTTGTTCCATTAGTAAATAGGAATGTCAATGAAATGTTAATGTGACATTTTGCCACAATCAGGACATTAATTTAATTATGTGAAGATCCTCATCAATTAGCTTCTCTAATCACTGTGTTATTTGCTTCCTACACCTGAAATTATCAGTATGCTCCTTCTGTAATCGTTTCCATTGCAGTGGCTGCAGAAAGGCCCTGGACCCACAGCGTTCTCCATGACCCATTTCACAAACTGCATTCCTTTCCCTGACAGCAGTGACAGGAGTGTTTGGGCTTTGTCACCACTGCACCTCCTGCTTTTATTGAAAGAAAACATCTCTTAAACAGGTGGCTTGAATTGAAGCTCTTCCTTGATTTTACAGAACATCTTTATGAAGAGGAAATAACCTGACAAGGTCACACAGATTCAGGGGTTTGGTTGTATTTTATGGTTCACTTCAGGTTATAACTCATGACCTCTGTCATACACAATGTGAAAGCTCCTCCAAACATGACTGGTATCAAGTCAAAGGCCATGCATATTATTTGGGCAAGGATATCTCACAAATCTGCAGTGTCTCTGCTTCCAGTCAGTCCTACCTTGTGGTTCTAAGTCTTTGAGGCTCTTATTAAGTTTAGTCCCAATGTTTCTTCAAGGTGGTCAGGATTGTCTCTATTCCAGCATCACTCTGAAAATCCAGCTACCCATTCTGGAGTTCAAAGTGCTGCTTGTTTGGTGTTGTTTTCTTTCTATTCACATGCTTGTAAATCAGATGGCCAAATAAAATAAGCTTTCTTTTGTGCCCATACTGTCTGTTTCTCAGACATCCCTCCCCACAGGAAAGTTTGTTGAATGACCCAAAATACATTTGACAATGAGTGTTTTCATCTCCATCTCACCTCAGACTGTCTGCCCTATCTCCTGGGAAGGTGGAGCAGAAAACTTTGACATAATTTTTATAGTAAACATGTTGAAAACAAGCAGATGTTGAAAAGATTTCCAGGCTTGGTAGAGGACCATATATTTTTGCACTGGCCACTGCTTCATATTCAGTAGCACAGGGATGTGTTTCTCCATAGTAACCAGTAGTCTGGTGCTTGTTCCACACCTGAAGTTCAGCATCAGAAGCTCCCGTTGTCATCAGTAACACACACAGCTACAAGGCCATAAATTCCAAATGCTCTTTACAGTGTCCACAAGCACCATCCCAGGAAAAAAAAATGTTATTTTTCTTTCACTTTAGCACACAGATACTCAGGAGGTTGGAGGTCTGGCTTCCTCTGTTGTCACACCAATTTATTTCCAGCTGATGATGACAGGAAGCAGAGAATTATGTGGTGATAAACCACCAATTTTCCTTCCTTTGAGGAGCTCAGCACCATGTTGAGGTGAGGATAATTCAGCAGCAGTTGATGTTTGGAGCTGGTTGTGTGTCCATGGGGTAATTCAGCACACAAGTCCTCTGATCCATGATTCCTTGTCAGTTGTAAGCTCCAGTGTGCAAATTACCCTGCAAAGAGGGAAGGGAGTGTCAGAAAGAGCTGTTTGTGTCCATCTCTCCTGTGGGAGCTGGGGAAGGTCAGGAGCACATGGAACTCCTTGCAGGGAGCACTGGGATGTAATGGGATGCCAGCAGGGCTGTCCCCTCCACATCATGGATCTGCAGGAGGTGAGACATGCCTGTTCTTTCTGCATGGAGAGACCACACAGAGCCACAGGCAGCCAGCACTGTCCCCACAGCCTCCTTTTCATTTGTTTCCCCATTTTATTCTTGTTCTTTTGAGTGGAAATGACTAATTTGTTCCAAAGGACACTGGTGGAGAGCAACTTATTTATGTCCCTTCCACAGCTGGTCAGAGCCTGTGCAGGAAATGCAGGTGATTTATTGGAGGGTGTTCACAAGCACAGAAGATGGGCTTCCTGCACAGCACATTCCTGCTGCTCTTTCCTTCTTTTATTTCCTCTTCTTTTCCACTCTTTCCTTTTTATGAGCATTTCCGAATTCCTCTCAAAGGGTGATCATGTTTCTGTAAAATTAGATTCCTGTGATACCTAACAAAGTGCTTTGCTCCTTTGAATGCAAATTTTCTCCTGCATCTCTTGTGTTTCCTTACATCTTTCCCAGTTAACACTCTGCTTCCTCCATCAGTCACAACCACAGCTTTGAGCTAAATGTAGTAGAAAACCACATGAACACAATTTCTGTGGTGATAAAACGAATTCAGTGCACACCATAAATCTTAAAATTGCCCTAAAAGCACAAACCCATCATGTGCTGCACACATTTATTGTTACCAGGCTCTCACAGCCAGGAATAGAGAGGTTTTCCTATTGAATGAGAAAGTGGGCAAATATTTTCTGTTGGGTGGCACAGATGTATTTGCAGATCACCACGTGGGCAGCCTCAAGGACAAGCAGAGGATGCCCTGATGGGACACACAGGTTACTTCTCACATCTCAAATCAGGGAACAAATGCATGAGCTCATGTCCAGAAGCTGTTTCCCTCCTTGGCAAACCTCACCTTTCCCCCCTCACTCCTTTCTCCTTCCATGCTTTCCCTCCTCAGCACCACCTCTCCTTCTTGAAATGAATTTCTGCCCACCTTCATTTTGACATGCCCTGAATTTCTGAGGCCTGCTGGCAAAGACTTCATTTTTATGTCTCCAGAAACTTCCAAGTTTCCAAATCAGTGTCACATTTCCCAGCATGAGGTGTTATCACAGAAACACAGAATCATTTAGCTTGGAAAAGCCCTCCAAGGCCATCGAGTCCAACCATTCCCCCAGAAGTGCCAAAGCCACCACTAAACCATGTCCCCAAGTGCCACATCCCCTCCAGGGATGGTGACTGCACCACTGCCCTGGGCAGCCTGTGCTAGGGTTGGACAATCCTCTCCATGAAGAAATTCTAATGTTTGTTTGGCAATAGCTGACTTCTCTGTAGCCAAACACATTTCTACAGCACAGGTAGAGCTTCCTGCTATTATCATGTTTCCTGGCACCCTCATAACAGGGATGTTCATGTTTCACTGGGATAACTCCTGTCAGAATAATCCCCACGTGCTCTGTGCAGGCTGTGGCTGCTCTGGAAGCAGCAGGAGGACACTGACAGTCACAGCCTAATTTCAGGAGCACATGGAGTGCAAGGACAATTTAAAATCTTTCTCTTATTAATAATTGATGTGTTGTTTTCCTTCATCCACGCTGGAGAAATCAGAGGAGTTAAGAGAAGCAAAATGATTTAAACCCTCACTTTTCTGTCCTGAGGGACTATAAACACCATTTTTCTTCCTTGATGTGCCGAGTGAAGGCGCTGACAGGTACTGCATTAGGGAGCAGAAACACTCTGTGCTTTTCAGCCTGTTATGAAAGAAGGAAATGCAAACCCGGTTGGGGTTTGCAGCTGGTTGTGGCTCCTGTGTCTGCTGGTGACAGCTCATGTGTGAGCCAGGAAACAGCTGCACAGGAATGGAGCAGTGACATTTGTCACAGTGCTGGTGACACCAAACGTCAGGTCCAGCCAGCTTGTTATTCAGCTCCTCAGCTCCTTCTCTTTTATACTCCTCCTTCTAGAGGTGTTAGTTGTTTTTTTTTTGCCAGCCTATGGCTGAGTAAATCTCAGTAACTACCAAGGACATAACCATCTCTTTCACTCCTCTGGTCCTCCTGCAATTCTCCCACTGCAATTCCACTTAGGAAGGATGTGGTGACAAACCCGAGGTTCTCTTGACCCTTTACATCCAGTTTCATGCCCTTGTCCTACACCCAAGTGAGATACTCACACACCAAGCATTCCACTGCTGCTGGACTAAGGAATTTCCAGGACAGCATCCCTGGAAACACACATCCTATTTCATTGACATTTACAGAGGTCATCCTGCTCTCCTTTGAAAACCTGCTCAGAAAACAGGCTGCACACGTGTCGTGTTGCTGCTTGGTTGAAATTGTGAGGGGCAAACAGAATTTTTAATGGGCCTGTCACTGTAAATTTTGAGTTTTAATTGCATGGGATAAGTCTTTCAGCTTGTCTTGGCACCAGGTCACAAGAAAGATGTCTAAATAACTGTGTCAGGTAGTGAAGGCTTAAGTACTTTGAAATGATTGTAAAAGTCTCCAATGACTAACAATTAACAGAATATCACATTATTCTTAGGGAAAAAAATGAAAATTCATGCAAAGTCATCAGTTAGTGCTTTCAATCTCAGATTAATATACCATCAGTGCCAGAGGGTGGGAGAGAAGCACTACAGAGAAGTGTTGGTACTGCTGCTCTTCTTTCTTGGTATCACCTCTGTGGCTCTTTTTTCTGGCAGGGAATCACAGAGCAGAGGAGCAGAAGTCCAGAGCCATGAGCTGCTCCTTGCTGGAGGCATCTCCCAGGAGGAGACACAGGATGGACCTGTGGCAGGAGCCACAGAGCCCTGAGCTCACACTTGTGCCAACACCTTGTGCTCCTCAGAGGAGCCTCCCTTTGCAGCACAAACATGGTAATTAATAAGGTAAAAGATTGATTAGTGCAGCTAATGAAACCACTGCTCTGGAAACTAGCATGAGACTGAGTGGTGAGTGGCTTCAGGGTCTGACACCAGAGCCCACAGAGAAACACAGAGCACAGGTTTCCAGGTGAATATTTCATTAAATGAATGAGAGTGAAAAATGTTTCCCTAAGTGCTTTTATCTCCTTATATGGGGAAAAAGAGAAGGGAGATTAAAGGCCACGTACTAATGCTAATTTTTCAGTATGTGTTTTAGTTTGCCTGTGCCAAACCCCATTTTTTCAGGGTGGGAAAGTACAGCAAAAGGCAGGAAATATCCAGTGCAAACAAGATGCCAAACATCCAGTGCAAACAAGATGCCAAACATCTCCAATTTACATCCCCAGCTGGTTTCCGGCCATTTTTGTGGACACGTAACAACTGTGGAAAAATATCCCTAAGAAATCTGTCCCTTCTTTCTTCCTTTTTCCTACCTGTGAATGCCTTTATAATTTCCAGTAAATGCTGTTGAGTTTTACAGCTGAATAAACCCAGGATCCCCCTTATTGAAACAGCCTTCCCTGGGCTCAGAGGACCCCTGCTAACATGGACACCATGGTCCCAAACATTTCCCATCCCAGTGATTCCCATCCTCCTTCTCCCAGGAGGAAACTCCAGGGATCCATCTCTCATCTAGCCACAAAAAAAAAAATTAAAAAATGGTTTGCTTTGATCACCAAAACCTCCCTGGGAGTCATCCAGGGACAAGGCCCTGGGCTGGGAGCATTCATGTGTTTTTTGATTACATTGGACACATCTTCTCTTTTGTGCCTTCGGATCATGTTTGTCCATGGGAGGGAAGTGTGTGATGTCTTTGTAGTCTATAGATAGCCATCCCCACGTGTCAGTGTTCCAAAGCTGGACACAGTAGGCAATCCACACTGGATTAAATCCCAGGCTACCTCAGGGGCTTTGCAGGACAGTCTTATCTCAGAAAATAAGGGGTGGTTCATGCTTGACCTTCTTATGGCAGACAGAGTGCAAATGTGAATCTCTCTGCAGATTAAGATAAAGACTTAGTTTAAACAGGTGTAAAGGACACATCATCCTGATACAGGTTTCCCAGCAGGAGCAGGGGACTGCCAATAGATATCTCCTTGCCAATCTTTCTGTTCTTTGGTGAAAGAACAGATTAAGCCATTTTTGCATTGATGCAGAGTAAGAATTAAACTGTGTGGCCCAAGTGTGATTTCAAAAAGAATGAGAACAAGGCTAAAGTTTTATATTTTATGACAGCAAAATTCTCCATTGAACCACAGGAATATGTGTCCTCCTTCAAAGCTGGGCTTTTACTGGGGAAGTCTTTACCTTCAGGAGCAATGAGTTACCAGGGTGGGTTTATTTAAGGGGAGTTGTCTCTCAGTCCTTCTCCTGGACCTGACAGGAGTGATGCTGCTCAGGGTGGCTGCCTGTGGGGCTCCATCCACACACAAGGCTCAGGTGATGCCACTGGACAGACAGACAGAGGATGTGACTCTCAGTGGGCTTGGCTGTTCACCAGGAGACTCCCAGGTTTTACCCACAGGCATAACAGAATCACTGGAAATACCCACCTTTTCTTTTAAACAAGTTTTCCTTTTGGACAGGAAAAGCCATTAATGTTTTTTTTAGCTTCCTCTTTCATCTAAAAAAATGTAGGCAGATGGTAGTATGTCTGAGTGCATAAAACAGGCTCTCATGCACCTTCAGAAAAGATTCTTCCAAACCTCAGACCACCCTTTCCTTGGGAATATAAGCTTTTTTGAAAGAGTTAATTGTAGTCTCATCTCAGAAAATATGGGAATCATGCTTGACCTTATGGCAGCTAAAGTACACATATGAATCTCTCTGAAGATTAAGACTTAGTTTTAAAAGGTGTAGCCCAATTCTCTTCCTCAACTCTGCTGATCTTTTAAAGGCTGTGACACTTCCAGCCTCACCATGTAAAAGGAAGCTTTGGGTGTCTGCATGTACACAGGACAGAAAATGACAGTCTTCCAGGAAAAGTTGTTTTCATTAAAAACAAAACAAAACAAAAAAACGTCTTCAACAGGTCTTTGCTCCCTGTGTTTTGGTTGCCACCATGAAGGGTGACCACCAGTCATGGCAGCCTGTTACATGTCAAGCCTTCCACTGGAGCTGCCACCTACACACCCAAACACATCTCCCTGGCTGGGAATGACAAGAACAGACTTCAGTGTCATTTCTCCTGCCCAAAAGCTCCTCTGCCTTTTTCCTTCAGTGTTCTCCTTCCCTGAAAAGAGCAGTCCCACCTTTTTCTAAACCCAGCTCTCTTCATATGTGAAAATGTCCTCTGCATCCTGTGGTGCTACTTCCCATATGTGAACTTTTTCCATTGTGCTTGGCAGCTACAGGGGTCAAATTCCAAGTGGTGGAAGGTATTTTCTATTGCCACAGGATCAGGCTTGCTGGCTGGTTGCTCTGTCAGTTGTGCTGTTGACTGTGGAGCTACCTCTGATCCTGTTACATGTTTAAATTCATAGTTACCTCATCCCCATATGCTGTTTTGCTTTGTCACCTTTCAACTGCTTTGAACACTTTTCCAAAAATTAATACTTCCTTGGGTAATTTCCACATGGGTTCCAGATGAGAGATTTCCCTGAAATGGCTTCTCTCCTCATGTTAGGAGGGTTCTGGAGAAATCTGCCAAGTTCATCCATGAACACATTTATGACATCACTGAGTGTTTTCCCATGGCTTTATGACAGATGGTATTTGCTCTAAAAACAACCATATTTTCTGGTACCTCACTGCTGCTCTGTACTGGTGATTGTCTCCTTTGGAAAAATATGTGCCTTTCACACCAAATTGCTTCTTATCTAAAACATTGGGCGTGTTTTCTTGTAGGGAATGTATTAATTTGGTTTGTTCTAATTACCAGGGGATACAATGGGCTGGTCTTCAGTGAAAGATAATTTAAAGGCAGAGTTTCTCACAAAATTGTGGAACATATCTTAGACAAAAGGGATGCATAAAGTATTGACAGAAAACCTGCTGTTTTATTTCACTGAAACAATTAAGGATTAGTAGGACCAGACTCTGAGATTTAAGGGGGGTGTTAGTTTTTAATAAACTTTATATGAAACCAGATTCTCAGCTGCTATAAATCAACATATCTTGATTGAGTCAACTCTAACAGCTCAACCAGCTCAGAATCCAGCCCCTTGCTTCCATGTCTATCTGAGAAATAATTCCAGACAATGTTGAAAAGAAAGAAAAGAGAAAAAAGCCTTTCAAAAACATTAAATTTCTGCTACCTGACAAGAAGTTCAAAGGCTGTCACATTTTACCCCTGAATGGAAGGTGTACTGCTGGTGCTGAGCTCAGAATTGCAGAGTGCACGCAGGAAAAGCCATTTCCTAATCATTCCTGATTCAATTGGACATTTCTGTTCCTCTGTTACCAGCAGCTGAAAAGTGTCTGCACTCATAACAGAGGGGCATGGGAATCCACTGCCAAAAATATGCAGACCGTAATGGGAAAGATGGGGAGGTAGTGACAGGTCAAGGGGGAATGGCTTTAAACTAAAAGAGGAGAGCTCTAGATGAGATATTAGGAAGAAATTCTTTACTCTGAGTGTGGCTGCTCCATCCCTGGAAGTGTCCAAGGGCAGGTTGGACAGGGATTGGAGCAACCTGTGCTGGTGGAAGGTGTCCCTGCCCATGGCAGGGGGTGGAATGAGATGAACTTTAAGGTCCCTTCCAACGCAAACCATCCTGTGATTGTATGAAAACCCCTTTGCTGGGTGTGTCCATGAACACCAACAAGCCCAATTCACTGGTGATGCACTGATGGCCTTGCCAGCATTGGAATAAGATGGAGAGTTACAGAATGGCTGAGGAATCCCTGTTCCTTGTTGGAAAGGTGCAGAGATGGAGAAGAACAAGTAGTACACCCAAGAAGCGTTGCCTGATTCATATCAAACCTTTGATTTGACCTAAGCCTCATTCAGAGGAGAGCATTAAATCACATCTTCCCTAAGAAGGAAGAGGGCAGTGAGGGAACACCAGCACTCAGATAACCTCAAAAGAGGAAGGAGACTCATTCAAAAATATGCATCAGTCTGGAGTTGTGTTGCTAAACACTCTGACTCCCACCTCGAGTTTAAAGCCCTCCAGATGTGTGACTGCTGTTTCTATTGACAGCAGCTAAAACACTGATTCACACATTAATTCACACAGAGCACATCCAATAAAGCACAACAAGGAAGGTCAGCTTAGTCCCAGAGCAGGCAGAGAATAGGCCTTGGCTGCTCATACTCTTCCCCAGTCGCATCACCCCAAAGTGTCACAACAGCCTGGAAGGCCCTTGTTCAGGTGGGGGTGACTGCTGAGCCTCTCTCTGATGGCACTTGGGAGTGGGATGTGCCTCCTTGTCCCCTCTGAGTCTCCATCACAGGAAAGAAAGGAATGAACAGCATCACAGTTCTTTGGCACAGAGGATCAACCCAGAGCATGTGTGAACTGAGGACCTAAATTACTAAAAATCTTACCATCTTCTTGATTACACCTTAAGCCATGTCTACTCCACAAATCAGTACCTTTACAAACCTCTCAGCTCTTCAGCATTGCAGTCTTTTCTGGATTGTATTACAACAAGAGGGACAATTATTTTTCTAGTTTTTGGGGGTTTTTTTATGTTATCTGGTTATGGGTTACAATACCTTGGAAATTAAGGTTTATGCTGCAATGTCAATGTTACCTCAACTATAGAGGAGAAGATAATACAATCTCAGAAGACCATCTGGCAAGAAATTGTTTTTGAAAGACATAAAAGCGAACAGATAACCCTGATCATCAGCTCCACACCAGCAGAAACCACCGGTTTTATCTTTGTACAAAGACCATCCGTGTCATCAGTCACATCATTTAGAGTGAGAAATATATAAAGATTCTGCTCAGTGGCAATTACAGTTATAAAGACCAATAGAGAAATCATTTGCTGTGCTGTCAGCTCAGGGATTACAGATTTCATGTGTGGTTTTAGTGACCTTAGGGCGCTAAAAGTGATATCCCTCTCAGTACAGTAGATTGAAAACTATTGATGAGAGAGTCAAGATGAGAGAGCAGCAGCTTGCTAAGACATTCCTCTGCCTCTGCCCATTTACTGCTACATTAATCTTTCCTTGATCTATTAAATTCCACTTTCTTGGGCATTTATTCTGGGGCCATGTAGGAAATGAGCTGAACCTATATCATCCCATCAGCTGGCACCCTAAGAGGATTCCAAAGCCATGAACCCATAAGGATAGGAAATATGTCACTGGGCAATGCAAGATATGAGCTTTCCACCACCAAGTGAGTGGGACTGTGACTTCCTTTTCCCCTACTGGTATTGACATCAAGGGTTTTAGGTAAAACAGAAAGCAGTTTTATTTTGCCAGGTTACAGAACCACACCATAACCAATATTATCTTCATAGTCCAAACAATCCTGCACAGATTGAGTAGGGGAGTAGCTGGGTGTATTTACTTCATCAGGGTCAGGAGTCCACTTGCTTGTACCTACCCCATACCATATTTACTCACTGAAATGCTGGGCAAGACAGTCAAAAGCACATGGATTTCCCATCCCTAGGAGTGCCCAAGGCCAGGTTGGATGAGGCTTGGAGCAACCTGGTCTAGTGGAAGGTGATTAGGATTAGAACAAGATGAGCTTTAAGGCCCCTTCCAACTGTCTCTGCTTTCTGGGATTCTCTGCTGCAAAGACCTTCAGACAGAGAGTAAAAGGTACCTAAAAAGTAATATAGATCATAATCAGTACTTCATAAACACTGAAGGAGCAGTGCTGGCAGCTTTTATCACATGTAGAACAACAGGCTTTCTGGAGAAGTCCTTGCCATAAAGCAGGAGGGTAATGTTCAGCAGTGCAGTGTGGGTTTCCCTGCTCTTGCACAGTATCTGAAGGAAAATTAATTTATACTTTTGGAATGGCAGATTCAATATTAATTCTTAGGAGCCTTGAAGGGGTTCAATCTGCTTTAGTGCTCATAGGCTTTTAGCCTTAGTGCCCCTCAAAATGTGCTCCTCAAGGCAGTGAGTTCCTCCTTGCTGAGAGGATGAGCTGTGAGGATGATGAGCTGGGACCTTGTGGGGTCTCAGCAGGACTCAGAGCCATTCCTTTCTGTACAGCCTTGCTGAAGGGTTTATCATATTCCTGTCTGGAGAAACAGAAACTCCTCTGGTGTCCCTCATGCCAGTCCCCAAATGTGTGTGTGAGCTGTTCATCCTGCACAGCTGCACCTCACCCCACATGGCATTGCTTCTTTGTCCCTGAGTCACCAAAATCTTCACCACGAGGGAGAGGTGAAAACAAATGTTTGAAAATAAAACAAGCTTTCCTTTGGTTAGATTCCTAGGAATTTCATATTTAGGAAAACTCAAAAATCTTACTTGATCTTTTCTTAAGGAGTGGACGATGTTCAAAATTGTTCATAACTTCGTTCGCTCAAACTCAGCAAATTTCAGCATTCAGAGAGATTTTCAGTGTAAACCTTGGCTTAAAAGTAGATAATCTCTAAGGTCCCTTCCAACCCAAACTATTCAATGATTCTATGACTTAGGGAGTCAATCACTTGTACAAGAGGCACTTGCACTCAACTGATGTACTCAGTTCAACAGCAAACAAACCTACCTGGCTATGCATCTAATTTATTTTTCTTCCTTTGTGCCATCTGATTTGTATTCCCCAGAAATAGTCACTATTTAGGATTTAGAAAATAATTTACCTGCTCTGGAGAAAATCAGACTTTCTTTTTCATCTCCTTGTCTGCCTCTCTGTCAAAATCTTATTTTATGCCTTTCTCTTGCAATCCATCTTAATGATGGCAATGACACAGGTGATATTTCTCTGTGCTTGATGAACTCAGGGACAATTGCTTGTATAACTGGGGGACAAAGCTTATGCCTAAGTCTTTGTGGAATATTTGAGTGCATAAGGGGGAAATGCTGCCCCCCCAGCAGCATTTCATTTGTACCCACATAAAGAAACCAGGTCTGCAAACTGGGGTCTCATCCACGTTCAAAAATGAATGTGGGTGAGAAAAATCGACTCAAATGAACCAACACCCCAACACAGTGAGCTCAGCCAGCTCAGTTTGCCTCACCCAGGCTTATCATCCCTCCAACTGGTGTTGTAGTCAATTTTCTGTATTCTGGTTAAGAAGGAGAAAAAAGCACTTCTGGCCAGTGTGATTTGGGGTTAACGGATGTCTCAAAACCCCTGGCTGTGATTCCTCCTGATCTTTCGTGACATTTTCTGTGTAACACTCATATCTCTGCCAGAAGCAATGGGTCTAGCTGATAAAATACAATTCAAAAAGGAAATGCAGCCTTTCACAACATGACATATATTTAGAAATCATTAAACTAAGCAGCAGAAGCTGAACAGAAGCACACGGCCTAAATCCATTTTCCATTATTTCCATACATAATTGTGTTTATCCTCAGAAATCAACTTGTACAACACACCTAGAGGAAAGAAAAGCAGATGAATGTCTGTGATACATCCCAAATGGAGGGGGTGTACAATGATTTTTTACAATTCTCTAACTACAGCTCTTCAACTCACAAAGTTTTCAGCAGGTGTCAACATTGGAACTTGTCATGATGCTGAGGATGTTCCAGGGAAAGGATGTGCATAACTGGACTGATTTTGTCACAACTCACTGCATTTTTATAAAAGCCTGAGAAAGGGAAAGATTTCAGGAACATTCTTGTGCAGTGAAATTACAGGCTGGTCCTTGTTAAGGGTGGTGATAGCAATGATGAATGAGCACTGATTGTTGTTACCTCCACCAGTTATATTTTAAAAGACAGTTATTTCAGATGAATAATGCATTAGCTTGGAATCACTTCTCAAGGCACTTGAAGCCCTGAGTTGAGATGCACAGCACAGACACGTTGCTTTGATTGCCTTCAGAGTGTGCTGCTTTATTGTTCTGAAACACAACATAATGACCTCCCTCCAAACATCAGTTTGTGTAACTCCCACCCACCAGGAGTGGGGATGGTTTGTATGAAGGAGTCTCTTACAGCTCCTCACGAGCACCTCAAATTCAGGCTCAGCTATTGTGTCTGTAATAACCAGAGAACAGAATTTGGGGTTTTTTTAGGCAGAATCATGTTCCTGCATCACCCCTAAGGTTGCTACATGCCCTCTGCTTATTTTCCAAAGTCTACTGATCTCTGCTGTTCAGGCAAACCTGCCTCTGTCAAATATGCAGACACAAGATCACGAGGGCTCTGAAACATCACAAGGCTTTCTACATGGCTGGATTCTTCATGGAAGGTTTTTTTGCTGTGGTTTTTGTAGGGTTTTTTTGTTAGTTTTTGCAATCTAAATTAAAAGGGATTCATTTATACTCCATACAACATGCAACAAATCACTCTGGATGCTGTTCCTTAAAAATGCCATGTCAGTGTAGAAGTCTTGCTTTCCTCATGCTCTTCTTGCCAGATGTCCTCTCCAAAGGAAACACAACAGAGAGTCTGGATGATGCCTTATTGCAAGGCATTGGGAAATTCAGCATCCTCCAGTCCTCCTGAATGTAAACCTTTGCAGAATAGACAAAGTCAAAGTGTCCCCTTATTCAAATTTCAAACTTCTGGTCACATGAATGTTTCTCTTGACAACTCTGCCTTCTTTTCCCAGTGTTTCTTATTAAGGGACAGCATTTTCATGGCTCTCAGCAGGGGTATTATGAGTGGTGCCTCAGGTTTGCACTGAAACCTTCAGTAAGTGCCTTATCTTTAAATAACAGAAAATATTCCCTGACTTAAAAGACCTTTATTCCTATGGAGAATTATCAGGGAGAACTATGGAATTTAAAGTAACAAGTGTTCTCTTTGACAGAGTCCTGAAAATGCACTCTTAAAGTGTTCACCTCTGCAGTGCATTCAGCACTCAGGAAATTTTGGATAAATAGGATTTCTATTAGTGTCTCAGTTATGAATAGATGTAAAACCAGGCAACATTAAAAGCAGTTTCACAGCTGTTTCAGCATAACAATTTCTTTGTAAATAAGGTGAATGTTATGTCACAACAGCTGTGAAAGGGATTTTATTGAGTCACTTGGCACAAATATCATGTAACTTACCTTTAATTATTCTGCAATTTTATAGATTTCACTAATAAATAACATGTGGCAGCAGGATATTTATGGATTCCTACAGATTGCTGTGTGATTAGCCTTAGAGAGCTTTGTGGTGCATGTACTATGGAGCTGTTATGTCTTTATTTGGTACATTGCAGTCTTAAATCTCCAAGGCATCCCCTCCTTCCCCACCACTCCTGGCAGCCACTTTGCATTCATGTCAATGGAGGCTGTCAGGGAACAGACACAAATCCTAACATGTGTCTTCCCTAAAAGAATTGACTTTTGCTGTGTTTCTTATTACTCTGTTCCCTGAAGGGTAGTAGAAGTCTTTTAGATTGAAAACAACATCGTTGGGCCATGTGTGGGAAAAGTGGAGCTGGCTTCAAAAGTGGCTTCAGTGTAAACTGTGCTTCTGTTTAGGTGACAACAACAGCCTCCTTGTAAGCTCTGTACATGAGGGACTAGGAATAAAAGTCTGATTTCCAGGGCAGTTAAATTTGCTCTGTGCCAATCATAGTTCAAAGCAAGCAGAAACTGAGATTGCTGATAGCAGAGAGTGATGTGCCTCCAAACAAAGATTTTGGTGGAAGGATTTAATGGATTCAGATTTTTCTAACTGAAGGAGGCTCTATGTTTCTGAGCAGTGTTGCTGCTCATCCAGCAGGACAAAACCCCTTCATTCTGGCAGTGGTATTTGGCAGGGTACAAGGGGCAAGCTGGGCAAGTCACAGAGTGATTTGGCTTCAAAGGGACCTTAAAGACTTTAAAGACCATCAGTTTCATCTCCTGTGCTATGGACAGAGGCACCTTCCACTAGACTAAGTTGCTCCAAGCTCAGTCCAGCCTGGCCTTGAAGTCCAGGAGGTTTTGTTGGGAAACTCCCCAGGGGAGTGGGTAGCAGGTGAAGCCACCACTGTCTTTTGTGGATATGCCAGGACCAAACTGGGATGTTGCTTTGGGAAAGGGGCAGTGCTCACATGGGGTACCTGTGCCACCCCCAGCCACCTTCATCCAGAGAAGGAATCCTTGGCTTCCCCATCCCATGCACACACCCCCTCTCCTCCCACCAGGGTGGGTTAGGAGAGCTCCCCCTCACCATGAGCAAGTGCTCCAATGGTCCCAAGGACTCTGCAGGTCAGCAGGAGCTCTTCTGTTTTTAAAGAAGAGCTATGCAGCATTTTTCCATTTCCCCATGATGTGAAGGGTTGTGAGATTGATGTGTCTTACTTGTATCTGTGTCATTTTGATGTTAAAAGTTTGGAAGTGGCTGCTGTCAGCCCTCCTGATAAAATGGAAAATATGAGGCCCTGGAGAAAATGTAGATGGGAAATTACAAATAAGCTTGTGAGAAGAAGACTGGAGTGTAAAATGCATCACGTTGCTCTCAATGATCTGAGAAGTGACTGAATTTCTTTTAAAGAAATTTCTGTGACTATTTCTTCAATAGTTTTTCAAAAACAAGGTATACTATGTTCCTGTTTCTTATTTAATATTACTTTATCATTTTTTTTAGTGATCTGGCTTCTGATGGGAATATTTTCCACTAGAAATTTGGTATTAATTTAATGTGGATCTTCTTCAATGGTTCCTAATAAATACCCATTTATGGAAACTTTCATGGAAAAAACATCACGCATTGAGCCAAGGAAAGAGTTCTGTGAAGCCACACCAGTATTACTGAGGACACTGGAGTGCCAGTAATTGCCCAGTTTCACTGAGTAAACCACCCTGTGTAAAGCACAATGTCCTGTAATATTAAAAACATTATTCCTGATAAAATATTTGTTGGTCCCATGATTGTTATCCTTGACATTTCCTTTCCAGTCAGACTAGAGAATTGCAGCTCCAGCTGTGGGACAGCTTTGCCAGCCTCACTGGCTTTTCAGCTGGCTGCATGTTTCCTAGGAATATTAGGGAAATTAGTTTCAGGCTGTGTTAATTTTTCTGTTTATTCCCAATGGTTTGGTAATAAAGTTGGAGTAAGTTCAGAGTAGGCCATGGAGATGCTCCAAGGGCTGGACCATCTCTGCTATGAATACAGACTAAGAGGGGGGGTGTTCACCTGGAGAAGAAAAGGCTCTGGGGAGACCTCAGAGCCCCTTCCAGTGCCTAAGGGGGCAAAGAGTGAAGAATTGGAAGGATGGAAAGGAGCAGAGAATCCATGTGACACTGAGCTGCTGAGCCAGGGGAGCTGTGGGGATTCATTTCATGTATCACACACACAATACTCTGAGTCAGAAGGGACCCTTAAGGATCATCAAGTTGAACTCCCATTGGCCCATACAGGGGATTGAACCCATGACCCTGGTGTTATTTAGCACCAAAGGCTTTTTTTAACCAGCTGAGCTAATCTCAGGGCTGATATCTTGAGCTATGAGACCCAGCCTCTTCTCTTTCATCATCTGACTGCTCAACACTTTCCTAATCAAAATTATTTTCATAGCTATTTTCATATGGGATTTCAAAAATTAGATGTCACTGGCGTAAAACTGGTCCCATTATCAGGTCACTGGCAGCAAAGACCGAACTGTGCATTTTTTATCCATCTCTTCTTGAATGCTGGTTTTTAACTGGCCCCATCACCCCTGAGCAGCATTTCTGTTCACAACCCGATTACACACCAGCCCTGAGCAGAAAGAGAGTGGGTTTTGAAGGGATCAAACAACAATTGGTAGATCAAGGCTGGGAATAAGCCCTTTTTTGTTATTTGTAGTAAATATATTTCGTACATCCAAAGGATCCCAACAGAGACTAATCATCCACTGTGTTAGACAACATACAAGCACACAGCAGAGCCAACCTCTGATCACAGTCCAGTGCTCAGTTTCAGCAAATAACACTTGATAAGCCAAAGTGTTCATTTTTCTCCTCTTTTTCCCCCCCATTTATTAAAAAGGGCCCTTAGCCAAACCCTCAGTGGCCCTTTCAGAAGCCAGAAGAACAAGGAAATACTGTGCCTTGGTTAGTGCAGAGGGCTGGGGTTTGCAAATCAAAGCCAAGCCTCCCTAGTCTGGAGCAGACTTTATGTCTGACATAAGCAGTTCAGCTCCTCTGTGCCTTCATACCCTATTTGTAAAATGGTAGTAGCCCTCCCTGTCCTCTTAGGGACAGGCTGAGGGTGAGGACATCAAGATTTTTAATGTAGTAGGTAAAGAAATTCTTAGAAGAATTTAAGACTGAAATAGTATATTTATGGATTTTATCACCCCAAGCCCCTGGGACTGGATGGACTGGTCACTGGGTGCAGTTGTGTTTTCAAATGGAAGCAGTAATATTTATGATCTCCAGTACTAAAACTCAGCACTTCCAAGGCTGAATGTGCTACTCCATCCAACTTTGCCATTCCTGATAATATCACTGCTTAGAAATGCCTGTTCCTGCCTCGCTGGCAGGTGCACAGAACTCCACTGCATTCAACCCATCCCATACCCATAAAACCTGGGCTGATGTTCAAATCCAATTCCACATCATAAGCTGAACCATCAAGAGAAAAATGCCAGCCATAAAACTTGTGGAGTTCCAGCTTCTGGGAGGCTGCAATGTGCAATATTCCAACTGCTTGTTGAGGGCAGCAACAAAAAATGAGCCAATGAGGCTTTTATCAGGTGCACCACCAATTTCCTAGTATGGATCTGTCCTCTTTATTCATAAAGGGCAAAACTTCACTGCAGGAGGGGAGCAACTGGCAATGGGAGCTCTTTCTGAGAGGAAAATACAGGGCAGAAAATCAGGAGACAGAATTTATTTCCTGGGCTGATGGTGATGATGAGCCACAGAACAAAGCTTACTTTAGTACCAACAGCTCTGGAAGCAAAGCATCCAATTTCTGGCCCACTACAGCCCTCCAGCTCCTGGGTATTGCCTGAAAGTACCTTAAAATCAATTTTTACAATAGCATTTAATTTGATATGACAAAAAAATAAACCAGTGACATTAAAACAAAACAAAGCAAAATTTTTCCTTCTTTTAGCTTTCTGCAGAAAGCAAAATAGGCTTCTTCAGAAATCTCTGAATGTAATAAACTAAATTTGTGGTTTGGGTGAAAATACCTAATGGGAAATGAAAGGTTCCTCCTAGAGAGGTTCCCCACAAGTCAGCTATTTTAAGGGAGGGCAGAAGCAAGGGGTTAATGTGGTGCCACTGAAATATTAACCACTGCTGTAAGGTTATATGGGAGGGACAACCTGCTCCCTGAATTGAGTGCCTTAATTAGGTGTCTCTGAGCTTCTGAGGGGCTCAGGCTCAGTGTGATTCATGGCTTTGAGCTTTGGAGGAAAGCTGACTCCGTGCAGTGCCATGTGGAGAGGAACACCATGAGCCTGCTGTGACAAGCCTCTCCTCTTCCTCAGCCAGGAGATGATGATCACAGTGAGAAATCCCACAGGCTCTGTGCTCACACACACAAGCACTGACATGTGGGCTGTGTTGTTTGGATAATGTGGACAGATTTTAGAAAAAGCAAAACAGACTTGACTCCAAGACACCACAACATTGGAGGACTCAGATAATGCACAGACTGAGTGATAAACTGGATGTGAGTGTAAAGGTGCATTTATACCCTGAAACTCCTCCCAAAAAAACCCAGAACTGGGTGGTTTCCACAAAAACCCTGGGGAGAAGCTCATGTCCCTGGAGACAGCAATACAGACATACAGGCAATTAAAAACTCATCAGTTCTTAATGATTCTCTCAGTATCCATCACCCCCTTCCATAGCAGATGTTTTCCTTCACCACCTTGAATACCTGCAAGCTTTGTTCATTCTGTTTCCTTGACTGCCAATACACCATCTGAGTTACACGGTGCCTCCTTCTTTCTTAGGGACTGATACAGGAAAACCAACAAATTTTGAATTGCAATGAATTTATCACTAGACACATTACCCTCAGATTGCTTCACTATTGCATCAATAGTGTTTGCTGCCTGTCTTTGGGAAGGGCAGGGCTGACACGAGCACATCAATCTCTTCCTATTTGCCCTGCAGGCCTGTGAATACCAACTACTGCCAGCCACCTCGTGAGAAAGGAGTTGCACAGACAGGAAGGTGTGTTGAGTCCAAACCTGCAAGCCCAGACATTTATCAGGAATTTTATTGTGTGCCATTTACTGAGTCATGTCTGCTCATTTAAGGGAGGGAGGGTACGGCTGGTTGGCTCAGACTGGGGCAGCTGAGACAGCCCAGATTGTCTCCTTGGGAAGGAGGAGGCAGAGACTTTGGTCAAGACAACTACAAAGGGGGGATTTCCTCAGAGAAACTCCTGGATAGAGACTGTGGGAGGGTGCCAAGCAGACCTTGGGACACAGTACAACAATACCCATAACAGATCCTTTTACAAAATCATATTTCCAGAACATACAGAAGACAAACACATGGAAAAACATGCCAGGGTCTATGATACAAGCTTTGAGCAACATGGTCTAGTGGAAGATGGCCCTGTCCATCACAGGGGGTTGGAATGAGAGGATTTTTAATGTCCCTTCCAAGGTCCCCTGGTCATTTCTTAAAACACATCTATAATACCTTTATTTTGGATAATTAATTCTTATCATAAGCCACTCTCCCCCAGGAAAGGAAACCAAGACACATAAGAGCTGGGACATGGGGAAACTGTAACAGAGGGTGCAGTCACAGCACATCCTAAGGCTGAGAGGATGCTGGGCTGAGTAATCTGTATATAGAGAAAAGGTCACTTTGAGGGAGGATTTGCAATGAGCAAAATGGTTTACAAGCAGTAGAAATAAATAGTCCTTGCAAACCACTGAAGGTGATACAAACCAGCTGGGCTGAGAAGAATCTGGGGGAAAAAACAGACTTTGCTATACAACCCCAAGAAAGCACAAAGCCCTCCCTGCCATCCTGCCCTGATGCTGCAATTTACACACACCTGTAAGTCAGGGAAAAATTACCTGTTGGTTTTATCAGTCTAAGTAAAGGCGAAATTTTTCCTACCCTTAAGAAAAAGGGTTGCTTCAAAGCCTTTAGCCTTATGCTGGGATAAACTTTCCACTGGGATAAACTTTCCATAGGGCAAATAATTTTAAACATACTTGGAATAGATTTAGTTTATAAGAACAGGAATTTGAATTGGGGAATGTATCAGGCAAAGGGGAAAGAGTCAGTCTGATGGACTGCTGCTGATCTCCTGTGCCTGGCTTAGCAAAACCAGGTCCAGCAGCTTATTGCTTAATGAAATAGCATCAGGCAGCATCAAACAGATCAAGTTCCTAAGCTAATGAACAAGACTGGAATATTCCTTCACCTCGTGTCTTCCACAAATTTGGAAGAGTGCAGTGGAAAACATACAGAAACCTTCTCCCCTTGACTGCTGAGAAAACCCAGCACTGCTGGGTCTGAAGGTAGGGAATGGAACACCTGGCATGTTCACTTGGGATTTTGGGATGTCCCAGGCAGAGCTGCACCATCCCTGCTGTGCCCAGACAAAAACCTGCCAGCAACTCAGCTGTAAAAGCAGTCCCCTGGAAGCCACCCAGACATGGGAAACATGCCCAGAACTTCCCAGGTGTCCTCAAGGATGTCTGAGATGCCCTGCAGATGAAAGAGTCTATAAGGAGATCTGTACAAATGGAGTGGGATGTCAGCAAGGATGGCTTTTTTCCCAGTGCAGGAATGGAAATGGTGAGTGAGATAAAGGAGAGATCTGGAAGCCCTGCAAACCACCTGTTCCCAAATCAAGGCATTGTGTGCACTGATTGGTGTGATCTAAGCTGTTAAACATGTCCTGGTGAAGTTCTATAAGCCAAGTTTTTGTAAGTAAAAAAAGACTTCAGGTATTAAAAATGCAAGGCACGTGTTCTGGCATGAAAAATGAGGTGAGTTGGTGCTCACTGAGTGGCTTCCCACATATATGGGCATTACATGAATGTGTTTGAACACAATTCCCCTCCCGAGGTACTCGTGGGTATAATTAGACAGAACTCTTAGAAATTAAAGGTGATGAAGATACAATTACTGACATTTTCACTTAACTCAGGCTTAAAGAATATAATGAAGGAAACTCAGTAAGAGTTGGAGGAAGGAAAAGCATCCTGGGAAAGTCCAGTTGTCCTGGAAAAAGAATAAATGCAACTGAACAGCAGAACATCCACTCCAAAATTTCCAGTCTCCCTACACAATTTGCTGTTGCTGTTTGCAGACTGTTTTATTTATGTTCCATGTTTTCTAAAGGAAAATATTGGGATTCACACTGAACCTCATTGGGAAGAATGATGTAATTGGATATAACATGAAATATCCCTGTTCCCGTTGCTTTTACCTATGACTTAACTATCTAATCATGCTCATTACCTCGTCAGTGCTGATGATGGCTCACCATGGAAGGCAGATTTTAAAACAATCCCTGCCAACTGCTTCTCAGCCTCCAGTATTTCTGTTTTTCCAGCCATGGAAGAGCATCAGACAGACCCGAAACACATTTTTATAAATCTGTGCTAGAATAAACCAGGTCCCATCCAAACCTGGGTGTGCACTGCCAGAGTTCTGAAGGCATGACTGCAAGGTGGCACATAAATCAGATCACTGCATGGGCAGCCCCTTCTGTCAGCAGGCCAGTAAATAGGTCAGCACCAGTAAACAGGTCAGGAATTCAGGATTTGAGGAAAAAATGAGATTATACAGCAAAAAAAGCTTATCCCCACGGTACGGACATTGCAAGAAACACAAGGTTTGGATTTTTCAAGTTCCACATGAAAGAGCATTTTCACAGTGGGGCAGGGAGTGGGAAAAACAGCTGTTTGGGGGGTTCCAGCTGTATTTCTTTCTCATCAGAGGTGTGTATTATGGTATTACCCCTTCACATGACTAAATCTCTTCTCACCAGAAACAGAAACTTTGGCCAGGGCACGGGTGCCATCTGGGGACACAAAAACAGTTCCCCTGGCACATCCCAGCTGCCCAGAGGGAGCAAAGCCACTGTCCAGGTCTTCTGGGACTGCTGGGACGATGCTCCACATGTACAGTCCCCCAAGATAAAATTGTATTAAAGCTGTGAAAAAAGCCAAAGTACACAAGAGTTAAGGCTAGAGTTGACCTCCAAGAGTATGACAGTTCTTCAGAGGTTTTCCATATCTGAAACATGTTCACATTGTTTGCCTTAAGAAAGTTCTTGTCTGATATAAATAATTAACAAGATCACTTATCAGCACAGTAAACACACATCCTTTGGTAGTCACCACCTGTGTGCACTGCTCTTACTTCTTATCTGCTTCTCATCTTTTCAAAAGCACGTGCCACATTTTGGCATCTCAGGAATTGTTTCCCACATTTGCCGTTTGTTTCACGAATACATTAACTTGTTCCCTGGAGCAGAGTCTGATCCCACCCCAGCTCCCCCTTCCTGGGGATTGCAGAGAGCCAAAAGGTCCCTCCTGTGCCTCCTTTTCTCCAGGCTGAGCCCACCCAGCTCCCTCAGCTGCTCCTGCTACTCCAGCCCCTTCCCAGCTCTGTTCCCTTCCCTGGACAGGCTCCAGCCCCACAATGTCTTTCTAATCATGAAGGGCCCTAAACTGACCTCAAGATTCAAGGTGTGACCCCTGGGCACACGCCAGCTGATGTTCTGCTGCTGTCAACCAATGTCCCCAGATCTTTCCCACCCATTGGCTTTCTAGGCTCTTCCCTATGCTTGGAGCATGGCCTGAGGTTGTTGAGTTGTGGCTGAGGGCCTGACAGGCAGGGGTGGGAACCAGGCTTGTGCAGGTCTTTATGTCTGCTAATGGAACATTGAATGGATCCTGATCTTCAGCATGCTTAGGGTATCACAGCTGGCACAGAAGCTGATAGAGCAACAGCAGGAGCAGTTGTGCTGCTGAGCAACATCATGAGGTGTGGGCTCTCCCTGGGGTCAGGGGAACCAGCTGTCCTGGCTGTGCCCCCTCCCAGTGGCTGGTGCCCCCCAGGCTGCTCCCTGGAGCTGGGCTGAGGAGCAGCAAAGGTCTCAGCCTTGTGCAGTCCCTGCTCAGCTATGGCTCAGGCAGTGCTGTGTCACCCACAGTGCTTTGGTCACAAATGCAAAGCACAGACCCCTGCAAAGCTAACCCCATCTCACCCACCACCAGTGCCCATGCTCTGCGCTGCCACCAACTCCATATTCAGCGAGTGCCCCATCTCTGGGTTTGGAGCCACCCCGTCACATGACTGTATGTCCCCAAACTCCACACTTTTCAAGCAGGCACAGTGACATCAGCAGCCAGGTCACTATTGGTGGAGCACTCAATCAGAGGTGACAATGTCACAGAGGCCACTGTGACATCATCACCAAGACCTAAGCATAAAAGATGACTGTGTGTCAACCAGAGGTAAGGAGAGAAGGTGACTGAGGGAGAAAGTTACTTGGGTGGGGGTTGGGGGGGAGGAGTCTGCTGCCTCTGAGGCAGCTCACATGCATCTCTACACTCAAGGTGGGTGCACGAGTGTCAGGAGGGGAAAGGCCAGCAGTGTTGCAGCAAAGAGTCTCCAAGCTCTCACCATCAACCTGTTCCATGTCCACAATGGCCCAGCAGGACATCTCCAAGGAGCAAGGTGACAGCAAAGTCTCCCTCCCCACAGCACCCTGTGGCTGTAGAGGCAGTGCCAGGGCAGTCTGCGAGTGGCCAAGAGCAGTGGCAGAGAGAGGCAGGAGCTCCTCAGCTGCCTTTGGGCAGGGACCCTCCTCTCCTGGGCTGTGGGCACCTACTGGGGGCTCCATGCCTGCCCTGCCCTTCAGCCAGGCTGGTAGGGATAGGGCAGGGTCCTGGGGCTGATCCTGCAGGTGCCCTTCCCCAGCCCCACAGAGGTGCTCACTCTGGTGCCAACTGCTCTCTCTCTTTCCAGTGTGCCTGCTGTGCCGCAGGGCAGAGGTGGACCCAGACATCTGTGGGGTCAAGAGGGTGAAGTTCAGGCTCTGTGTCCATATCTACTGCCAGGTGAGTCCTTGCAGGGTTCCCTCCAGCTTTCTGCCAGGGAGGGGCCCTTCTTTGCTGACCTAAGGAGCTCCTGGCTTTCTCTGCTCTGCAGCAACTTGCCAGCGGGCTTTTTCCACAAGAGAAATCAGAGGAGTTTCTCATTAGGGACACCAGACGAATCATCCAGGAGGCAGCCAGGAAGGTGAGTACCTGGCAGGAGCAGGGAGCTTTGCACCAGGAGAGACTACTGGATCCCAGGAAAGAAAACCCAGCCCCAGCACAGTCAAAAGCCTTGTGCACAAGCAGGTCTGAGGGCTGTGAGGTGGCAGCAATGCCCACATCCCATGCCCTGCCCGAAGCTGCAGGGTGGCCACGCAGCCCGGATCCTGCTGCTGAGGGGCTGCTGTGCTCTTTCCAGCACTGCTTTGTTTGCAGCAAGACAGGGGCCACCATCACCTGCTCGGAGACGGGCTGTGACCGCAGCTTCCACCTGCCCTGTGCCCCACAGGGTGAATGTGTCACCCAGTTCTTCGGGCTCTACAGGTAAGGGCTGCCAGCCCTCATGCTGGAGCCTCCTTGTCAGGAAAGGACTCAACACTTTTCACCTCCCCTCACTCATCTCTTCCCATCTTCCCCCAGGTCCTTCTGCTGGGAGCACCGCCCTCAGCAGGCAGTGCAGAACAGTCCAAGGCAGAACAACACCTGCAGCATCTGCCTGGACACCGTGGAAGACAAAATATCCTACAAAACCATGGTGTGCCCTGCATGCCAGGATGCTCACTTCCACCGGCACTGCATCCAGAGACTGGCTCTCCACGCTGGCATCTGCTTCCACTGCCCGTGTTGCCAGAACCAAGGGCTGTTTGTGATGGAAATGCTCACCATGGGGATCCGAACATCCAAAAGGTTCTTTTTCTCTTCCCAACTCACAAGGCATCAGGCACAAGCACCATGCCAGCCTATGGACTGCCCTGGCAGACTTGGCTGCCTTCTGTCCCTCTTGTCCTCAACTTGATGGAGGAGCTGGAAGCGGGGCAGGTAGAGGACAGGGATTGCCTGGATCTTCCTGATGCTGGGGCAGCTGGGGCTCAACACTTTCCCCTCCTTCTCTGGCAGACCCCCATCATGGGAGAGTGACCCAGCAGTGGGACCATTAGAGCAGAGGCACAGCTGCTGCGACACCAGCACGTGCCTTTGTCCCAGAGGCAGGAGGCACAGGGAGGAAGAGGGGTGAGTTGCCAAAGCAGCAATCCAGGGCTCTGCATGGGATTTCTGTCTCCTCATGGGTTCACAAAGGAAGGACTAAGAACAAGGGCTCTCTTGGACCATCCCTTGCTGCCATCACTTAATCCTCACAACCAGTAACTTGTTTGCTTCCCCAGGCCCTGGAAACTGCTGCTGTGCAACTCCTGTGCTGCTGCAGGCACCCACCAACACTGCTCCTCTTTGGAGAGCAGCACCAACTCCTGGGAGTGCGAGGGCTGTGCTGGCACAGAGACTGGTGAGTGACAAAGCACCCTGTGCCCTGAGCTGGGGCAAGGGCCAGACTGGGCTTGGCTGTGGGGTCTGATGGCAGGATTGGCTCCAGGAGGGCTGTAGGTACCACGGTGGTCTCTCCTGCCCAGGGGCTGAGTGTCCATCCTGCTGACCTTCCTTCCTCTCTTCGCAGGCTCCACTGACAATTCAGAGCTTGTCAGGCCCAGCACTTCCAGCCAGGCAGCACTGGGGCTGTCCCATGCAAGCAGCAGCCCCTCCAGACATCCAGCCCAGCTCCAACACAGCACACAGAGACTACAGCTGGCACAAAACTCAGGCAGTCCCACAGTAAAGTGCCCAAGGATCAACCATGTGCCACTGCTGAGTGCTCAGACCCACAACCCCAGCCCCAGTCAGGTGGTGTCGGGGGTGTCCCAGAACACGTGCCCAGGCAACAGCAACAACTGCTCCCCCCGTCCTCAGCGGGGCTTGAAGCGAAAGTGCTCAGAAGAAGGCAGCGAGTCGTGGACACCACCGGCAAAACGCCGCAGGGTCTGCAATGTGCCAGCCCAGGGCACTCAGGCCAGCAGCCCCAGCACCTCCAGACAGGCAGCAGGGCTGTTCCACAGCACTTTGGTGTTCAGCAGACAAACAGCACTGTCACTAACGCTGTACAGACCATCGTGGCTCTTCCCTGTCTCCGGAAGGGACAACCACTCCTACCGGGGGCCGGTTCGGATGCGACACATCTCACGGCAGCGCCGTCGGATGAGGACGCCCTACAGCCGGCCCCAAAACTGCAGAAGGACCAGGCGTGCACCAGCCCCACATGTTGGTCCCCTCCACCCACCACAGAAACACAGGAAAAAAAGAAAATAAAGTTCTTTTGCACTGGGAGATGCCACACTCCTTTTCCAGCCATCTTCCCAATCTTCAAATAGAGACATTCCAGTACATGTGTCCCCTCAAGGACTCAAACTGTCCCATCACAGTGTTTGGTGTCAGGTGAAGCTTGTGAAGTCCTGTAAATATATTGTATTAGCAGTGGATGACATGCAAAATTCCACCTCCTTGCTGGAAAACAGCTGGAATGCAATTCAGCAGCTCCTGGAGAACACTCCATTAGGTCCTGAGGCACAAGGGGACAGTCATTGCCCTGGTCCTACTGGCCACAGTATTCCTTGTACAGGCCTTCTTAGGCAACACCAGCCCACATTCAGCCACTGCCAACCAGCACCTCCTGGTCCTTTCCTGCCAGGCAGCTTTCCAGACACTCTTTCTCAAGTCACATTGTTCTTGTTGTTCAACATGCTGTGCTCAGGGTACGGGCTTGACCTCAAACTCATCAGGACATCACTGATTTCATGCATTAGATATGTTTCTACTAACACATCCAAAAATCTTTGAGTGATGTCCATCCAGAGGAGGCTCTGGGAGCCTGGAGCAGTCAGATACGCATTTCTTTCTGTGCACAGGGCTACGACTCCCAACCAGAGGTTAAATACCCATAGTGTGAGTGGAGACAAAGTAGCTGATCTTAAAACAGTGCCCTGCTAAAAAGGTGTGAAGTGAGGAGAGGTAGCCGGGCAAGAGAATGGGCTGCAAGCAGCAGCTCCAATGAGTTGCTGAATGGGATCCACTGATGACATGAGCATTTCCGACTAGGGAACAGGCCCAGGTTCTGGGGTGTGAAGACAAAACTCATTCAGAGAGCTAGGATGGCCAACAGAGACCTAAAATATCTTACAAAATATCAGCCACCACAGTGTCAGTGTCACAGAACATGTAGGAAAATATCTCCTGGGTGAATATGACCTGAACTACATTTTATGTTGGTTTTGGATACTAGATTTTCTTTTGAGCCTTTATCTTAAGCCTTGATAAACACACTTTTACTTGTGCTACCCCAGGAGTGTGGAGTTGCCCATGGGCAGAGTGATAGTCCTCATTCTCCACCCACCCTCTGCCAGGGAATGCAAAGAGGAGTAGGGAAGGAACAGCATCCCTGAGAATTTTCTCACCACCTTTTTCTGCAGACCAGTGCACTGCCCACAGAGGCAGCCACAGGCAGGAGCCAAGAAGGCACATGTTGAACCTACTGTTCCCACAGCAGTCATCAAAAAGAGGCTCAATTTAGGCTCAAGGAGCCCAAATGCCACTGATGAGCCACAATTTCACAAGACAGGGTGACAGCAGCTGTGTGTCCTGGGCAGGAACAGTGTGTTGGAATGTGGGATTCATGAAAACAGGCTGAGAGAAGAAAAGGCTCTGAGGAGACCTTATAACACCTTCCAGTACTTAAAGGGGCTCCCAGAGAGTTGGAGAGGGACTTTGGAGAAGGACTTGGAGTGACAGGGCCAAGGGGAATGGCTTTAAACTAAGAGAGGGCAGGGTTAGAGGGGATATTGGGTAGGAATTCATCCCTGTGAGGGTGGGCAGGTCCAGGCACAGGTTGCCCAGAGAAGCTGGGGCTGTCCCATCCCTGGAAGTGTCCAAGGCCAGGTTGGACAGGGCTTGGAGCAACCTGGGCTGGTGGGAGGTGTCTCTGCCCATGGCTGGGGGTAGAATGAGCTGAGCTTAAGGTCCCTTTCAACCCAAACCAGTCTATGATTATATAACACAATTTGGAAACTAGGTTTGGGAACGGTCAGGGAATAGAGCAAATGCTTTTATTGTGAAAGCCTGTGAGCAGCAGCTCCCTCCCAATCAGCTTTAAATCAGTTTTACTCCACTTGAAACTTTTGTGGATGAGCAGGAAGAAAACAGAAAGCTTGTTCCTGATGAAGCTTTCAGACAGCACTGGGATTAGGGACCCAAAGAGGAGAAAGCAGCAGTGGGTGATCTTGGTGAGCTCAGGCACCCAAACAACCGAGAAGGCAGTGCAGGGATCTAACTGGGATGTAGCAGGGATCTAACTGGGATGTAGCAGGGATCTAACTGGGATGTAGCAAGGATCTAACTGGGATGTAGCAGGGATCTAACTGGGATGTAGCAAGGATCTAACTGGGATGTAGCAGGGATCTAACTGGGATGTAGCAAGGATCTAACTGGGATGTAGCAGGGATCTAGCAACCCACTCCACCTACAACCTCTTCTGCCACTGCTTAGCATTAAAGCCTGCTTTAGTTTTCTGAGAATGACCTTCCTGCAGAGAGAGCTCTAAGGTGAGGGCTGGGGGACACAAGCCCATGGGCCAGTGGTCACCCACGCTGTGTGATGCGTTCCTGATGTTAATTGTCTGCTTGGAGTCTGGTAATGAGCAGGGATCATATCTATTAATAGTCTTCATTCTTTCTCAGTGACTAATCTCCCTCCTTAATTTCAAAGCCTCATATCCACAAGACAGACTAAACTTAATTTTCAAGTTTCTGGGTGCTTAACTACTACTTCAATATTTCCTATTCAAATTCACAGTGGCATCTCACCCCTGCACTGGAAAGTCTAACAAAACTCACCTCTCACACGAGGTTATGATTAGCAGGCAGGAAAATATCACATAAATCAGTTTTAGACCCTTCCACAGCAGATTGACAATATTTGTGAGCAAGGGAAAAGCAGCAGTGATTGTGGATCCTCACACTGGGAAAGCTCTGGCTGCTGGTCTCGGAACTAAGCTCTGAAAACAAGATCTGCATGGAGACACAACATCACTGGAAATATTTAAGCATCTGCCTTGTTTAGCCCTGATAAAGAGCAAGGGGTCATGTGCTAAATCTTTAAGAGGAGAATGAAGTGTACTCCAAGCCCTGGGTGATAAGAGCAAGGAATCGAGGCATGAAAGGGATGAAGGGGAAGATGATGGCCCAGACCCCCTTGGGCAAAGGAAGAGCATTTTTTGATGCTTCCCAGGTTTGGGGAGAGAGCACTAGCCTGGAAAGTGGGGCTGAAAGGAGCTCTGTGACCTGCTGCCACTGCCAGCACTTTGTTCCTGCTCTTGCAAAGCTTCTTCATTGCTCTGTACAACTTCAGTGAGCTGTGTTTCCTCCCTCTGAGCTATTCCAGATTTTCACATCCTCATTACTTTTTTGTGCTTTAGATAAATATTGATCACATCCCATATTTCCCTTAAACTGTGCAATTCTCTTAAGTTCTCTTCATTGATCACACCCCAAGTTTTTCTTAAATTTAAATTTTCTTAAAATGTATTCTCCAAAGATCCAAACTTTATTTCTGCCAAGAGAAGGGAGACCCTCAGGACTCTCACAAGGCCAGGCAGGCAGCAATACTTCTCTGACAGCACTGTATTCCACCCCAGGCCTTGTTCTCCCTCTGTTCAATAGTTTTGCCTTTATTTCTGGGTTGAGATCTCACCTTTTCCAGCCACAGCAGAGCACCAACATGGTTGCATGGGCAGAGCTGGCCCACCCATAATGGGACAAGGGAAGTTGTGCCACATGGGGAAGGAGGTCCCAGGCACCACCATGGTTGTCAGCCCTTCCTTTTGGTTTTAATTTGCATGTCATTGCTTCAGCATGTGACCACCCACTAGCCAGCAGAAGAATAGTGTGGGCAGAGGACTAGATTAAACCAAAATGTTCCTGCTCCAGCTCATGTTGCATGAATTACAAACTGTTGACTTCCAGCTCTGAGAAAGCCATCCCCATCCATCTCTGAGCACACTTCTCTCCTTGGCCCCCTAAAACGGTGTATCCTCTCCCCATGAGGAGCCTGGGCTGCAGCAAACACCCATTTGGAGGATCTTCAAGAACACCTTGAGACTCTCCTGGAAAAATCTGACAACTGGATTCCTCACCCACAAAATAAAAACAGGCACAAGTGCACAAGGGGCTCTCCCAGGAATGAAGTTCATCCAGGTCACCTAATGACAAGCTGTGGCTTACACCTATGGACATAAACAGTGCTTTAAAAGCCCTGATCCCAGTTCATCTCCACAGAGTCAGGAAGAGCAGGGCCTTTCAAAACTATAGCCTTTCATCAGCTCTTTCACTAGCAAGAAGCAGCTCTGCTTGGAGAGCCCACTCTGCAGCCACCACGTGTCTTTAACAATGCAGGTACTGCCTGCCCTGAGGGCAGCGGCTGCACAGGAACACCTGCCCCATTTGGCTTTTATCTAGTTTTCATTCTTGTGCTCTCCAAGGTTAAACTCAGAGCTGGGAACTCCAGCCCAAGCTCTTTAACTCCAAGCCTGTACCACATGCAAATACCAGTCCCTTTCTCACGCTGCCTTTGGCCTTGACATGGAGCAACTGTTCCTGCAGATGGGAGGGAGAGATCAAGGGCTGTATCAGCAAGGCCAACTGCCTGACATTTGTTGCAGTCCAGACAATACAAAATGTCCCAGTGACATGGCTCTGGTCCATGCTCACACAGAGCCTCCCCCAGGGACAGTCAGCCTGGTGCAGGGGCACAAAGCCGTGTGATATTTTCACATAACAGCAGCATTTTCTCTGTCCTTTCCTCTTTTCCCCTTATAACATTTTGCTTAACTCTGGCTGTGCATCAGCAACCTTTACTTGGGGATCACTCCATGATGGCATTGCTTAGATGCCTGAGGAGGAATGATGGTTCTGCCCCTTCAGAGTAAGGGACATTCACTGATGTCTCAAGAGCTTGTAGTGCATCAAATGTTGTGGCAGATGGAAAGCATGTGGATTAACCTTGTTCTGCAGAGGTGGAAGGTGCTCTGCTCAGCAGAAGGTCAGTCATATCTGTCCTGCCCATAGCTGGGTGATTGTCCACAGGTCACTGCAGTTCTTGGACACCAGCTCCCCAGGAATGACCTGGGAAAGCTTCCTCATCAGAGCACCTAATCATGAACTGCCATGGACTCCCTAGGAGGAACAAAACATCAAATGGTTAACATTTTCCCACTCCTTAGGCCAGAGTGAGCAGCCAAAACTCAGTACTTGGGGTTTTTTCTGGCTGGGTGCTCCTCTAGTGGCTTCCTGTTCATGTGAATAACATAATCCCAAATAAAGGATGCCTCTCCCAACCACCTGCTCCAACAAGGTTTCCCTAACAGGGAGAAGGACAGAATGTACACATTTTAATGCAGTACAATGAGGAATTTTCTACTAAATCTTTAGTCCTGACCAAGATTTGTGTGTTCAGCTACTGAAATACATTATGTAAAAACATGGGAGGTTTTTTTCCTGTATCTCTACAGTTGCTGCTGCTCCCACCTGTGATGAAAGGGCTGGACAGTCCCTGTGGGACTCACCTTACGCTGGTTATTCAAAAAGATGTGCATTTATCATCAAAGAAGACAGGAGGTGGCATGTAACTGATGGCAGAGGTTGTGGAGCACAGGATAATCAAAAGAGCTTTCATGTGCTTTGTGATTTCTTTAGCTGTCCTGCCTCTATCAGGGTAGAAATGAATGAAGGCCGTTTTTGGAGAACTTGTTCTATTCACTTGTTATTCAGAAAACACCTCAAATAGAAAAATTAATTCATATTTATAATGATACCTGATTGTTGTTATGGGTAAAAAATGAAAAACTTCAGAGGACTACTGAAAAATAGATGTTCTTGTCACCTATAGGTGCAGGTAAGGGGAGGACTCCTGGGCATCTTCTCCATCCATGGTCTCAGGGTGATTTCTGAATGCCAAGGAAACTCCCACCACATCCGTGTGAAGCCGATGGCTCCTTCAGCAGCAGCTCTAATTGCCAAATACTTTAATACATATTGACCAGGCATTGGCTTTCTGGCCAACAAGAGCCAGATGGAGTGTACACCACCACCATTCCTACCAGGACAGTCCATCTGAGCCATGGTTTTATTTCTTGCATAAAACCAGGCTCTGACACAACTCATCTAAGGCAGGACAGCCTCAGTGTCTGCTGCAAATACCTATGGCAGACAGGAACTGAGTGTTTAGAGAGTAATTACTCCTCTTTCTCATTTCACAGCTCTTCCAAATGACTGTATTAGCTTGAGGATTAGGTCTCCCATGTGTCAGACCCCAAGGAAGAGCTGGGAGTTCATCCAAGGTCCAGGCCTTTGTTTGGCTTGTGCATTGTGCAAAGGGTCAGTACTCTTGAGGGGCTTTCTCTGCAGCCTAAATCATAGCAGATTAATGGGATTTTATACAGGAATGAGTAGGAGTTGCTTTCTGCCCATATTTGTTTGGGCTCATGCCGATAACAGCCTGGGATTTTCCAGACAGCACAGTCTCTGCTCGGATTTCTCCAAAGTAGCCCAAGCAGAGAGATAGAGAGCACTCAGGGAAACTGCAGAGGATTCATTGTGGCCAGCTCTTATCTGTGCAACGTTGGCATTTGGCACTCTGGGCTGCAAGGGGAGGATGGGCTGCCTCAGGCATGAAAATAAAAGCACAGTAACTTCCATGGGAAAATAATAAGAAAGGAGCATTCTACCAGTGGCCCAACTCATCAGCTCTTCCTTGACCCCTGAGCAATCTGACTGCAAGGGGCCTGGACAACTCCCTCCTGCTCCCTGTGCTTTACAGATGAAGCAGTACAGTGGGACTTGATGATCTTGGAGGTATTTTCCAACCTTAATGATTCTATAATACTATCAAAACTTACCACTCTCAAGCATTTGGTGACCCTCAAGAGCCCTTCCAAGTGATGCCCAACACAGAAGCTTTGTGAGCTTCCCACCAGGGCAGTACAAGGGATTTTATTTGTTTCATAGTGCCAGTACCAGTTTTATCTTGTCTGCTTTTCCTGCTGAGGGCTCAGTGAACGTTCAGCAAAACACCTTCTTTTACTGCACAAATACAGCAACTCCAACTGTTTAAGCCTCTCACTCAGGATTGAAGCACCACAGGGAGGCCCAGGGAAAGCATTTTCCAAGTTTAAAGGTATATTTAAAATTTTGTCTCAAACTCCATCTTTTCCTTTGCTCTACTTCAGTGCTGTGAGAAGGAAAGCCTCTTTATTCCCCCTCTAAGCTGTCCCTACATCCCTCTCTGTCAGAATTACCGGGCATTTGCCATGCTAGAAGGACAGGAATTCTTTTTACAACCCCTTTCACACAAGATTAACCACAAGAATGCACAGTGCATGTTACATTGAGATAGTGCTTGGAGATGAGGCTGAAGTTTGTGTCACATTTTGGTACTAGCAAAGACCAAAACCAAGTCCCCAGGAGTCCCAAACTCCAAAACTCTCCATTCGGTGGTAAATCCTCAGTTCAAAGCCGAGCTTTTGGCTCCACCTGCTGCCGGAATGATGGAAGAGATGAAGAAGCAGATACAGCAAAGAAAAAAAAAAAAGAACAGAGAAACAACTATGGCCTGTTTTTCTACTTAACTCATCCACCAACATTGTTGTTAAAAGACAAACAAAAGAGATTGCTTCATCATGGAAAATTCTACCAGGTCTAACATGTGCAGCTCTTGACCCGGTCATGATCGCCAGGCACTTGGGTCCTATTAAGTAATCTATTTTGGTAATTTTTTAACTTCAGAAAGTACTGGTAGATGACACAAAGCCATGGCTGAAAAGAAGCCCAGATAAAGGACAATTTCACAAGCATGGTTCCCAGGATTGCCAGCAGGAAGGGGGAAAAAAGGAAACCCTGCACTGTACGTTTTCCCATCTCCTCCTGTTCACTGTGTGGCTTTTTGCCTCTCAGTGGTTCACTTGGAGCCTTTAAATCTTGGTTCACATTTGCCCACAAAGAGTGTAATTTTTTCTTTTTATGCCAGTATATATATTTCATGATTTCATGCCAAAGCCCACGCGTGCTCCCCTTGCCAAGGTGCACAGGTGCCAGCACAATTGGGCATTATTCCCACAAACAAAGCTCCCAGTGAAGCCAAGGGCTGCCCCGGGTGCCCCAGGAATGCTGGTTTGGCTCTGGCATGCTTGGATTACCCCCGTGTGTTTGCACAGCACTGAAGGCAGAGTCACTGTTCATTTAGAAAAGCATTTCATACACCTGATGGAAAGAAACATCAGAAGCTATTTCACAAAAATAAGTGCAGGCCATATGATGGAGGCAGGTTAAGACTTTACAGCCAAATACTTAAAGGAACATTATGGAGACACATATTCCTACCTTTAGAAAGTTTTCTTGCTATATAGCTCTTGCTAAAGAAACCTAAACCCTCTGGATAGGCAGCACAGAGCTCTTTCAAATGCCATTTTAAAAAGAAATTTCAATTACAGCAGCAAAAAGGCATCACCAAAGCAATGCCATTTCCACACTTTTATCTCTAGCTAATACAAACTTAAAAAAATACACTAGAAAGGTACAGAAAGGGCATTCTCTGAGCTTGCATTTATCACTTCTTCACCTCTTATAAAGCTGTCATGCAGAAACCAAGCTCATAATATTTTATGAAACATCTCATATGTTTTCTTTGCACATTTCAATGTGTACCCTACACTAATTTGTAAATTATATTCAGTTTGGCCTCCTTCAAATTAAACTTTGCTCAGGAGCAGCCTTTGGCTGAGCTGCCTGCACTTGAGCAATCAGTGGAACAAGTACAAACCCCAAAGCACTGGGGTTTTGGCACTCAGTGGGTGAGGCCATTTTAGTTGTCTACATTTTTTTTGGTAATAAAAGCTCTGAAGAAAATTTCTGAGGCTAATTAAGATCCCAGACAACAAAAGCACAGACGGATTTACAAGCACATTAGTTATACAAGCAGCTGGATTTGAGTTGGAGAGGTTTGAGCAGTGTCACTGTCAATGGGCCAAATCCCAGTTTGGGGTTGCCAGAAAACACTTTCCATGATAAAGCAAAGCCTTCTTTTGCTCCCCCTTTCTCCAAACAGACACGTTCCAAAGGCAGATGATCTTTCTGATAGCCTGTTATTTTGTCACTTTACACACAAGAAGAGGAGATTTGACATTCCCTTTGGCCATCCCAGCTCTTCTGTTATCTCACAGACAACTGACAACTTGGGGTTTATTGTTTTTGAAGCAAAGGTTAACCAGTGACAGCTCAGTGTCTGGTTAGAGATGTCCTGGGTACCTTTCTTCACTTCTGAATTAATACATATAATTCTATACTTGTTCTGGCATTGAACTATGATTAAACCAAACAATCAAAACCCTGTTTGCTCCAGCTCTGGCTGCAGTCACACAGCAGGGGGTGACTGAGAGGGTCAGAGAACTTTCAGGTTAAAACAGAAAACTCAATTACCCCATCATTAAATAAGGGCAATTTAGGATGAAAGTTTCTGACTTGTCTTCAGAAAGTCTATACACACCTTAATTTTCATAAGCATGCAAAAAAAATTGGAGTCATGAAGAAATTGTAAGATGAATAAAAAGCCCAGAGCTCCATCAATGGCCTGCTGGAGAAAAATTTCTCAAGTTCTGAAAAGTCTTGGCCTAATAAATCCACAACCAGAAAATAGGTTGGACCAGATTAGAGCTCAAATTGATCACCAGCAGCCAGAGAAACACTCTCAGAAGATGCAAGTCAGTAGAGCAAATCACAAGATTTTACATGCAGGTAATTCTTGCCTATTACACAAATTAAAAATGGGGGAAACAGCTTCAAAGCTGTTCTTCAAAGCAGTTTGCACAAGAAAAATAAACCCAACAATACTGGGGCATAAACTACAGCACAGCATCCAAGCCACGTGAACTAGTTTGGCTCTACCCAGCATTTTTGAGGGCATGGCAGAGGAGGGAATTGCAGGAGGAGCACAGCAAGGGCTCAAGAAAACGTTGTCTCTCAGGAAATAATCAGAATTTTAACCAGTGAATGAGCAAGGACTGAAACAAGAACAGTAACGGACTTTAGGTATGTAAAAGGCTGTTGCATAGAAGGAAAATAACATTCTCTGTGGCTTAGGGACACTGTAATGGGCAGCAAGAGAGATAGATGTGGCAGGAGATTTGCTGCCAGTAAAGACTAGGAAGCACTAAAACACACACTGGACTCTTCTCCCTTTCAAGCAATTAGGCAAACACTGACAGAGCTGTAACTGGGGCAGAGGAACAGACCTGATCATCTCCTGCATCCCTGCCAGCCCTGTTACTCTAAAAAAGTAAACTTTTGGGCTGCCAAGGATTTTGGGGGTTTACCTTTTGGTCTCTGAAAGGACTCCAGCAAATGCTGTTTACACTGTGGTTTCTTTCAGTTATTTCCCTCCTTCCCAATCAGGTTACATAAGCACAGTGTTCAGAAATGTCCAACTTCCTCAGCAACACCCTTCTGCATTTCTTTCTTATTGCAAAGAATAACAGTCCCAGTGACACATTACCCCTTGCAACAATGAGGCTCTACCAAATGGAAATCAGTCTTCCTTCACCCACACATGACTAATCATTCTGTCTAAACCAAGGCAGGGTAAATGGTTCTGTGAGCCAACCAGTAGTTTGGTTCACTGCCATGAACTAAGTTACCTTTGAAATACCAAGGGATTATTTACCACTTCCCATTATGAACATGTGACTGTATTTAACCCCTGTGCTCAGCAAAGGGAACCTTTTGCACTAACAGTGATTAATCAGGGTTTAGTCTCAGCTAAAACCAGCTCAACTAAGAAATATTAGAAACTTGCCAGTTTTATGAGCTTTGCTTTTTTTGCATACACTGAGTATCTTAGTTGCACATGATGATTTTTTTTAATGCAAAGCATGTTTTAATATAGACATCCAGATTACAGAAAGTTTTGTAACAGTAAAAACAGATCTATACGCTCAGTTATTTTACAAGATTGCAAAGCCAAACACTGAGGCCAGGCTTGAAAATAGCATCTCTTGTCATACAATCAAAACATTGTACATAAAGAACACAGCTTGATGCTTCTCAAGTTCACCAGCATAACACCCAGTTTGTCAAACCTTCACAATCTTTTTTCAAGCCACAAATGAGAAACACAAATTCATCCATAATGACAAGTGCTTCCATCCCCCAGACATCTCACTGAGGGGCAAAAATGCCAAATGTTTTGGAGAGTGATATGACAGTTCAGGACAACCCTTACTAAAATAGATATATAAATCACAATTTAAACCTTGGCCAGGACTTTCAACAATTAAGCAGATTACTACATATATCTTCCCTCACACATTCTGACTTGACTGTTCAGTAAGTACACAACTAGATGAAGAGCACCTCACCACTTTATTTCCAAGTATTCCAAGACTGGAAACTCTTTAAATCATTCTGTATTTTCCTTATAAAGCCATCATAATTTAAAGATACAGATACATTTTAAGAGCCAAGTCCTCTTAGATAAAAGGAATGAGAGATGATTGCTTCAAGAGCAGGCCTTCATCGCACATATTTCAACACAGCACCTCGGAGCAGCCAGCAGACAGACTGAAAAAGCCATGTTTTTCAGAAAGACAGGATGGTCTTATGAATTATTTCGATGCACTCTCTGATTTCATCCTCTTTAATCACCAGTGGTGGTGCCAGCCGGATGATGTCGCCGTGCGTGGGCTTGGCGAGGAGCCCGTTATCGCGGAGCCGCAGACACACCTTCCAGGCATCGTAGTCTGCAAGGACAGGGGAGACAACAGGACACAGGAGACATTTACACCACAGCAGAGAAGTGTCACAGCTGCAGCACGTGGCATGTGGGGCCAGGCTGGGAAGGGTTTGCTACGTGGCAGGGAGAGGATCATAGAATTAGCTGGGTTGGAAAAGACCTCCGAGATCATCAAGTCCAACCCTTGGGCCAACTCCATCCCTTTACCAGATCATGGCACTCAGTGCCACGGCCAAGCTCAGCTGAAAAACCTCCAGGGATGGGGAATCCACCCCCTCTATGGGCAGCCCATTCCAATGCCTGAGCACTCTCTCTGCAAAGAATTTTTTTCTGATCTCCAACTTCAATTTCCCCTGGCAGAGCTTGAGCCCATTCCGCCCCCTTGTCCTATTGCTGAGTGCCTGGGAGAAGAGACCAACCCCCACCTGGCCAGAACTTCCCTTCACGCAGTTCCAGACAGTGCTGAGGTCACTTCTGAGCCTCCTCTTCTCCAGGCTAAACACCCCCAGCTCCCTCAGCCTCTCCCCACAGGATTTGTGCTCCAGTCCCTTCTCCAGACTCGTTGCTCTTCTCTGGACATGGTCCAGCACCTCAAAGCTGCAAATCTGCCCCACAGGTTTGCCTCCAGCTCACAGAGATCTGCTCCTTCACAGCTCTGTGTTGTCTAGATGGAGCAACATATTTAAAAAGGGGAGCCATGCAGAGGGAACATCTGGGCAAGGCTTTAGACAAAATCACATTTGTGCAACGTGAATTTCAGTGCATTATGAAATAACACCACCTTCCTAAAGCACTTTATCCCTTGATAAAGTGCCTTAATATTCAGTTTTCTGATATAATTCAAGGTGTTAAACCCTAGAAACTTGTTCTTAGTCATTACCTTTTTTCTTCCTTCTACCCTCCTCTATTTATTGTTCTCTTCTAACTATCCTGGAAATGACCAACCTCAGAGAATCCTTCCATAATCTACCAAAAACTAGTGTTCCAGATGTGGCCAGTTTTATTCCAATGAGAAGACAAAAGTATATTTGTTGGGAGGCAAATTCACCATCAGGTTTGGACATCATCAAATCATAAAATAATTCAAATAATTTTTAAAAAAATTGTTACTTCATTAAAACCACCAATTGTTAACAGCACACAGTCACTTCAATAAGTTTTCAGTAGGTACTACAGTACTATAGCCAAGATCTGAACACAAGCATTATGTCTATGTGCCATCCCCTACCCACAATTTAAGCTGAAAAATATCTTTTCATGTTGTGAAGGTGCAGCTGATTGTACTTCCTCACCTTTGGTTTCCCGGATCACAATGGCATTTAACAGCCCCTTTCCTCTCACAGCAGTTACAATATTGGATGGTGTCTTCATGAGCTCATTTCTTAGTAGGTTACCCATTATTTCTGCATTTTTTACCAAGTTTTCTTCTTCAATTACCTAAAGGGAAGTCAGATCTACAGTCAGGTGAAAGGCACTGCATTCATCTTATGTACCATCCTGGAAGGGACAACTAATGACAATAAACCTGCAGGGATACAAAAGCTGCTGCAGTCAGAGTGTCATTGCAAAGGCTGCACATCCCAGATTGGTATCAGGCCTTTACTCATTTGTGTTCACAAGAAACAATAATTTCTTTGAAATTTTGTTCCAAATTAACTGCTTTCCATTTGCAGTTATTTACAAGTAAATAGTAAATTTCTGAAGACTCTCAATCTGTCCAGGTCTGTTATTGGGTAATTATGGGGCTTTCTGAGTGACTTGCATCACATGTAGCCAATTAGGCAAAGAATAATTAAATTACACAGCCTGGACAGGACATCTTGGCTTCTGTTTGAGCTCCAGTAGCACATACATGTTATCCAGCTCACAGCAGCCTCTGCTGGTAAAGTAAAATTAACCAATTTCAGTGTCTTTGTGAAATTGGACCCAATTTACAGAACTACCTTGAAACTCCCCCTTGATAATGTCTTGTATGTCAAAATAAAATTTAAGACCATAAAAACACAGGAATTAGGACACATTTCCAACAAAAACTTTAGAATTTGTTTTGTGATCTGTGCAGATAACCACTGATCATTTTCCATTCATACTGAAATCTAAATTGCTACTTGCAGAATAAGAAATAATATCATTTATTTATGCAAAGATCATGTTAAAGGGTGTGACACCCCTTTTTCTTTGGATTCCAAACCTCTATCACGACACACAAACCTCCAGTGCTGCCATTGCCACACGACAAGCCAATGGATTTCCTCCATATGTAGATCCATGTTCCCCAGGCTTAATGGTCAGCATAATTTCATCATCACACAGCACTGCTGAGACCTAAAATGGGAAGGTCAGCAAATTCACTTACAGACACATTTAGAACAGAAAACTTTAACATCTCTGAAGCAAACTTGTCCTCAAGGCTCAGGAACAGGTAATTTTTAGCCTGTGGTGATAAATTATATTTACATTCCCACTTCTGTATAGAGGAGAGCAGATCTGACAATCCCATAATTAATCCCTTGAATACACACAGCTATAGTGGTAACATGTAACATGTGCTACAGCCAAGAGGCAATTCTCCAAACTGAATATTATTTCAAGATTTTAAGCTTCAATACTTGGTTTAACAAGTCAGAAATACCTTCAATCAGCCAAAATAGATCAAGGCATGTTGTAATTTCCAGCCTAATCAGCAGGAATTTAAGTCACTCCAAGAGGATAAAATCAGTCATGCAGGCATTCCAAACAAATGAAATCATGGCAGTTGTTCCAAAACAGCTTTATAATGTGTACTTTAACATACATCAATAATTTTTGAATCCTCCACAGAATTCATCTAGGAATTAATCACAGCAAGACTGTGATAAACTGGTCTCCAGAGAGTACAAAAGACTAACCAGAAATTCCAGAATGAATAACTGACTACTGAACATTTATTTTCCTAACAGGAAAACAGCCATCTCAGCTATAAAGGTAGCATTAGGTATTCCATTATTTTATTATGTATCTCTCACAGGTTGCACTGTCTGGCCATAAATCATAGCTAATCTTGTAAACAAAAACTTCCAAAGTACAACAAACATCAGATTTATTGTTCTTCCAACTGGTAGATTTTCAGTGTTAATAACTAAAAAAATCATTATTCAACAAATGTTTGAATAATTTGATATTATCTCAGATTATTGATATTTCTTTGTTACTCACAGGATATAAGCCACCAGAAAGGGCCTTTCCAAGAAGAACTATATCAGGTCTCACATTTTCATGGTCAACAGCCAGCATTTTCCCTGTTCTGGCTAAACCAGTCTGTATTTCATCAGCAATAAACAGAACCTACAGAGAGATAAAAAGAACAGAGACTGAGTTTCACTCTCACTCCTAACCCAGTTCAAACAATACAGCTCTTTTTTGAGGTAGCACAACAATAATGAAGACAACTTTATTAACAAGGTGTCAATACCTTCCTCTGAAGGTATCTAAGGAACTATGAGTAGCATTTGCAAATTAAGACTGAATTCCACTGGAACAGAGACCTCTGATTTCTGAATCAGAGACCACTGATGACCATTTTCTTCAGTGTTTCACTCTGTGACCCACTACTGTTGCTAATTCTTGGCACTTACACATTTCAGCAACAAGGGCCCTTGATAGCCATGGTAATTATTAATTACTGCAATAATTGGCTTCAGGCCTAAGAAACTTACACTGTGAGAAAGAAATTAAAAGTTAAATTAATTTAAAATAAATGCAGTTCAAGAACATTCATTACTAACTTAAATCAATGTCAATGGTGAGAAACAGTGAAAAATGTGCATTACTAAGAAGTACTTTCTGGTGAGGTATTACCAGGAAATCAAGAAGTATCCCTGCCTATCCCACTGAAAGAAAAGGAAATTATTAAATCCCATCCTTACATTGTGTTTTGTGCAGAGGTCCCTCACTCCTGTAAGATAACCCTTGTCAGGAACAACCACACCTGCTTCCCCTTGAATGGGTTCAACCATGAAAGCTGCCACGTTGGGGTCTTGAAGGGCCCGCTGTGAAAATGGACACATGGATGAGAAAGACAAGAAGAAAAAGCTTTTACTCAGGTCAAATTTAGAAAATACATGTAGCAGAAGCTAATTCTAGCCCTGGTGTTATTCCTTAAGGAATGATAATGACATTCATGTCAGGCTCTGAGTGCCACTTCAGTTCCACCAGTGTCACTACTTGCCCTGTAAAATCAGCTGCTGTGCTTGCTTGGGAAGGTACCAACCTTAAAAACTACAGACCCAGACAAGCAGATTATCATAAATTACCTCAGAAATACCCTCAGTTTTGCATTACCCCATGAAAGACAAACAATTGCTCAACTCTTCCCTCAAAAGAGAAAGAATGGAGCCTCTCCAGAACAATTTTACCTTAGAGCAAAGTCCACCACAGGTACATTCTTGCACTATCAAGTTCAAACAAGTTTAGAAGTCCATGAGACACAAGAGATGTAATGACTTCCCAGTATGAATTTGCTACAGCTTTTCTCAGTATAGACTCATAAACAGGACAAATTCAGCTCTAATGAAGCCATTAAATACTTACAGGCTTTTCACCACAGGCACCCTGATGCAGGGTCAAACCTGAGCAAGCTTTTCCACATTACAACTATAAAACACTGAGAGATCTTTGTTTCCACTGACCAAATCCCCAGGAGACAGGCACCTCAGTCCTATAATCCCTCCAATCCCCACAGCCCACCCACTTGTATGAAGCAGACCCAACAGAACTTTTTTACTCATGGAGATGATGTACCAGGTGACAGATTGGAAAAAGATGATCCTTAGAATTCCTTTCAACCCAAACCATTCCATGATGTCATGACAGAAGTGGCAGTGCCAACATTCCTAGCCCTCCAGGACTATCTGTGTTTGGCTGCAACCCTCTTGCCTCCCAGGTCCCAAGTCCAGCATCCTATGGCTGCCATCAAGCCCCATCTACCCTTTAATATCTAAACATTATGAGGGTGGCACATTGTGACTAATCAAAGTGAACCCTCTCCAACATCTTGACAGGATGAATCTCAGAAAACTCAGGGAAATGCAGAATCATTTCATCTTAGTAGTTTAAGTGGAACATCAGCCCAGCATGGTTTTAAGGATGCTGTAAAGTGGAAATACTTGTTTGGGACTGTGTGAACTCTAGTCATCCAAGCAGAGAATGGTTTGGATAAGAAGGAACCTTCAAAGATCATCTCGTTCCACCCCCAGCCATGGGCAGGGACACCTCCCACCAGCCCAGGTTGCTCCAAGCCCTGTCCAACCTGGTCTTGGACACTCCCAGGGATGGGGCAGCCACAGCTTCTCTGGGCACCTGTGCCAGGGCCTGCACACCCTCACAGGGAGTAATTTCTTCCTAATAACTAATCTAAACCCATTCCCTTTCACTCATCTGGTCACTGAAGAATACACAGCATTTCTGAGAAAAGTAGCCAAAGATATTAGTTTCAGAAATAAAGTCCTGACTTTGGAATGTAAGCTACTGATCTGAATTCCATCATGGGTTATCTGTTGTTCTTCGTTTGTACCTTGAACATCTTAAGTGACATGGGAAAGGAAACAGATCATGTGGTTTTCTATTTACATCCTAAAGCAAAACTGAAAATCAAAACCAAAGCAGAATTTACACACATTTCCAATACACAATTATAACATACATATTTCTCAGAGAGATATCTAGATACACATATCTTAGTGTCAAAGCACATGTTTCAAAGGATAAACTTCTGATTTTCCTTGCTATTTACCAAAGAGACATTGTAAAATGATAAAATTGTCAAATACCTCAAGAGCTGGTAGGTCATTGTATGGGATCACTTCAAAACCCGGCATGAAGGGCCCAAATCCATCATAGCTGGATGGGTCAGTGGAACTAGAGATGGCAGACATTGTTCTGCCCCAGAAGTTACCAGCTGAAATAAAAAAGAGAGGAGTTGTTACAAAACTGACCAAGAGCCAGAACAGTTTAAAGGACATCACACTTTTCATTTGGTAATGCACTTTAAGAATTATCTAACAATAGCATATCAGCATCCCTCTTCTAAGTGTCAGCATTTTGTATTGATGCCACAAATATACTGTGTTGCTGTATCAAAAAAATCAAAGAAAATTATACTCTAAGACCTGGAAAGTATTCAAAGTAATTTTCTTAAATGTTTTTAGTAGTCTGAAAAATTGAAATAAGTCAGATAACAACTTTTTAAGGAATATGTTCAGCTTTTACATAAATATAGGGGGGAAATAAACACCATTCCTAATTTAAGGTCTAAAAATAAAGCTGCCAGTATGCCTAAATTAGAAAATATATTTCTATGCATTTCAAAGGTCCAGAAAAACCCATTTGTATATGTAAAAATATTGTGATGTTGCACTATTTTATTTAGAAATATCAGTTAAAATATCCAGGAACCAACTGTTACCAAGTCAATATCTTCATTTCAATATTTCAGTTAAATCAACAGACTCTCAGCTAATTAATAAGGTGTTTAATAAGACTAAGGAAGATTAAGGGTTCAACATCTTCACATTATGAGCCTCTTCTCCCCCCACCAACTCCTTTGTATAACTGTGATCCTGGAGGCAGAGGATGTTCCCAGTCTGCAGGGAATCCTGAAATCCATGATTTCTGACACAGCCAGCTCTGGGCAGCCCTTCCCCCTGGGTACCAACATAAACTGAGCACCACAGCCCTGTCCCCCAGCACAGCAATCCCTGCTTGCCACCTCGAGGTTCTGTTGGAGCAATTCCCTGTATCCTGAAACACAGGGCAGGAAGCAGAGCAGTGTGTCTGCTGATGGGAGCCTGCCAGGATCCACCTGGATGCTCCAGTCTCCACAGGGCCTCACTATCCTGCACAGAATCTACAGCAAGTTCTCCAAACTCATGTTCAAAGTCACTCCTTAGCTATCCAAGGGTGGGGTTTTTTCTGCCAAAATTGAAAGAATATGCAGTTTATCAAGATGAGAAAGCACTTACTAAAAGGTAATTGCCTGAAGAGCAAAGTAAAATATATATAGAAGGAAGGAGAAATATATTTGCTCAAAGAATTTCCAGACCAAATTTACAAAAAAACCCCTAACCTATTTTATCCCAGAAACCATAAAGAAATATTCAACTATGAATTGCACTTTATAAATGCTGCCTAATGACACTTATGGTTCAGATACCATATGTACAAAAGTTAAAAATAGTATTTGCAGCTGTAGCAATCTCAGGAAAAAAGGTCAATATTTAACTATTAAGTTTTATTCTGAAAGCTTTAATAAATAAAGCATCATTGAACAACATGAGCATTGACAAAAGTACTTTATCTATGACCAAAGAACATTAAAAATAATTATTTTATTATATATGTGGCGGTTTATTTTTTTATTTAGAAAACCACAATAGTCTCTTCAGGGACAGGGAACTTCTCCCTGTTACAGAGCCAAGCAGAGCAGGCAGGTAAAGGGAGGAACTATTCCAATAAAGAATCAGGACCCAATATTTACTTTAGCAACATTGCTTTTACTTTCATTATATGATCAAGACTCCCATGTGGCTTTACTGGGTTAGTGCCAGTTTCTGGAAGACCTCAGGAATGCAGAAGAAAACCACTGGTAGGTGAAGCCCAAGAAGGAAGTAGGTTTAACCCCACTGTGCAACCCATGAGAGGCATGGCAGCACTTGGAGGAGTGAATTCACAAGACAGTTATATAAAAACCAACCAGCTGAGAATAAAAAGATTCTAAGCTTCAAAAAAAGAGCATGGAAGACTTAAAAAAAGAGCATGGAGGACTGAATGTATGGAGGGCTGAATGTATTTGCCATGTGACTCCAGGCTGCCTCTCAACAATCCATTGCTCTCTTCCTCCTCCATGCCTCAACTCGTAAGGCAGTTTTAAGGAAGATGATCAGCTTTTAACACTTTACATACCTGCAAAAATAATTTTAGCTTTGTATTTTGGAACTCCTTTCACAGTGTATGCCCATTTCCGAGCCAGTTTACAGGCAGTTTCTCCAGCTTCCACCCCTGAAACATGAAGCAGCACCATTATCACCCTTGTCCCTGAGACAGAACATCAGTGCAGTACAAAATGTTACACAACTGCTGAATCTCACAGACAAGAATGGAAATGGAAATAAAATCATTTCTTTACCTGTGTTCATGGGAAGAACTTTGTTGTAATTGAACATTTTGGTGACGAGCTCCTCATATTCACCAAGCACATCATTATAGAATGCCCTGGATGTCAGGGTGAGTTTTTCAGACTGAGCTTTGAGAGCATCCACGATCTTTGGGTGACAGTGGCCTTGATTAACTGCACTGTAAGCGCTCAGAAAGTCAAAATACTTTCTGCCTTCAACATCCCACACATAAACACCTGGGAAAACAAACATATGGTCAATACACAAAACAAAAGATGACATGAGATAACACTAAATGCTATAAACTAATAATCTCTCTATCCCTGAGGGCATTCCTGAAAGATCCTCTAGAGAATAATCAGTTGACAAGGAGATCATGAGAACAAATAGTACAGTATAAATAATGAAACGACAAAAAAAGCACTTCCAATATAAAGCTGCTATTCCATGGAATTACTAAGCAATATCAGACTATTACTTGCCCTCCAAGTCTCTGTTTTGGGCCCTACAGGATGGATACAGAAGAAAATTTTTGTGAGAGAATTAACTGGAGGTTGTAAAAGAAAGAACAAAGTCAACAGAACCCACATAATCTGAAAAACTTCAGAGGCTGAAGTCTCTGAGCTGTCAATATGTGAACTGATAAACTATTGGCTTACTATGTTGATAACATTTTAATATCAACTCATAGGACAAAAAAGCCCCTTAAACATAATTAAAGACCAGAGTAAATTTAACCTAAGCAACAATACAGGAACAGTACACAAGGACTTAAACAGGGATCCAATGCACCTTTTCATGTTCACATTAACATTAAACCTCCCCAAACGAGGTAACAGAAGAAGCAAAGTTGCTTGACAATTTTCTTGCTCAGTTATTCTAAAGATTATCAGAACTTTGACCTTTATTGAGATAAATCATTTTAGAGACAGCACAATTTTATCAACAATAAGCTGTTTATTTCACCAATTATCTCAATCCCACCCCCCAAAAAAAAATAACCAACTAAGGTTGAGAAATTTATTCCATCCCACTTGCACAGACACATCCCATCTACAAAACCCAGGGAAACCTAAACAAAATACCTTTCCCTCTTTCCAGAGCAACAGGCAGTGGGTGATAGTTGTGGGCACCATATTTGGCCTCACGTTCATAGATGAGCTCAGAGGAGACAGGCCCTTGAACAGTTTTTTTGGTAGCAACTGAGGCAGCAGAACTCAGCGAAGCGTGGAGACCTCGAGAGAGAACAGCAATGCTCTGGGGGTGGGTTAGCTTGGAAAACATGATGGACTTCAGGTGCTGTTATAGATCTGGGGGGAAAAATATAAAGACAGTTAATAATTAGCACGAAGAGCACGTCAGATGAAATGCATGACACGATTGAAGTGGTTTTACTGCCAGGATTACAGGTTTCCCAACTCTTTTGCAACTCAACCAAGAAAGCTTTTATGAAGTATAAATTAATGTGGGATTAAGTTCAAACAAATATTTTTTTTCGATTCTAATGTACACTCACAGAAACAGGAAGAAAACTAAACTGTGTGACTCAGCAAGTCTATGAATTAGTTACACCATTTTTCCTGTATTTCTTTTTCACTGTGCCTTAAATCCTGATTTAGTAATATAAACTACAATAAGGAAGTTAAGTTCATCAGACTTCTTTTTCTATGTAAATTCCTTTTTTCTGTGTAAGACTAACATAAGACCAACCTTGTCACAAAGTCAGAAAGTAAATAATATCGTGCTGGGAAGAAGCACTCAACATAAATCACATTTAGCTAATAATATTAACAAATTTGATACAGGATTAATTAGTTTTAACTGAGGCCAGCTTGAAGAAGCAAAATTTGTAACTTTTTATATAAACTCCATTCTGGATTTTAAAATTGCACCTGTACAAAACACTCACTGTTAGCACTACTTTAAGACCATCTCTCTGTTCATCCTGGAGAAGAAAAGGCTCTTGGGAGATCATTAAGCCCCTTCCAGTGCCTAAAGGGACTACAAGAGAGATGGAGGAGGACTTTGGACAAACACCTGGAGTGACAGCACAAGGGGGAATGGACTTAAGCTGAGGGAGGATCAGTTTGCACTAGATATTAGAAGTACTTTATTATGAGCATGGTGAGAACCTGGCACAGGGTACCCAGAGAAGCTGTGGCTGCCCCATCCCTGGGAGTGTCCAAGGCCAGGTTGGACAGGGCTTGAAGCAACCTGGGCTGGTGGGAGGTGTCCCTGCCCATGACATGGAGGAGAAACAATATATTCTTTAAGGTCCCTTTCAACCCAAACTATTCTGTGATTCTGTGATCTAAAAACAGGTGGAAAGTAATTGTATGTCAGATAACAATGACCATCAGAGCACCTTGTATTTTCTCAGTAAAACTCAGCAATTTCCCCTGAATACATAACCTTGTACTGTTACCATCTAAGGAAAATCTGAGGGTAAAATTGCATGAGACAAACACACTTTGATTTCTTTTCTGTGCCTGCACTCAGTCAACATAAAGGTACATCCCAGAGAAGGGAAAATGAGTTGGCACTTTTAAAGCTGTTCAAGCAAACTCTCCTCACAGCAGGGAACAGCAGAGACACTCCAAGAGTTCTGAAATCTCAAGTTCCAGTCTCACTGACCACCACAGTTACAAGCTGGCAAAAGGTTTAAGCCCCAGAGGAGGATCACAAATTACAACAAGTACTCTGAGTATCAAGTGCAGCCTCTCTGTTACACACCCCACAGCAAACTGAAGAGCTGTGCAGCCTTGACACTGCAGCACCCAAGCAAAGCACGCTGTAAAACCCAACCAAAACATGCATATAAAATTCTAACAGGAGAATGCAAGGATGGTTTACACAGGGGTGCTGTTACTTCAGGCTCCTTGCAGAGACAGATGCATTAAGTAAAGAAATTATTCCTAATTTATTTTGGAAAAGATCTGCACCCTGGATGTGTCCCCTTGAACATTTCCTTCACAAGCTCCACAGGTGTTACATTGCTCCTTCTCCCTTCTAAGCAAAGCCAAAAGACTATTTTTTGCCATCTACCAAAATCCAAGAATTTAGGAAGAGTCAACAGTCTCCATTCCAGCAGGAGATGAACAGCAGCTCCGCAGCTCTGGGCACTGTTCCAGCTGTTAAATATTAGCCATTTGTGTTAATACTTTTCAAGATGGTTATTCAAGGATTTGCAAACAAAAAAGACAAATACTTCTCTATGTGAGAAAAAAATTTGACCACACAAAACTGCAAGTTGCTTAACTCCTAAAGTGTAATTGGTCTGTGACATCCTGGCTCCTGGCTCACCTCCATGGCAGAACAGATAATTCTATCACAAGCTTCTGTATTTTTGGAGATTTTCCAGACATTCCTGAAATGAAAGGTGTAAAGAAATTGAACTCTCATCTGCCCTGTATCAGAGAGGCACCTTTCTGCATGAAGAATTACAGATCCCCACTTTGAGGTTCTTGTTTTACTTCTTTCAGGTTGGAAAAGATTAACCAGAATTTTTTATAAGACCTTTTAAAAAAATGCTCTGCAAACTGTGCTAGTGAGGCCACACCATTTCAGCTGAAGTTTGGGAGATCACATGGAGTAAGGCTGAGTGAAGCTGGAAATTACAGATGAATTTGGAGTTAAAAGGCAGAGAAAAATCTGGTTTTGATGATCAGCAATAGAAGATGAACAGAAATTTCAAGACAGAGGAGGGGCATAATAAGGAAAAAGAAACGAAACAAACCAAATGAAAAAACCCAAACTTGTTACCAACTATAAGGAAGTGAGAAATATGATCATGCACTGCAGCAGGCAGTACAGGAATCAGAAGCCAGGGAATTACACCAAGTGGAAAAGGTCTTGCATCAGAAAAGAAAAACCACTCAAAGCACAGCTGTAAAACACCTGAACAACTTTGCTCAGCTGTTGAGCAAGAATATCCAGACAGGGGTCAGTGCCTGCAGATTTCACAGGTAAATTCAATGGTTGTATGTACCTAACCCCTGACAGACACTGAAACACACCCCAAGGTAAATGGCAGATATTGTTAAACACAAAAAAACAGTCAGGGTCATGTGGATACAGCAGAGAGGAGTCAGTGCCACACTGCTGCCTTCTGCAGCTGCATCAAAGGGGGACAAGCAGGAGGGACAGCAGTGTGGCCATGCCAAGCCACCTTTGCAGACCAGCACCACATCAGGAACAGCTCAGAGGCTCGACTGGCAGACAAGAATCCACAATCACAGAATCAGTCTGGTTGGAAAAGGCCTCTGAGATCATCAAGTCCAACCTGTGACCAAACACCACCTTGTCAACTAGACCAGAGCACTGAGTGTCACATCAAGTCTCCTTAAACACCTCCAGGGATGGTGACTCCATCACCTCCCTGGGCAGCCCATTCCAATGTCGAATCACCCTTTCTGTGAAGAAATTCCTGCTGATCTCCAATCTGACCCTCCCCTGGCACAGCTTGAGGCTGTTTCCTCTGGTCCTGTCGCTTGTTCCCTGGGAGCAGAGCCCGACCTCCATCTGGGTACACCCTCCTTTTAGGGAGTTGTAGAGAGCGAGAAGGCTCCCCCTGAGCATCCTTTTCTCCAGAAAAACAAAAAGTGGTGAAACGGGAAATCGCTCTCGCCATCCCCCAACCAAAGGCACTACAGAGGCAAAAATGTGGCACGGCGGGCCTGATCGGGGCTGACACAGCACAGAGGAGGGACGGGCTGTCACCTCCCCCGCTCCCCGCACCGCCACAGCGCCCGCGGGGCCTTGGCGACGGGACCGGCTCACAGCCTCCCGGGCCGCGGGACGGCACCGGGGCACGGCGGCGCCGCGGGAGGTGAGAATGGTCTCCGAGGGAGGGAAGGATGGAGGGCCGGCCGGGCCGTACCTGGTGCGGGAGGTGCCACCGGAGATGCTGCCGGTCCCGGAGCCCGCGGCGAAGAGGCGGAGGCGGCCGCGGGCCGCTGTCACCGCTCCTCGCCCCGCGCCTGACGTCACGGCCGCGGCGCCCTCCGATTGGCTGCTGCGGCTGATTGGCAGCCACCGCCCCCGCGTTGCTGCACCGCCCATCGGCACGGGCGCTTCCCATTGGCCGGCGGGCCCGCGCCAGGGCCCCGCCCCGCTGTGATGGGAGGGGGCGGCCCTCAGGGGCGGGGACTGGGCGCCGTCCAGGGGAGCGGCTGCCATGGAGCGCGCGTCCCTCGGAGCGGGTGCCACCGCCCCCCGTGTCCCTCAGAGCGGCTCCCCGTGTCCCTCGGAGCGGCTGCCACCGCCCCCCGTGTCCCTCAGAGCGGCTGCAGCAGCCCCCCGTGTTCCTCAGAGCGGCACCCTGTGTCCCTCAGAGCGGCTGCGGCAGCCCCCGGTGTCCCTCGGAGCGGCTGCCATAGTGCCTGGTTCCCTCAGAGCGGCTTCTCGTGTATCTCAGAACAGCTGCCACAGCCCCGGTTCCCTTACAGCGGTTGTCACAACCCCCGGTTCTCTCAGCGCGGCTCCCCGTGTCCCTCAGTGCGCGTGTCGGTCCCTCAGAGTGGCTGCCCCAGTCAGTCCACTGAGCGGCTCTCCCGGTTCCCTCAGACCAACTCCCCTCGTACCTCAAGGTCTGGGTTGGAAGGGACCCTCAAGATCATCTCATCCCGCCCCCTGCCATGGGCAGGGACACCTCCCACCAGCCCAGGTTGCTTGAAGCCCCATCCAACCTGGCCTTGGACACTCCCAGGGATGGGGCAGCCACAGCTTCTCTGGGCACCTGTGCCAGGGTCTCAGCACCTCCATAAGAACGAATTTTTTTCCTAATGTCTAATCTAAACCTACTCTCTTTCAGTTTGAAGCAGTTCCCCCTTGTCCTGTCGCTTCATGCTCTGGTAAATAGTCTTATCCCATCTTTCCTTATAAGTTCCACTCGGGAACTGGAAGGATGTGATGAGAAGTGCTCTGTGAGGACAACAGAAACCCAGCCCTGACCTGTCTCTTCACAAAATCTGTGCATGAGCTTTTTCACCATCTTTTTATGTATGGCTAACATGAAATAATTCAAAAAGTGACAGTCAGGGATTCACTGAGTTTACTAACAAATTCCTCATGGAGCTCTTGTGCCAGGTGTTTTTCGACCTACGTACAGGATGCACCAACCTCCTCCCCAGTCTGTCACGGTTCATCCAACATACCAATGGCCTGCCAAGGACATGCTGCCCTTCTCCACATGGAGGGTGAGAGCCCCAAACTTCACATCCTGATGCATTGGGAGGGATGTGGGGGGGCGGGGAGTGAGGTCCAGGACCTTCGAGCTTGGACTAGCAATGGAGCAGAGACAGGCTGGAACGACCCAGCGCAACCCTGACCTTTCCCCAGGCTAAATTACACTGGGAGAGTGTTTTGTAACCAGAAGATCTGGACGTTTAAAGGGAACTGTGAGGTGTGTTTGACAAATAAATGCTGGTTTTATCCAAAAGATCGTAGACAGGTTTGGGTAGGAAATTACCTTAAAGCTCATCTTATTCCAAGTCCCTGCCATGGACTTGGACACTTTCCACAGGTTGCTCCAAACCCTCTCCAAAATGACCTTGGACACTTCCAGGGATGGGACAGCCACAGCTTCTCTGGGCACCCTGTGCCAGGGCCTCACCTCACTCACAGTAAAGGAATTGTTCCTAGTATCTAATCTAAACATACACTCTTTCAGTTTGAAGATATTCCCCCTTATCCTGTCATGCCAGGCCCTTGTCCATAGTCCCCCTCCAGCTCTTTTTTAGCCCCTTTAGGTACTGCAAGGGTTTTTAAGTTCTCTCCATAGCCTTCTCTTCTCCAGGCTGAACAATCCCAATTCTCCCAGCCTTTCCACATAGCAGAGATGTTGCTAATCATCCTTGTAGCCTCCTCTGGACTCACTCCAACAGGTCCATGTCCATCCTGTGGTGAGGACCCCAGAGCTGGACACTGTTCTAGGTGGGGTCTCACAAGAGCACAGCACAGAAGAACAGCAAGAGTATTTCACTTTGTCTATTAGACAACTCACTAGAAAGGGTAAAAAAAAACCCCACCAAACAAAAAAGAAAAAAAAAACACACCAAAAACCCCAACCAAGACCTTCCGTCTTAGCAGTAATGAATTCTGGGTGCCTCTTGCTCTTTGTTCATAGATCGTCCTAACAAATTTATCAGTGCTGGAAAAGAGTTTATTTCTTCCACAAAGAAAACAGTGGCTGACACACAGAAAATTTGCATATCTTCCCTGCACTAAACAAGCCTTCATTTGAAAATATTCCTGAATCTGTCATATCTTCTAACCAAATTGCTCAAACCTTGGATGTCAGGGAGCAGCACTGCTTATGCCTTTGGAGAATAACGCCCTGGGAAAAAATTTCCCCAATGTGCAGTCAGCTTGATGCAGGGAGGGCTGGGAGAAGAACAGATGATATTTTGCTCTTTATAAACACACAGAGAGTTAGGCTCAATTTGCTAATAGGTTTATGTCTCCTGCTAGCCTAATTCTGCCAACAAAGTGCCCTACATCTGCTGCCAAAGATGAGTGGAGTGCATAAAGCACCAAAAGGTGGTGCCTTAGGTGCTAAATTGCAAAACACATTTCAGAGTCATGACTCTTGGATGAATACAGGTTTGTACTGTGCCCAGTTTCTCAGGTCCAGAGGCAGTTATTATCTAGGAGCTATTGAAATGCCTTTATTTCTAATGAAAGTTGTGGGAGTTTTGTGAAATGCCTAAAGTTTTAAGGTTGAAAATAAGCAATGGCCTGTCTGTTTTGAGTATTACATTTGGTCCCAGTTCAGTTTGCCCCTCTGCTCCACTCTGGTGAGACCCCACCTGCAGTGCTGATTCCACTTCCGGGGTCCTCAGAACAGGAAGGGCAAGGACATGTTGGAGAGAATCCAGAGGAGGCACCAAGGTGACTAGAGGGAAGGAGTCTCTGTGCTATGAGGGAAGGGTGAGAGAAATGGGATTGTTCAGCCTGGAAAAGAGGTGGCTTTGGGGTGACCTATTTGCAGCCTTCCGGTACCTGAAGGGAACCAACAAGAAAAGTGTAAAGAGACTCTTTACAGGGGCCTGGAGTGACAGGACAGGGGAAATGGATTCAAACTGACAGAGATACTGGAAGAATTTCTTCCTCATATCTCATCTGTCTCATGGCAGATAAGATATGAGGAAGAAATTCTTCACTGTGAGGGTGGTGAAGCCCTGGCACAGGTTGCCCAGAGAAGCTGTGGCTGCCTCATCCCTGGAGTGTTCCAGGTCAGGTTGGATGGAGTTGGGGCAACCTGGGCTGGTGGAAGGTGTCCCTACCCATGGCAGGAGGCTTGAACTGGGTGATCTTTAAGGTCCCTTTCAACCCAAACCATTTATGATTCCATGATATCTGGTGTAAGGAGGAAAACGCATAATTTTGTTTGTTATATACTCATATTTCTTAGATAGTCTGATAGGACACAGTACAGGATTTGCAGTCCATTAAATTGGTGGGATTTTCCTGAGTTAGAAATGTAGGTTCAAGGTACGTGGTTTGGTTTTTATTTTGATATTTCATTAATATGGCAGATTGCTTATCAGTTTGGTCAAGTCATGCTAATGATGCCTGCCTCCTATTTAGCCACAAAAATAAGATACTGGGAGCTGTATCCTTTTCATCTTTCATAGGCTCAACTCAAGAGCTTCCTTTTACCTGCCTTTAAATGCTGTTGCTCTCAAGGACACTCACAAGTCAGTTGATTTGACCCAACAGTTAATCCAGTGTGATACAAATCGAGTCTCTCACAACACCTTCAAATTGTTTTAGATTCAACCAGCCTTGTGCTTTTCAGAGAAAGCAGAAAAATGTAGAAAGGACAAATCTTGCCCAAAGGATTAAATACACCTATCACATGATGAAAACACACATCTGAAAATGTAAAGAATGCAAACTAAAGGCAACCATGATCAATTGAAAGGCTGAATCTTGGGTTCAGGCTCTGCCACTTGGAGCTAGAGACAGACTGCCCTGAGAGGTGATTACAGAAGCCAGGCATAAAGCCTCACTCCCAGGAAAACAGCAGATTCCTGTCTGAAAAACAAACAAATAAACAAACAACCCTCAAGCAAGAAAGGGCTTGCTCCCTTTTGGATTCTGCAAGGCCTGGGAAAAAAGAAGAAAAAAGATTTATGTGCTCATGTAGACATCATATGGAATGCACAGATACTACATGTAAATGTATTTTTTTTAAAGCTGATACGGACTGGTTTTGAGATTTAAAAAATATAAAACTGAAATAACTCTCAAACTGGAATCTAGTTATTTAACACCTGAGAGACAGTGCCTTCAAACCTCTATTAATGTAAATTCAATCAGTTTTATATAGGATCAGTGTAGGAATGTTGTGGTTCACTTTGTTTTCTCCTTTTTGGCATTTATAACCAAGACACAGAAAGCACCCCCTTTTCTGCTTTAAATGTTATTGAGTTGGAATTTTAAATTGCTCATATTGTGCACAGTGGCAGATGTTACTGTGGATCTTGAAGGAATTGCTCTCAGCTAGCTATAATATTTCATGTGATTTTAAAAGGGAAAGCAGAAGCTTAACATGTACTATTTAGTTACCTGTAGATACCTAAAAGACTCCACATGACAGTACCCAAAATATGGAAAAGAAAACACATGAAATGTTCATACTTTACAGTAATTTGCCCTGCAGAACAGATGAAAACTCTGACCTACTTGAGGAAAGACGGTTATTATATCCATTCTGCTTATCCAGAAAACACAATTTGACATGTAAGTAAACCATAAAGTTACAAGAAGAAACAAGTTAAGTCATGCCAGTTGTTAGGAGTAATTCTGCAGCTCTGTCTCTGGCAGAAATGCTCACTGAAGTCATTGGAAATTAGGCATGTGAAGAGACTGAGGAATTGCATCCCAGTTATTGTGTTTATTTAGAGGTAGGGCCGATACAAGGGAATTACAGCCTTGGCCTCCTACGTTGGTTTGGCTGCACAAGCTCAGTGTGTGCCAGGGATTCCTGTGCTGCCCTGAGAGCTGCTCAAGCCCCAGTGCCATGGCAGGTTTGCAGGACCCTAACTGCAGTTTAACACCTTCTTAGGAATGCTGCAGGAAGTGTCCAGAGGGCCTCAACAGGTGATGTTCAGTCCCGAGGCACCAGAATCCAATTCTTCAATGGCATGGGTGAGTCCTTCCCTTCAGAGTGAGAGCCAGACCAGTCAGCAGGCTGGATATGGAGCTCATACAAGTCAGACATCTCAAGGTGTAAGTTCATCATTAGCTAAAACTGATACACATTGACAGTGCTGGCAGCAGGACAGTCCCACCCCTCTTCCCATCCATACCAAAGCCACAAGGGTCGTAGTCTTCACCCTTTATCCCCTTGGTGAAACTGTGCTGCCAATCAGCAAAAATAAAAAAACCATGCTTTTCTGAGCCAAAGGCAGTTATGAAGGCAAACCTTGCAGTTAACACATTGTACTGGGGAGCTCAACCTTCAGCCCCAGTCTGGTGATGAAGGACATAAGGCTATTGGAAGGTGACCAAAGGAGGCTACGAAGATGAAGGGTCTGCAGGAGAAGCCACCTGAGGAATGGCTGAGGTCACTTGGTCTGTTCAGCCTGAAGAAGAGAAGACTGAGAGCTTCTCAAGGAGGGAGGCAAAGGGGCAGGCACTGCTCTCTTCTCTGTGTTGACCAGTGACAGGACCCGAAGGAATGGCTAGAGCTGTGTCAGGAGAGGTTTAGGTTGGATATTAGGAAAACTTCCTTCCCCAAAGGGTGGTCGGCACAGAACAGGCTCCCCAGGGCAGTGGTCACAGCACCAAACCTGTCAGAGCTCCAGAAGTGTTTGGACAAAACTCTCAGGGATGTGGTGGGGTTCCTGATGCCATCCTGTCCCAGGCTGGGAGTTGGACTTTGATGATTTTTATGGGTCCCTTCCAACTCATGAGATTCCATGATGCTGTAATTCTGTGACAGCCATCCTGGTCCTTCATACCCAACAGCCTCGCGAGAAGGATGTGATATTATCACAGAGTCTACAGGCCAACCTTGCAAGTGTTTGTGTCAAGATAGACAAAATACCAGCACACAGTGATGGAACCCTTGTGTGCATGTGGGGACACAAGACATGTGACATTTCTTGGTTTGCCCACTGTTAGAAAGTGTCTGGTGTAACATCAAACCTACACAGGGGTAAGGCTTTTCTGTGGCAGGTGTCTCCTCTTTGAAAATGTATGTCTGGAAAAGACCCAAGAAGAAGGTGAAGGTGATAAGACAACAATGGGTAAATAGGTGATTTCAAGAATTTTCCACTTGTGCACTTTCATTTTCATCAATGAAAATTAAATTCATGCAGATTTTTCATAGTGCCTTTTATAGAAAATTGGCTTTCCATGGCCTGTGATTGTGTTTTTATGGTTATTCACTGACAGCAGAGTTCTACATTAAGACATATCTTGCAGGACAAGGAACTTTAGTCTTTCCTGCAGCACAGCTGGAATATTTCACAGCGCTCTGTGTCAGAGCAGTGGAGCAAAAAATTGCAATGTACACAAAGTGGATCTGCCCCTCCAGTTCAGTTAGAGATTTCTTTTTCAGCTCATATCCTTCAAGATGGTTTGGCAAAGCATAACACAGCCCTCTCTGAATAATGCTGTTTTCTTGGATGGGTGTTAGTTAACCAAGCTTAAAGCATCACAAACAACCCTTAGAGCTGATATTCCTATTGTAATATAAACCTTGAGCTATAGTTAATATTCATCCTCTGTGATTTGTATGTTGGCTTATTTTACAAAGATTTCCATGATAGTCTGTTACATGACAGCATGGATAACTGAATTATAAAATGAAAATAGTTTAAATTACTGTCTTCTGCTAGGCCTTATTCCCCATGTTTCAATTTACATTCTGTTATTATTTCCCTTTGCAGCTCATCAGTATCTATATGTAGAGCCTTCTACAAATGAGATGAGATTTTATTTCTATATGAAACTCAGAAGTAAATTATAAGCTATTTTATTTCTTGAACTTGTAGTTAATTAAATGAAAGAGCCTTTCTACACACATTTCTGATGAGCATCACATTCTTTGGGCATCATACTACCAAGAGTACACAAATTGGAAAGAGTTTGGGATAAACAACTTTCAGATGTCCCAAGACAATATAAAAGAGCTTTATAAGTGGCATTTTCTAGAATAAATCTGAGAAATGGCAAAGTTCAAAGAAAATTGAAGTGAGACTCAGTTAAAATTTTAGTCTTTCAAGTGCCTCTTATGTGACCTTGCTACTTCCTTGTACACATGCATTTTGATTTGGATCCTGCAGACACTCTGCTTCCTAACTTCCAGTCTTCATTCTTAGATTTTATCAGGATGATGATTTCTGGAAAAGACAACTACTTTATATGCTCTCCAGACTTTCAAAATCTGATCCAGATGGCAGCTATAAACTGCCATGAGAGCCTACAGAAAAATGAACATAAATACATCTAACTGGGTAATAAGAATAAATACCTTGTCAATTTGTTTAATCTCAGGATTGAGCACTGAACATCTGCACACACTTTATCTCAGGAGCTTGGAAACTCTTCTCAAAATTCTTCCACAACAAATCCCCACCAGCCCTGCTGGTTGAGTGTTTGACATTGCTGCAACCAGGATTGCCAACCTTGTTAAACAGCAAGTACTCAGCTGCTCAGGGCTGCAGAGGTCTGAAACTGGAGAATTTACATAATACTTCCACTAAGTCAGGCTTTAACTTGGCATCACTCTGGTGAAAGATTAGCAATGTAACCTATTGCACCACCTGCCACTCATCATTACCTCAGGATGACATACTGTCACTTCCTGCATTTCCCCATTCAGGACTTTAAACTATTCTTAGGTTTTTCTAGAATACCGGATAATTCAGAAAATTAAAGGTTTTCTTGATACATGTTAGGACAAAAGACTTTGCTTTCAACTCCATTGTTTCAAAATAATTTCTTTCAGAAGAATTTTTTTTCAAAAATCACACAATTTGAGATATGGAAATATGGAGAGCACATTGCCAGAAGGAAGGGGTCTTCAGAAAGGAGAAAGATCTTGACAGAAAGCACCTACACTTAAACTATCATGTGGCTTTTCCTTAGAAGGAACAAATAAACTAGAAAAGAATTTAATCCATCCTTTGCTTTCTACGTCTTGTCAATCAGAGTTCCCTGCTCATGGCAGGGTGTTGGAACTAGTTAGTCTTAAGGGTCCCCTCCCATCCAAACTATTCTAGGATTCACTCTATGGTTCTTCAAACTAATGCTCTTCTGGGGCAATTTCAGTGAAATGCAGCATTTATACCATTCACTGCTACCTGTGCCTTTCAGGGTAGTTCCATGGGAGGGACTGGGTGACAAAGACAGCTGTCAACCCAACGGCACAAACACCACACAAGAGGTGTCTGCACAGGTATTGGATGTTGACACATCCTCACAGAACTGACCTCATCTAAGAGGACAAGGTTTCCACTCCCCTGACTCTCTGTTATGTCAGGTTCTTAAAGATCAACAGGTACAAAGACTGACATCTTTTAAGGCACTGATTTTGCAAAGTTTATGTAACTCTGTATATTCTCTTCTTGTTTAAAAAAATACAATGGTTGAGGCTTCCTCCTTTAAACAATAGCAGTAAAATAACTTCCATGATCAAAGTTACTGTAACAAGCCAGCATGTGGAGAAAGGAGTAAAATCTTTTATTTGTATTGATCTTGTACATAGATCTGGTTTTACTGAAAGTGTTTTCAGTCTGTCCGAGGCTGCTCAGTGGAAAAGCATAAATCCTGAACACTACTGAAATCCCTCTGCAGTGTCACAGCAGGCCTAAGCCCCATGGAATGCCACGTTTTTAATTACATTTTTCCTGTGGCATTACACGGAACATAGAAATTGAGATCGTCAACTTGAGAAAGAAGAACTCTTCAGTATTTGAAGGGGAAAGTTCAAGAGAAATGGAGAAATGGAATTCTATGATTCTAAATGGAGTGTTGCTACAGGCTACATGAATCAGAGCAACCACAGAGCAGCTCCTGTGAATAAAGTGGTAAAGATGCCAACAAAGAGGTAGAGCAAACCTGTAACAAGCAGCTCATAAATTAGTTGCACACATCATTATCTCCCCAGAAACTTTTACTGACTACACTACCAGAAACAAGGCCTGGAACATGAGTTCTCCATGTCAAGAAAGTGCTGTAAAGATTTGATCAAGGTGACTTTTGTTGATACAGGACCCTGCTGGAAAACAAAAACTCTGTTCAGGCCTAGTGATGCAAGAACCCCATTACCAATTTTTCTTCAGGAGGATCTCACCCACCAAATATTTTGCTAGACGTCTAGTCTGCCTGTAAGTTGTAAAGCTGCTGAAAATCAGACTTTGATCTCATTTCTAAGAGGCATGTGGGACCAAACCAATGCTTCTCAATCATCCCTGGCTCACCTGACCACATAATGGGCTGATGAGGCATTTAATAGATCACCTGTTATATTTTGTGTGGCCTTCGTTTAACACGTGGGTACCTTGACTTTCATTGCTTTGCTGAACATGGTATGGAACTGGCTGGCCAAGAGGAAATCTGCCAGCAGTCATTGCCACCTACCTCGACCTCTGCTGCCACCAGGAGGTGACACTCACCTGTTCCACAGTGACCACAAAAATCAGCTGTCACCAAAGGAACTGTTCTGCCAGAAGCAGGGACAGTATAAGGCCTCGGGGTTCCCTCTCTGCCTGTTCCTTGTCTTGGATCATCCTTGTCTTGGATCATCCTTCTCTCCCTCTGTGATTCTACTTAAACAATCCCCAGCTGGAGACCAGGGAATTCTATGCTTAGCTCAGGAATCTGTGTGTAGGTAGCACATGGCTTTTTACAGATGTTCTAATAATAAACAGAGAGAGATTTCCAGGAAGGAAATAAACTTTAATTTCCCAGTCATGTATTACACAACAAATCATATTGATTTTCTTCAAGAAAAATGCTTGGTCAATGACATTACATTAAATATATTTAATATTTAGTTCCTCAATGTATTTAATTTTTCAGTGTATTCTTCTGACTTTGCAAACCCAACTATATGAATTGTATTGGGGTTTTTTTTTCCTAAGTACAGATCTTAAAGTCTAGTTAAATGGACATTTCTAACATTTCCCTAACTGTGATGCCATGGTGCTCCTCCATGTATTTATTTCATCATCAGGTTAAAGGAAGTTGGTTTTCAAAGTGATTTTGTGGTTCCTGGATGCAGAAGTTACCAGTAGTTTGGGCAGTTTGACTCCAGCTGCTGCCTGCTCACTGCAGACACTGTGAGTGCAGACAGTGTGGGAGGAATCATGAAATCATCGAATGGTTGGGTGGGAAATGACCTTAAAGATCACTTAGTTCCAACCCCCTGCCATGGCAGAGACACCACCCACTAGATCAGATTGCCCAGGAATGAGGGAGGCTACTACCTTTCTGTTCTCTATGGCACATTTGAATTCAAAGCTTCTTTAATTTAATATAGATGCATTTTTGCTTTTTACACGTAGGACTTACTTGCAATTCCCTTTAACATCTACATTCAGCTGTGAGTAAAGTCAATTTTTGCCTATGCCTGAAAATATTGCACAAATCCATATTCAGAATTGCTGAAGATAATGGATACTCAGTGGGGCATTTCCAGAGGTGTTACCAGTGTGAATGGCCTAATCTGGGACACGTGGGTTTTGACAGCAGTTGCTGCTCCCAGGACTGCTTGGAATCACAGCTGTAATAAGTGCCCAGTCACCACATCCTTGACAAGAATCCAGAGATCATCCTTCCGAGCAACTCCAGCTCGACAAAGCAGGGATGGTACGGTCTGGCCAAAGAGCTTGGGAGAATTTAGACAGAATAGCTTTGGTGGCCTGGGATCACAGTCACAAAATCTGCATTTCCATTGATATGCATTTCCCTTCCAAGGCTGTGCAGAGGTGCAGGTCAGGCAACGTGGGGACCATGATCGACATCAACTGTAATTAACTGTAAAACATTTTGGGGAATCTGGGCTGGAAGTGACTAGACAGAGTGGTGGGAAAACAAAAGCTGGAGTTTCTTGCATAGGCATCGATATTTCCCATCAAGTTAATGCAGCTTTGGCAAAGGCAAAGTTGCTGGCAAAGCAAAGCCTTCAAATGTTTATAAACAGCAAAAAAAAAAAACATCTCAAAGGGGAGGCAATTTATACTAGTTGTTTATTTTGATTTGTAACATTCCCTGGGGGGGTCTTGCTACAATTTACAGTTCTCGAGGAAAAGAATTAGGACCATAACAGGGCACAAGTCTGTCTTCCACCAGAGGTTTGAGTACACTGTGGGTGACCAAATGTTTCATGCTCTGGGAACCTCTTAGAGTGACAGCCAAATGACATCCAGACCTTTATTTGCATGCACAGTAATGGCAATCACAAGTAGGAGGTCACGAATAGGGCAAGAGGATTTAGGTCTGGTTAGTCCTAACTTGAGGCAGAAAAAATGGACTAGACAAGCTTGCTGGAACACCTTCCCCTTCCTGCAGGGATTGCCCACAGGCAGCCAGAATGGACAGATGGTGGGTCCTGGTGGCTTGGACACCTGGGACTGCTGATTCACTGGCCAGAAAGGAAGGCAGCTCTGGATGTGTGCTGAGAGGCTAAAATGATCCTGTGTTTTGGAACTCTAACTCAAATTAGAGATAAAAAGTTACTTTAATTAACCTGCAGGTAAATACATCCATGCAGCACCTATGACTGCCAACCCCATGACCTGAGGAGAACCTTGAGTTCTGTTAATAGATCAAATCATTGAGAAGGTACTGAGTCCCTCCTCTTTGGTGTGGAAAGACAACTCAGGCCATTTCAGCTGGCCCAAGCCTGGTCTCATGGATCTCACACCTCCATTCCCTGCAAAGCTGGGATCTGGGAAGGTGGTTTTTGCAAGACAGGGGGTATCCCTCCTTACAGCCAGCCCAGAGGAGATGAGATACCACCTGCAGTCACTGACATGCAACACAGGGCACTGTCAACATCCAGTTGGGCAAGCAGTCCACAAAGCAGCCACTGCTTCATCCAAGTACAGTTAAAAACAATTCAACAAGGAAAAATTTTTAAAAAAACCTTTTTATTTAGACCAACACAAGAAGAACTAGATAGGATTTATGAGCAAAGTGTTTTGGCTGGAGAGCCAATGTGTACTTTAAAGCATCATCAGAGACCAAGAGGATATCGTCTTGAACACCGTGTTGTAGTAAGTTATAAAACTGCATGAGACAGATTTTTTTTAAACCAATTACTTCCTGTCCATTCAGAGAGAGATAAGCCCCCAGCTAAAATTCCTTTTCATTCCGGTGCTTGTAACGATGAAGATGAAATGTGATTTTCCTTCTAACAAATGCTCCAAAAAGCAAAACCAGAAAAAGCATTTGTTTCTCTGTTATGGAAAATAGGCCTCAGCATGCTGGAAATTCTGCATCTTACTTTCTACCACAAATGCCCCATTTTTAAAGAAATGAATAATGTAATCATTTTCTCAGATTTATGTTTTCTTTGCTGCCTCATTTGGCACTAATACAGCGTTATTACAAGAACAACTGTTCACTGCAAAAAGAATGATCTTTACACTTCTCATCCAAGACCTTTGAAGTCACTTCTCTGCAAAGAAAGGCAGAGAGGCTGTGGACACGAGCAGCAGTTGGACACTTTCCCACTGACCAGGCAGATTTTCTTCTTGTTGCCTGATGACACAGAGCTGCAGTTTCCTACGCCTTCTCAGACAAAAGCTCTCCTCCAGGTAGGGTGCCAAGAACGTGGCTTGCAGTTTTCAGAAACAGTAACAAAACGTGGGTCAAACAGGGTGCAAACAAGTCCCATGAGCAAAGTCAGAGCCTGGGAACATCTTCACAGACGAGCATCCCTGGGATTTGAAACAGCCACGTGCACCATCATCAGTATCAGGATCACAGCAGTGGTAACAAGTGCCACAGCTCCCGCCCCCTCGAGGTTTGAGACATGTGCTGGCAAGCCAAACAGCAATGAGAAGGGTTTTAACAATGAACTTAGAGAAGAATCTGGAGGGAATTAGTGTCAGGCATGTGTAAAGAGGGTTATTTTTCCCATCTCCAACACCTATAATTACATCTCAAACGTGCTAATAAAATCCAGTGGTTACAGTGGCAGGTTTTTTCTGTGTCAAAGTTAAGCATGCTGTTGTGACGCCTAGGAAAAAACCCCAACCTTCTTACACTTCCAATCGCCTGCAACCACCAGAAGTGATGCCGGTGCGGCCCGCTAGGTCAGCAGGGCTGCGCGGTGCGCTCCTGGCTCCCAGGGGATGGGCTGGGCTCGGGAGCGGCCCGCCGCCCCCCGCGCTGCCCAGCTCAGAGGTGCGGGGCGTAGAAGGGCCCGAGGTACGCGGGGCCGAGGAAGGGTGCGAAGGGGCCGGCGCCCAGCGGGAAGGGGGCGGCCGGCGGCACCAGGACGTTGGCGGCGGTGTAGGAAGGGAAAGTCTGGAAGGGCAGAGTGGCGGGACCCGGCGGGCTGGGGCTGCCGCCGCCCGCCGCCGTCGCGGGGGATGCTGCGGGGGTCGCGCCGTCGGCGCCCGGGTGCTGCTTCTTCCACTTGGTGCGGCGGTTCTGGAACCAGATCTTCACCTGCGTCTCGGTGAGGCTGAGGGACAACGCCAGGCTGAGGCGCTCGCAGACCGACAGGTACCGCGTGGCTCTGAACTTGTTCTCCAGGGCCACCAGCTGCTCGTAGGTGAAGGCGGTCCGCGCCCGTCGCGGCTTTCCACACCCCGGCTCGGCCCGCCGCCGTCGGGTACCTCGCGGAGACCCCGGCTCCTCCGGCCCGGGCGAGGTGCCTGTCCCGGTCCTGTCCCCACTCAGGTCCTCCTCGTCGCGGTCCTGCCCCGCGTCCTCGGCGCCGCTCTCCGCCGGGCCGTGCTGATCTAGGTGAGATGGCAGAGCTGGTCAGATGGAGCGCACCCTCCTCCCGCATCCTCCTCCCGCACCCCCGCGCTTCTTCTCCGACATCCTCCCCGCGCCAAGCGTGGTAACATAAGGGCAATCATTAAAAATAAAATAAAAGGGAGAAAACCCCCGCCCGCCGTGCGAGAGCCACCCACGGCCCCGTACCCCCCTTGCTGTGCCACCGCATCCGCGACGGGGAGGGGGGAGGCGTCAATATGGATTTCTTACCAATTAAAAAGAAGTTATTAAAGTCCCCTTCTGAAGCGAAATAAATCCCCTCCCCCTTCCCCATCCCCGCGCTAATGGAGTTTCAGATTTGCGAGGGCCAGATCGATAGATGTCATCTATTAAAGGTAAGTTTTAATCGAACAATATTAGGATCAGGCCGGGGGAAGGAGGTTTGAAGTGGGCACCTGCAAGCTGCGGGCAGGAGATAGGCGGGAGTCGGTAATAGGATATCGATCACCGGGAGCTAAGGCATCCTCCGGTGGGGACGGGCTGAGCAATTACCTAGCCGGCCGTCCCACGGGCCGGGGGCTGCCCATCGCTCCCACCCCGGGGAAAGGAGCGCCCGGGGGCCGCCCTTGCTCGGGGACAATTAAAAAAAAAACAACAAGAACAAAAACAAAAATGTTCGGTGCCTCGGTAAGAGCCGCGGTCCGTCCGGGGCCTGGATGGGGCAGTGGCGCGCCCTGGGATGCGCCATCCTTGTCGGGCGACAGAGCATGCCCCGCACGCCGGGAGCCATGGAGGACACGCGAATACCGAGAGCTTTTCCTTTTACATTATCGAGACTTAAAATCCAGCTCCAGCCCTCCCCTCCCTCGCTCCTGCGGGAGCCCCGCGCGGGGAGCGCGTCCCGCCGGGTGCGGGGGCCGGAGGTCCCCGTGTGCCGGAGCCTCCACCTGCACACCCCGCCAGCGCCGGCCAGAGAAACTCGAGCGCGTTCCTACCATGTGCCTCTAGTTTATTCCTCCCGCTGCCGGGAGCAGCAGCGTCCTTTCCTACTTCAACTCTTCCCAAACTTTTTTCCCGCTCGCCCAAGCGGGGGGTGCTGCCCCAGCTCCCCGCGGCCGGTTCGCGTCTCCTGCTGAATTTCTGGGGATCCAGGATGTCTAAGATGGAGAAGGAGATTTTATGATGGATGGGGGCCGCCTTGGCCCCGCGGTCCGGGCATTCCGGCATCCCACCCCACCCTCCGCGCTTCCCGGAGACCTGCTGGCTCCCAGCGCGGAGCCGGCGGAGCGCAGCGCCGGGCGCGGAGCGGGGCCGCTCCCGGAGCCGCAGCCTCGGCGCTGGCAGCGCGGAGTGAGCAGCGGGAGGAGGGTCGGACGGGGAGGCGGAGGGGCCGGCGGCGGGGTGGGGGCAGAGGAGGGGGCAGCGCAGCCATTGGCACGCCGCCCCCGCGCCCCCTCCCCGCCGCGCTGCATCCGCGGGGGCGCAGCGGGCGCCTCCCTCCAACCCAGCCTCCCGTCGATGGGTCTTTCCCATCACCTTCCCCGAGCTGGGAGGGGGAATGAGCAGCGAGGTGGGCCAGGGGCGACCAGGAACCCCTCGGGGTCCTCCACCAGCGCAGGGATGTGGCTGCCCACAGCAGCCCGCCGGCAGCTGCCGACGGTCTGGGGAGCCCCTGGCTGCTCCTGCCTTTCCACCCTCCGCTGACCCCACCTGCAGCTCCCCGGTCACTGCCGGCCAGCGGGGTGAGCCTCGTGTTCAGCAAGACCCAGAGAGGAGGGACGGCTCCTGCATCCCTCGGCTGCAGGGGGCAAGCTCTGGGCTCCCAGCACAGCCTCTGCCAGCGGCTGCTCTGAGATGTGAAATTACTGAGTAGCCCAGAGGGAGAAATGAGCAGCTTTTCATTTCAGGGCAGCTTAGTATCAGTCTGGTTCAGACTTTGGGCCAAATTCCTGCAATCCACCTGTGGTGTTCACACTGTGCTCAGTTAGTAGGCAGGGAAACTGAGGCATGCCTATGCTGGAGGAGTTCCTGCCCCACTGAGCAACACACTGACTAACCCTCCTTGGTGTGGGGGGAACACTTTGTTGTCCGTTTTAGCTTGTAATTGGGGCAGGGTAGGTGACAGCAGGCCCAGCCTCTCTGCACCAGCTTACACCAGCTGCATGGTCACTTCTAGCCAGCCCTGCTTATTAAAAACATGTTAGTGGTGTATTTCTGTACACCTCTGTCTGTTCAGGAGGATACTTTTCCCTCTCCGTAGCATTTCAGCATTTGATGGTACCACAGATCTCCAGATAGATGAAGGAAAAGGCACCCTTCAGCCAGGGAAGGCAACCCTCAGTAGGAACCTGCTACTCCACCTGCTTTTATTCCTAGGTGAAGATGCAGAGCACAGCCTTCCCCCTCTAACAGGTGTCTCAGCCTCAGCAGAACTGGGTTTAGAAATTACTCTCAGTGCTATTGCAAAGGCATAGGCCTTAAAATAAGGGGAGAGCAAGAAGATGAGATGATGATGTGCAGGGTGATGTGATTGCAAGTAACTGTCATTGTTAATTATGTAGTGGCAGCATCCAACAGCCTATTTGGCCCTGGCCTCTGATACCACAGGAGTGTAAAAGAGAAAGGAGCTCTGGCCTGAGGAGTTCACTCTCAGAAGCTACAGGTGGGTAAAACTTGGTTTGGGGGATGCAGCTGGTGGTGAGCTGGAAAAAAAGTTAATCTGATATATGTGAGACCACAAATACTTCTGTTTCAGTTGTTGGGTCTGCAGGAGCTGAGGAGGTAAATTGTAGCATTGAGATTAATTTGTGGCCTAGCAGACATCTTCAAATATCATCTGTTTAACACATGCATGCACAGCAACCTGCAAACATACATATGGAGAGGTACACATGAAAAAGCACACACTCATAGATTAGTTTTAACACTCTGAAGTTGATCTGTTTCCCAGCTTAAGCATTAAAATTCAGCCCGAGTGCTGTCTTCAAATTGCTTTGATGCTAGGTGGGTTTCAACCCTGACCTGTCCTGACGGCAAGTGATGGCTGTAACAAGCTGTGGATCAATATTCATAGCGGGTGTCCTGGACTGATAACACTATCCAAGACAATGTTCACTATCAGTGCAGACAGCTGAGATATTGTGCCATTACTAATGTTGTTTTAAATAACCTGATCCATTTCTGGGTCTATTTAATGAATTTCACAGTTTAGATATAATCTTTAAGGAGAAGCCAGAGGCTATTCCAGAAGCGGTGATGCAAATCAATGCTGCCAAGGCTCCTTTGCTTTCCTTAGAACAAAATGGACTATAATTCCACCACAGCTCCTTATATATTCTGGGAGTCTTGGCATGCTATTGATGGTATTAGCCATGAGAAGATATTTGGGAGAATACAGTGCTATCTGTAAAGTTGATAAAATCTTATCTGTGATTGTAAAATTCTTTAGATGATGAGTCAGTATTTTTCTTGTTTGTCATACGAATCATAGAATGTTTCGGGTTAGAAGGGACCTAAAAAATCACCTCATTCCACCGCACTGGAGGCTACGCAGTCCCACGAGCAAAGTCCCACTACCCCAGGTTGCTCCAAGCCGCATCCAGCCTGGCCTTGAGCGCTTCCAGGGATGAAGCAACCGCAGCTCCTGTGGTTGAAGCCGCGATGGAGCTGGCACGGGGCGGAGCGGAGCGCGGGACTGCATTTCCCGGCAGCGCCCGGCGCGGAGCCGTGCGGGCGGTGATGGCGGGCTGGGCTCGGGCCGTGCGGGGGCTGCTGCTGGATGTCAGCGGGGTCCTGTACGACAGCGGCGCCGACGGCGGGGTCCCCATCGCCGGCTCGGTCGAGGCCGTGCGCAGGTGGGTGCGTGGCCCGGGACCCCCCTCGGGCCGGGGCCGGGGCGTGGGAACATCCCCGCGGTGCGGTGGGGACATCCCACAGTGGGGCGCGGGCACCCCCGCACGTGGTTTTGGCTCCGCAGAACGCGCAGTGCGGGGTTGGGGCTGCACCCAAAGCTCGGTCACCTCCTAAAGGGGGTTTAACTCCACCGGCCCGCGCTGTGTCAAGTCCCGGATTAGGCAGCAAACGGGAACTTTTGGGGTCACCTTGGTGGTTTTTAGGATTATTTAAGGTCAGGGAGCCCAAAGACCATGGGCTGGTGGGGAAAGGAGCGCGGGGCAGTGCGGCAGGGCACATCCTGCTCGGGTTTGTGTTTACTGCCCTCACTGCACACGGGGGATATGTGAGAGATATGACACGATCCCCCGGTAATCGCTCTTAAAATGTTACCCGCACTGGCATGGTGCTTCTGCAAATTGATTAACTTTGCTGTCAAATTAGCTGAGACTTCCTGCAGAGAACATGCAGCCCAGCAGATATGGGGAAATTCTGCGCTGGGGTTAATGATTGCCCAGCTTGGAAGTGACTCAAAGCAAAGTGTGGCTGGGATGAGTTAATGCCAGTGCCCACAAGTAGGGGACTCCTTCACTTTCAGTTGAGTGATGCAATCCATGGCACACAAGCTAAGTAATTTAATTTAACTAACTTGAATCAATTAGGTTGATTTGGCAAGTGTGCTTATGTTGGCCCTGTGTGACCAGAGGAGCAGGATGTGGCCAGGGGAGAGCAGTGGCTGAAAGTTTATTTAGAGATGGGTATTAATCATGTGTCTGCCCTGCTGTAGGAGCTTATGGGTTTATAGAAGAGCCTGTTGGCTCTTCATGATGTTTCACTAACCCACTGCAGAAAATACAGACCTGTTTGTATGGCAAGTGCTGGAAAGGGCTTGGAGCAACCTGGGCCAGTAGAAGGGGTCCCTCCCCATGACAGGGGATGGAACAAGATGGTCTTTAAGGTCCATTCCAACCCAAACCATTCTGTGATTCTATGGTGCTGTATGTACCCCAGTTGAAATTTAAATGTCTGAATTCTGAACCCTGAAAGGTTGACAGCTTGGTGAGCACCTCTGTGGTTTCTGTCCTCTGGGGCCACTCAGCATGGACACAGTTGTGGTGAGTACATTTCTGAGTAGGAAGAAATACTGAAATCAGTAAAATTAGTCATATGAGGTTAGTTGAATATGTGCTTAAATGCTGGTGGAACCACCATGGAAAGGCAGAACTGGAGAAGATCCCAATGTGGTAGTAATCACAGAAGTCTTGTCTGCTTTTTAAAATAGTTATGTCTGTGTTCACATTTCTTGAAACACATGTAGCAGGCACAGATGAAGCTTTTGTTTTCATTCACAGGATCAGAGCTACCACTGCTGTCAGAGAGCAGTGTTTGAAGCAAGTTTAAGGCTTACTGAGGCTCTTGACCTGTCTGTGATGCTCAGCCGGCTGGGGGAAGCTGCAGGTGCCAGAACAGCCCATGGGAGAGCAGCACTCCAAGGGAATTGAGTGAAATTAGGCAGAGGGAAGTGTTGCTTCTATAAAGACATTGTATTGAACTGCTGTTGGCCCATGGGTCTCCCAAGGAGTTGGGTATGTGCAGTGTTTAGCACGGGACAGCCAAGGCCTCCAGGCATGGCCAAACCAAGCATAAATAGCAACAACTGCATAATTACTGCCAGAGATCAGGTCATTCCTTTAAAATCCAGGACATATGCATTAATACCTGTGTTGTGGGTCGCTGGATACTTTTGACATACTGTTTCTTCCTCCATGGTTTTTAAGCATAATTTTCTGTCAAGTTGTAGGCTGTTATTTAATAACTTTGGTCACTGCCTTTGCTGAATCCTCCTGCATGGAGGCAACATAAACTGCAGGTTAACTTACAGCAATATCAGAAATATGCTGATGAAACAACAGTAAAACTCTGGCCTTGGGCTACATGTAAGAAATTATGGGATTTCTCTGGAAATACTGGAAATGTCTAAGCCCTTTTTTTTTGTTAATGACAGAAAGATTTCAGCAGCTAATCCGACCTGTCTGCCTGTCTGGAAGGAGCTGTGGGGATCTTTGAGGAGGGTTTGCAGTTGCAATCCAGCAACAGGCTCTGGAGTGCTGCACTGGGAAAGCTGATCTCCTTTGGGCAGGATTTGGTGAGCACTGGAGGAGCAGCAGTCACACCTGTGGGAACTGGGGACAGCAGAATGGAAAAGTGCCAGGAAGGGGGGAAAAAACCAACCCCAAACCACTTTGTTCAGGTCATTCAGTGTAAGTGGTTAAGAATAATCATTTTCCTTGGGTAAAGTCAAGTAGCCTTATTTATCTGCCTATTAGGTTGGTAATTGTTCTAGCTCATACCATTTAAAATCTTTATTGACTCATTATCCTATTGCCAGTTGGTCATTAATATTTGTGTCTGCGTCACAGTACAGCTCAGTGGTTTCAAACAGATGGATTAAAGCTAAAAGGATCTCTGTTTTAATTAATTCCTTTTTTCTGTATCAATTAACAAGTCATAATTGCAGATAGTTAGGAACTTGGTAACTAATTCAAACTGATGTGGTCTTTTGCTACAAGAGCTGTCTGAAATCTTTTAGTGCATATATATGTCCAACAGGAGCCTTAAATACCATTTTGATAACTCATAGCACAGATACTCTTACAATGTGACAGCTGACCTGCTCTCTTCAGCCTGTCTTGCTACATCATCTCCCACACCATTACAGCAATTAACTTAGTGTAACAACATATAGTACACTCCAATAAAAATGATAAGCAAACATATTAATTTGTCATTGGTTTCATATGACTGAAGCCATTTTGACCTCTTAAAACTCCATTGGCTGCATTATTTCTTTTGTTTACAGCCAAATTCTGCTATGCAGTTATTTGAGTTAGGACTTGAGAGCATAGCAATGGAATTTCTGCCAGCAGAATTTGGCCTGGTTTATATTTATGATGACTGCAGGGGGGTGCTTCTGTCTTGTTTGTTTGTGTTTAGCTGACAGTACAGTCAGATGGAGCAGAGAATTGACCAGAGAAATGGATGGAGACTGAAACATCCTGAGCAAGGTGACATTCAGTAACAAACTTGCCAGTGCTGTAGAGAACCCCTGAGGAAAACATCAGTAGTCACTATGCAAGTCAGTATAACCTGTGGTGAAACACCAAGTGTAACAACTGGGAATGCTTTATTTATTGCTAATGTACCTCCATCTCTGATAATTCTCCTCTGTGAAGTATCCTGGGATTCAGAATGCACTGGGAGGGAATTGGTGAATCGGAGGCTGAAAGCATGAACCACAGAAGTATTTGTGGTACAGGACAGACCTTCTCCTGCACTCAGGTGATAAGGTAGATGTGGGTCCTTCTTGTTGCCCAGCCATACTATGGCAGCCAGACCTTACCCATGTGCCAAAGGGCTTTGGCACCCTGGTTTAACTCAGGAGCCAGGTTGCCAGGAATGACTTTAAATTCTTCAGGGGCTCCTGCTGTTAACTTTAGATGGGAATATTAGAGCAGTGGATAACTAAGAAATCCAAAAGCAGCTCCAGGAGATAATTTGTCCCTTTAAAACTTTTAACCCATAACACTTCTTGATTGTTTATTTTGCTGTGGGATATGTTTGTTGTTGTTTTTAAAAATCCTTGTAACAGTTAAATCAAACACATCTCGTCTCAGTGTGTGGGGTTAACTGACAGATGCTGTGGGGCAGATCAGAAAGCCCGTGGACAAGATCAGAAAGCCCATCGGTGACTTAAAGGCTTGTCCTGGAGCCAGCCCTAACAGTGCCTCTGTGTTTGTGCTCTTATTGTCTTAATCGATTTACACAGCATTGACACGAGGTGAGCTAGTCGCTTTTTATCTCACAAATAGCAGGGAGCTGGTCTCTTACAAGACAGAAGGTGGTTAAACATCCATAAAAGATGCTCAGGCTGTGCTGTGGCATTTGCATTTACAGCTGTGTGCTGATAGTGTGTCCATTAGCATATCCATATGAAAAGCACACAGTAGTTGGACATTTACAACATCCTGTTGTTGGGCCGGGATAGCGCATCTGTCAGCACGACTTTGCACGGGGTCCTTTAGAAGAGCAGCGGAAATCTGGGGAGCTGGGAGGCTGCGGAGCAGCTGGACAGTCGTGTTAAAGTGGAATACCTGGAGAGTGGAACAAGGCGAAGATTGCCAGGACAACAAGCGGAACTGGAACTGTAAAGCAATTCAGAGTGTGGGGGTTCGGGTGGCACAGTTGGGAGGTCACAAAGAGCCTTTTGGAAGTGTGTGTGCCACAAGGAATAGGAAACCTTTGTTGTCAAGTGTGTGTGCCACAAGGAGCAGGAAATCTTTGTTGTCACAGGAGATAACCGAGGCTTGGCTTAGCACAGGCTGCGCAGTTTCAAGGCTTGTTGTGCCTTCGGGACACGCGAGAACAAAGGAGTTGTTCCTCCTAGAAAGAGACTTTCAAATAAACTACGCAAACTCTTGTGTAAACATCTTTTTGTTTGTCTTTCTACTTGACTCTCTTTGCACTTTCTGTCTGTGGATCCCGAAGAAGGGTGGGTGTCACTGCCCTTTCTGAAACAACAGAAACACAGCCAGATGCAGCACTTCTGTATTGTCCTATTGCTGTTCCCTGGCAGAGCCAGAAAGGGATCCAGGAGTTGATCCAGTGGATGCAGAGTTGTCACAGCTCCACTCTAGTCTGTAACATCAACTGTGGCCTCCGTTCTTGAGAGCAGTGGATGTTGCTACCCTATATTTGCTTTTCTAATCAGCAGTATTCTTTTTTTTTTTTAAATATCTGTGTCCCTGAAGTTGTGAGTGCTGACCTGCTGTCTACACAAATGCATAAGTGCTTCCAGTTTTGGAATTCAAACATCATTAAGCCTTAGGGTCTGAGAAATAGAATTCATTCTTTACAAACAGGTGCTGTTTGTATATAAAGAATTCAACCCTGACAAAGATGGCTTGGTTTTGACTGAATTTTTAATAGGGTAATTTGGAGCTTCGGCGGCAAAAAATCTCTGCTTTTTGTAGAATCACAGAATGGTTTGGGTTGGAATCAGCTTTAAAGATCATGTAGTTTCAACCCCCTGCCATGGGACACCCATTTTAGCACAGAATGAAAGCTATCAGAGTATCATTAACTATATTGTCCATAAAAGTATTTTGCTTAATGCAAATATATTCCCGACCTATTCATGGTAACTGAATCCTCAAGGATTTGATTTTTTCCCCTGACAGCTCCAAAGTGCAGATTTACCAACTATTTAAGGTCTACCAGAGTTTACTTGTTTACCCCCTTGCAGTGTGGTTAAAGTGTTTCAGGTGTAATACATTAAGCTGATTTGCTAATCTGCAGCAGTTAAATACATGTTGTTATTGAATGTAATGGACCAGAGAGATCTTTCTTATATTCTTTGTGCTTCCTTTTGGCAGATTCTCTTCAAAAGTATGTGCTATTTTTATTAAAGACTTAATTCTAATTTACATTGTTGTGCCATATTATTGTCTACCCTTCTGTTCAGGGAGAAGGGCTGTGATTTATGGTGTCAGATAATTTGTGCAGTAATTCTGCTATCCAGCTGTATTTGGTGGCCTTTGTAGGATTTCAGGACTGGATGGACTTTGTATTTGTTTTGATGTGCAACTTCCAGTGATTCTTTTCACCTCTGAAAAATTCCAAATGATCAAAATACCTAAATAAAGGCATTGGTGGGTTTTTGAAGTTTGTTGTCACTAGAATTTATGGATTTTTTTTTCAGTTTTTGCTGTTCAAACAGCATCTCAAAAGTGGTGTTTCCAGAGTGTATAGTTTTGTAACTGGACCCTTCCTTATGTCATCCTTGCCCACCCTTAAGTAACATTGGCCTCTTCTTGTGACTCCTTCATATGTGTCTATTAATCTGCTTTTATTTGTGTTCAAAGGTAATGCCCTCCTATTTTTTAAATCCCTTTTGCAATCCCTCCTTTGGATTGCTTCCAAATTATCCACTTCTATATATAGAGCGAGGTGAGCCATGTGGGTCTGGAGAGGAAATTGTGCTCAGGGATGGCAGATGTAGAGATGAGTTTCAGACACAAGAATGCAAGAGGGAGTGGGACCAAAAAGTGCTGTGTGTAAGGATTTGTCAGGCCAGCCTTGCTATATGGAGCAGAAAGCTGGATCACCAGAGAATGGGAATTTTAATGAGCTCAGCTGTACATTGGACCAGTGACAGGACACCAGTGAATGGAAACACCAGGAGATCAGGGCACAAAAGTAGCAATGGAGATGTGACAGCAAGATTGAAGCAGTTTGGACGTGCTGTGATGGCAGAAATCAGAGGAAATGGAAGGCACTGGGATAGAGAAGGAACAACCTGGAATTTTATCCACAGTCCTCTGATCCCATTGCACCCACCAAGTGAAAAAACACAAGGAAGTTCAGTGTTTCTGTGGAATTAGGAGGGGCTCGTGCCATGGAAGGGTGGGTGAAGGCACTTAGGGCCTCCTTCAGTCTTCTGAAACAATTACTTTGCTTGGTGTTACTTCAGAAGCTGAAATTGCAGGTGCAAAATTGCTGCTGCTGAAACTGCCACTGGAATGGCAGGAATGCAAGTTCACAGAGAAAATATAATACATTGTTGCCATAAATACACTTTTTAATGTACTCCCCCCACAAGCATTTCCACAGCTGGACCACAGAAGGGATTATTGCCTTCAGCCAAAACCCTTTTGCATCCTCAGGTGTGTGTGATGCTCCCAAGGAGGTTCTCCTGGGAAAAAAACCCTACAAGATCAGGCCCAGGATTTGCACTAATTTGTAAATGTTACATAATGTGACACTTGGCTGTAACCTGTGCATTGCAGGGGCTGGAAGAGGGGGTTTGCCTTCTGTGTGAAGTGTAGTGGTGACTTTTTAGGTGAATGACTCCCCAGAAATGACAGGACCAGCCAGGGAGGCTTCCATGGCAGTGGAAAAACATCCCATTGGCTGCTAGACAGCTGTGTCAGGAGGCACAGCAGATTTTGCCCTGATCACTCACCATTCTGTGGTCTGGACGAGATTTTATCCACTGTTACACAGACTGTTGAGGACTAGTTCATTCTTTTGTTGCAAAACCTGTTTTAATTCATCATTTTGAAGGTTTTTTTAGGTGCTGGCTAAAGCCACATCATGTGTTGTGGTTTTCTGTCACCCAGAGAGGCTAAAGAATTGTAAATTTCTGCTCTTCTGTATTGATCTTGTAACCAGATAAGTAATTTCCACTTTTGACCATTATGCTGAGTTTTGTCATGATGCAGTTTCATGCCCTCCTGACAGGAGGTGTTTTACCTGGAGCACCAGCACCTTGGCCCTTGTAGAGGGTAAGAACATTAGCCCTGCCCAGATGGGAAGAAATCCTGCTTTACCTTTATTGTTTGGTTGCAGGTAGATAACTCCCTGGTACTGCTGATTCCCTGTGTTTCACACAAAGTATTAGAGTGCTGACAGGTTTACACTGAAGCACACTGGTGTTTGTCCACTGATGCAGAAGAGTCAAATGGCAGAAGTGCTTAACTTGCTTTCTTTTAAATCAAGAAAACCTAAAACACTGTGAAAAACCAAAAGCAGGATAAAAGGCAAATTCTGGAAATCTCATAAATTCTGCTCTTCCAAACCCCTTTGAAGTTGTTGTTGGACAGTTGCCAAGCTCAGGCTTGTTGCCTCTTCCAGAGTTTTGCTTTCTGTGCCCCTGCCCATCTCCTCAGGACCTGCTGGCTGTGGGCAGGACTCTCCTCCTTCTCCTGTGTTAGGAAAAATATTTTTCACAAAAGAGCCTATCCAAGGATGGGAAATCTGAAGTTTGGCCTTTTACCACATCCTTGAGCTGCTTCAGCCATGTGCAGGACAATGTGAATTTAAGGAGTGATGGCTTCCAGTCTAGATTCCAGGACCTACTGGTGTCACAATCTTTACATCACGTGAAAGAACAGGTTTTTTTTTTTTTTGTTTTATGTGCCCAAAGGCTGCCCATAAAGGTTGGCAAGGGCAATTGGCTGAGTCTGCACAAGGTCAGTCAGGATGTCTAATAATTGTCCTAACACTTTACCTGTTATGGAACAATAATGAGAGTTTTTTTCATTATTTTCGGGTGAGTGAGCCTGGCAGATGCTGACAGCCAGCAGATGTGTAAAGTTCGAGGTGATTTGTAAGGGACCGGCTCATCTGACGCATGGTAATTGCATTGTGGGACATTGTCACTCAGCGTCGTGTCCTGCTCCGGCACAGCGAGGTAAAGGTCAGTTCAAAGAGCTGCCGTAGCCTGAGGGGGAGCTCGGGGCTGAAATTAAACCCCTCACAGCCCTCTCTCCCCTCTGCATATGCTCATGGCATGCCTGGAGCTGGGGGATGCCCCAGGTCTACATTTAGGGATCATTTGTGTGACCAAGGGATTGTTTTATTCTGGAGGGGGCTCAAATGCCTCCTCTGGTAAGGCTTAGAAAAAGACTCCATACCCACCTGTTGGTGTGTTAGTTTGGTGTTCATCTCTCTGCCTATAATTTTGGGCTTGGAAGCTTTTGGTGACTTTTTCCTTCTCTTTCGGTGCCTGTGTGGTGGGGCAGCTCCCTGGCAGCCAGTGGAGAGCTAGTGCTGGCACAAAGCTGGAGGAGGAAAACTGGGTTTTCCATCTACTCTCTGGTGCCCTGCCCACTCTGCTGTGCCCTCTGAGAGGGGATCCAACCAGTTTCTTTTGCCACAGAGATGCTTTCAGCTGAGTTTGCTGTTTGTGACACCCTAAAGGTCAGAAGCTGCTCTCCCTTCGTGCAGCTGAAGTTTGAGTTCCCCAGTTCTTGCTGATGGGTATCTGAGCAGTCATGTTGGAAGTGGAGTGGGTTTGATCCATTCTGAGCCTGCTGATGACCCCAAATAAGGTTTGAGAGGCAGCCTTGGGATGTCACAGCTACCTGGACCATGCTGAGTCCCTGCAGCATAAGCACAATGCTGCCTGTCCATGTGCTTGGATTGTGCTCTAGTCAGGATCGATTCCTGGTGCTTGTGGAATTTGAGTGGGATCTTTATCTTGGCCATGATGCATGGAAGGCAGCTGAAGCCCTGATTGACTGGGTTTCCTGGGTGTGCCTGCACTTCTGTAATAAAACTGCTGATAAATCTGTAATACGCTGGAGATCTTGATAAAACGCGTGTTGTGTATTTCATCTGCTGGTGCCTCATTCTTCTGTACTTGCACTTGTCTAATCCCTTCCTCTTTATCTTGTAAGACATCACAATACTAATCCTGTTCTTTATTCTCCTGACATCCCCACGCTTGCCAGCACTAGAAATTGTAGTAACTTGCTCTGCACATGATTCTGGAGGTATGAGCAGTGGGTCAGTTCAGAGAATGGAGGTTTCCCAATGAACTGGCCAGCTCAGCATAGACTCACTGAGCAAAGCATCTCACCTGTCAGACAAGAGACCTTCAAGCCACCTCCTTTAATTCCTCCTAGTGCAAAACCTGCCTGACCAGGAAAACTGAAGGAGAGTTTTGCTGTAAACGTGATTGGAGCCAGGATTTCCCCCATGATGGTAAAAGCTCTCCCTTATCATTTAAGCTCTGAGTTAATAGCTGTTTGCTGATGTGTGTTTGCTGATGCTGAGCATCCAGGGATGGATTCATCCCAATGTGTGTGTGTGTGTGATAATGCACATACCAGTAAGTGTGACAGTTCTGTACAAGGATTTGGCAGAGAGTGGCACGGGGTCTTTTTAGAGGTGCTTGTTGGGAAGGAAAAGGTGGGTCTTCATTGGAAAGGTATTTTTGTAGAAATAAGTATTCTCTGGAATTCTTGTAGATTTTCTTTTGTTTAGTGTTCCTGGATATTTTTGCAAGTCCTTTTCATGTGGACTCCCATTTTCTGTCCAGGTTGGCCTAATTATTTGTAGACCTCACCTGATCCTAAGCATTTACTGAGTTTGTTGGGGTGGTAATTGCTGGTGGCCAGGAAGGCATGAAGCAGTCCAGGATGTGTCCAGACTGCTTCTGCTTTGGTCAAGCCTTTCAGAAATATGACTGTTTTTCCTCTAAAATGCTGAGAAAGAAGGTAAGTTTGTAGTACAGGAATACTGAGTCTTTGCTTTCACTGAGCTGATCCATCATGGTGCTTGTTTGCCTGTGCAAGTCAGTGGTTAGTGTTGTTCCTGGAATCATCTGGTTGACCTTTAGGAAGATAAAGAATAGACTCTTATTCAACAAATGTCTGCTTCCAGGTACTTGTGAATCATGAGATTTTTTTTTTTTTGTCCTCTAAGAGTGCAGATAGGTTTTGCATTTAGAATATATTTTTAACCATGGCCCACTCTATTGAAGTTTGGTTTGTATCCAAATTAAACTGCTTTGCTTTTAAACTCCAGCTGAAACCGTGTCTCGAATAACAGATGTGGAATACTGTCATCCCACTGTCACACCAATTGTTCATTGTTCTGAGAAGGTCACATCATAATTCATTAACAATAATTATTCCCTGGGTACACCCTGCACTTCTTCACTCAATTGCTTCATTAACTTGGGAGTGAATCTCACATTCAATGCTCCAATCAATGAAGATATATTTATAATGTACAAGTGGATGCTATTAGTTACAATATATTAACTGCCTAATTTAAAATAGAAAAGCTATCTTTATGAAGGGCAATTAACCACTAAGTGTAATTGATAATTCGCATATCTATGATTAGGAAAGACAAATAATAAGAAAGAAATGAATCACCAGCGTTATTAAAGAAGACACGGGTGTGCAGTTTTAATGAGAGGAAGGGACTCTCTGGGTCAGGACCAGATTTCCAAGAATCCTTTGATGGAAAGTTCGTCATCAGATGCGTTACCTCGAGATGGTTTTGGTGTTGCATCACCCAGTTGAGGTCATTTTCCCTAGAAAATGAACCCAGCATCTTTTATTGTCTTGAGAATCAGTGCAGGGACTTTCTTAATAGGAAAGTTCTTTTTCATCCTAATACAAAGAAAAGTAATAGTGTTTTAGTAAGAATTTATAAGCATAGTGCCAGACTTACCTAAATATCTGAACCTGAATGAGCTCAGTCCTCAAAGATAATTATACATAAATCCACATAAAAACTGGCACACACAAATCCACATAAAAACTGACAAACATTAGGCATTTTCATATATTTGAGGAGCCAAATGAGTCCCTTAGAAATTTTTTTTTTAAAAATTGTGATACATTTTCCATGCTGGTTTTCTGTGGCCCTTTTGAAATACGTTGGTTCTCCAAAGAACTGAAAACTCATCCTTGCAGAAACAGCCTTTTGGTGGCATTCCCAGTAGGTAACCACAACTTGGGTCAGAAAAAAGCCACTCAGAGGCAGAGGACTTGCAGAAGATTCATAGAATCCTGAAATGGTTGGGGTTGGAAGGACCTTCAAGATCATCTCATTCCACCCCCTGCCATGGGCAGGGACACCTTCCACTGTCCCAGGTTGCTCCAAGCCCCATCCAGCCCAGCCTTGGACACTTCCAGGGATGGGGCATCAACACAACTTTTGTCGAATGCCAATCCTTGGCTATGGTCACTTGTGGCCTTTTTCTCTTCCCTTGAGAAGCCATTTACCTGTAAACATTCATTAATTAATCAGTTGAACTACCATATTTTTCAGGATTACCCACCAAGTAACAGCACAGGTGTTTTATGAGAAATTAGATGATAAATGTACCTGAATCCACCCCAGTGTTGCTACAAGCATCACTGCAAGTAAGTGGCCGCTCACCTGGAGTCTGCAGAAGAGCCAAGCCTTGCTGTTGCCACTGGCCAAACACTGCAGTGGGTGATCAGTGAGTGGAAAGGAGAAAATCCATATTAAGATGCCAGTAGCCAGTGGTATAACACCAACTGCTGCTGTGCAGTGCCTTCAGTTCAGATGTGTTGGCATCCATGGACCAGTTTAAAGAAAAGGAACTGGATTAAGGGGTTTTTCTGTGTGTGCAGTGTGTGCTTGATGCACTGTGGTATTTTGGGGGTGGTGGGCATCACCTGTGCTGCTGTTCAGCTCAGCTCTGTGCTCCAGAAGTGCAGTTCATTCTCTGGCAGGGGCTCTGCATGTGGAACCTGCAGCTGCAGCACCCAGAGTCCGTATTTTACGTGTGTCTGGTCCCAGCAAAGGATCCTGCTCCTGTTCTGGAATACCATAGAATCATAGATTCTGTTGGGTTGGTAGAGACCTCCGAGATCATCAAGTCCGACCCTTAACCCAACCCCACTGTGATTACCAGATTATGGCACTCAGTGCCACATCCAGTCTCACCTTAAAAACCTCCAGGGTTGGAGAATCCACCCCCTCTCTGGGCAGGCCATTCCAATGCCTGAGCACTCTCTCTGGAAAGAAGTTCTTCCTGATATCCAACCTAAACCTCCCCTGGCAGAGCTTGAGCCCATCGTGCCCCCTTGTCCTATTGCTGAGTGCCTGGGAGAAGAGACCAACCCCCAGCTGGCCAGAACTTCCCTTCAGGCAGTTCCAGACAGTGCTGAGGTCACCTCTGAGCCTCCTCTTCTCCAGGCTGAACACCCCCAGCTCCCTCAGCCTCTCCCCACAGCACTTGTGCTCCAGTCCCTTCTCCAGCCTCGTTGCTCTTCCCTGGTCCCGCTCCAGCCCCTCAATATCTTTCCTGAACTGAGGGGCCCAGAACTGAACACAATACTCAAGGTATCCTCCCATTTTTGGCAAAGCTGATGCCCTGAGCTCATTTTCTGTGTCCAGCTCACCCCTGCCCTGCTCTCCCTCCGCAGGATCAAAGCGTCTGGCCTGAAGCTGCGGCTCTGCACCAACGAAACACAGGCAACGCGGGAGAACTTCGTGAAGAAGCTCCGGGGGCTGGGCTTTGATGTCTCCGTGGCAGAGGTCACTGCCCCAGCACCAGCTGCCTGCCACATCCTGAAGGAGCGTGGCCTGAGGCCATACCTGCTTGTGCATGATGGTGGGACAGCACTGCAGCACGTTCTGGGAACACCTGGAGGGATGGGAAAGGGTTGATTGTGCTCTTTGTTGTAGGGCAGGTGGAAAGCAGGAGCAGAGAGTTCTGAGGAGCACTTGATTCAGACTTGGATTTGAGGAGTTTTTCCAATATATTGTGTCATGAGTGAAGGGATGCTGAGATTAGCTCAGTTGGTTAAAACTTGGTTGTAATAATGCCAAGGTCATGAGTTCAGTCCCCTATGTGGGCCATTGACTTAAGAGTTGGACTTGATGATCCTTGTGGGTCCCTTCCAACTCAAAATAGTCTGTGATTTGCCCCTTTGAGTAATTCAGAAATGCAAATCTGGGGAAACACCATCAGTTCCGTGGGATATGAATGGTAAGGGAAGTGGGAATTTCTTTTTGTCCCCCTTCTGTAGATCTTGTTCCTGAATTTGCTGAGATTGATAAGACAGACCCAAACTGTGTGGTTCTTGGAGATGCAGCAGAAAACTTCACCTATGCAAACCTTAATGAAGCTTTCCGAGTTCTGATTGGGATGGAGAAGCCTGTTCTGATCTCCCTTGGAAGAGGGTGAGTTAAGCTGTTTTTTCCTCAAGTCCTTGCATTTTTTAATTTCCCCCAGTGTCTCTAATGGAGGCCAGAAATTGGTGTGGGCATTCATAGTACCAACTTTTAAGCAGTTAATCCGTGTGTTGGGCTGAGAGTCTGATCTGCTCAGGTACCTGTCACCTGTCTATGAAGAGGACTTCTGTTGTCTTAAGAGCTTCTTAAAAACCCATAAAAAATCATGGAGAGTTTGGATTTTGATGTGGGCAACCCCCAAGTAACTGAGTATTGCAAGAGGCCAGTAGGATTTTAGGGACTGCTTGTACTTTTGTCTTTGCTCCTGCAAGATCTCAGAGGTGAGAACTGTTGGTTTGACAGCTGCCTGTAGCCTGAACTGAATATAAATGATTCTTAATTCTGAAAGAAACCCCCAAATCCAACAGGCTATGCTTGGATAGAGGGCTGTTGGTGTAGATTTGAGATGCAATTTGATGCTTTTCGTGTTTTTGAAGAGACAGATCCATATTTTTGATCGTTTGAATATCAAGCAACATTTTTAATTATTGCCCACCCATTACAGGTAATTTTGACCTCCTGCTTTCACATACAGGAAAAATCCAGTCAGGGAATCTGAATGTTTTCCTAAAACCAGATAATTTATATGTATTCTGAGGTTTTAAACAGGAGGTTATTAATGCCAGTGCTGAATAATGCCAAATCCCAACAGCCTTGGAGGAGTTATTCTTATCTGGTGTGTGATGTATGGGCTTAAAAAAGACTGGGCATGTTTAGCTTGGGGAAACCAGAGTGACAACTTTGCTCAGTGGTTCAATAGACTGTAATGGGCATGAAAACCCTCCTTAGTTTGTGGGTTATTGATCCAGCTGGCTGGAACTTATCAGTGGGAAGGAGCAGTTAAATTTATTGTGTTGCCTTACCTGACACTCACGCTCTAATCCTGCAATACGGGTGGAAAATCCTCTGCTGCTTCTCACAAGGATAAGGAGGAGATGTTGAGCCAACAGCAGAATGGCTGATGAACATAAAATAACCAAGGTTTGTGTTATGTAATGTCATCTTTCCAAAAGAAATGTGGGATCAGCCTTTCTTTAGGAATTGTAGTGTGTTCAATGCAAAAATGCCTTTGTACCCTGTGCATGTAGAAGTTTTTATCTGGTCATTCATTGATGCGAGTGAATAAAAAAACAGATGTGCTGCTACTTTTAAAATATGATTTTTCTTGATAAAATATTGATATTTAGATATTCAGAGCTCAGTTTGCACCATGAGCATGATTTTTTTAACGACTGATCACTTAAGTAATGTGAATGTGAGTTCTCTGGTGCAGTCTCAGAGTCAGGGAAGGGTGATTATAAATTGGAAGAATTGTTTATCTGACTAGAGAAGCCTTGTTGATGCAAAGGGCCTTGTACAAAACCCAATCACCAATTAGCTTTGTTTTTAACGTGCAGAACCAGCACAACTGGGTGGACCTTTGCAAGGTGCCTGCCTTGGGCAAGCAGGTTGGTTTTGGTCGAAGTTTTAGTTCATTCCACAGAAAACCAAAGTGTCAGAGTCACTGAAGCAGAATGCCCTCCTCCTGAAAATGGAGTGATTTACATTTAGCATCTGTTTTGGGCTGAGAGTGGGAATTGGCTTTGTAATTTCTTCTGTCATGCCACTGTCAGAAAATTAAGCTGTTTACGGTAGACTATAGAAGGTTAATGGCTGTTCTAGCAAAGGTCAAGTGGTCATTTTAAAGGAAGGCTATGCTGAATAATCGAAAATGGCAGAAGGATAAGGCATAAAATCTTAACTGACTGCTCATCCTACCTTTTTTCCTATCGCAGAGAAACCTGTCTTTGCTCTGATCAGGAAGACCTATATTAATGTGAATTGCTATTCCAGAAAAGCACTGGAAAGATAATACCTAATTTCATGAGCTTCATGGCAATAGGGACATTTTTAGAAGGAATAAAATACAGCTTAGAGGGCTCTCTTAGGCACAAGAAACAGTGGCCTGGCTGTCCTCATGTGAGAGGTCATGATGCTCAACTGTTTGGGGTCTCCTTCCAGATACACTGAAGGGGTCACAGCTGCTGTTTGGTGCCAGCCCTCACCTTTTATCTGCCAGGGGGTCCCTGTCCCTGTGCAATAAAACACAGGCCAAGTTCATCCTTCATATAAACTCGTTGAAATCCCTTTGAACCAGTGGAGTTGTGTCCCAGATGGGCTTCTGGTCTGGGATCTTTTCCCCGGGCACTGCACAGTGCTGAGCCTGTCCTTTCCTTAATTCCTGGTGTTAAATTAAGCCTCTGCCTTTTCTGGTTACTTGACTTTTTGTTGCAGCCATATGGACACCTATAAAGGCCCAGAAATAATAAAATGTGGTTTCTTTGTATTTAACTGCCAGCGTTTTCATTTCATGGGAACTTTATCACTTTCATTTCCAGACGCTACTATAAAGAAACTGATGGTCTGAAACTTGATGTTGGAGCATATATGAAGGCATTAGAGGTATTTTATAGCTTGAATTATGTTTCCTCGCTCTGTGCACCTTGTTAAAAGAGCAACTGGTATAAATATGGGTCATCCTCTGTAATTACTCACCTTGGTGGAGGGAGTTTCCACAGATTGGAACTCATTTGCTGCATTCTAAAGATGGGTGGATTCATTTGTTTTCTGCCTTTGTTCTTGTTATTAATTTCTTTTTTTTTTTTAAACTTAAAATGTGAACTTTTACCATTGAGGCACTTTTATTGGAAGTGAGGCCCTTGAAAGGAGGAGTCAGTAAAGGAAAACATGGAATGTTGTCTGCAAGATATCCAAGAGAACCTGAAGATCCATTTGATGTTTGGTGTGGTGTTGTTTTTGACAATTTGCAGTAAAAATTCAAGTACAATCCTGCTTTTAAGCCTGTGCAGAACTGGAACCCAATAGATAAGCCAACCTAAGGAGGAGAGAAGGAGAGAATCATTATTTTCCCTTTTACAGGCTTGAAGAGAGATGAAAAATATACACAGTGAATGCAGAAAATAGGGCAAAACAGGGTAAGCACAGAACACAGTGCCTATGGGGTGTACTTGTAGCACAGTCATTTGTATCTATGTGAGGTTTGGGAAGAGTTTTTGCCTCCCAGGTAAGTTCAGGCTTCCACTTGTCTAGGAACAAGCTAGAAACAACTGTTTCAGCATAGCACTGATATTTAGTTGCAGGAAAATGTAACTTTTCAAATCTGGCTGGTTACTTGAACCATTAAAATTATGCCAGGTCATTGAAGAACCTTTTCAGGCCCTCCAATACTTTTGATAATTTCATATAAGCAATATTTGTAATATTTCTAAGAGTGATGCTCTAAAAAATGTGCATTACTGGAAATGAGTTTGAAGACTGTTCTATGATGGAGAATATAAAGGATTTGTAACTTGAGATGTTTCAAGAGGAATTTCTTTCCTGCCACAGAACTTTAAACACCTCTATTATCCCAATTCCCTGATATTCACCTTCGCCCAAGAATCCATTGTGTTATTTAAGGGCAAATCTCAGTAATCACATAGTTTTTATAAGTGGAGTTATAGAGTTGAACAAATCCTTTTTCCCAGCAGCATTTTTCATGTCTCTCTCTCCTTTTTTCCCCAGTATGCTTGTGATGTTCAAGCTGAGGTAGTGGGAAAGCCATCCAAAAGGTTTTTTGAGTCAGCCCTGGCAGAAATGGGAGTCCCAGCAGAGCAGGTAAGGTTTCAGGTGCCCTGACCATGGGCTCTGCCATATATTTATGCCCACTGATGCATTTTTGCTGTTTTGCTATAACTTTGGAAAGTTACAGAAGATGCTGAAGGGAGGACAGGGTAAACTTTGGGTGGCTTTGCAAATATTTTTTTTCCAAATGCAGCATGTCATGTGATGGAGAGAAATACATATATATGTTCAGGATCTTCCTATGAATTACAAAAAAAAGAAAAAGATTGTTGAAAAAATACTTCAGATGAGAATAAAATCATGTCTGCTTATTCTATCAAATAATATCAAGTAGACAAAAGAGAACTGACAACCAAGAGGGTAAATGCCAGCAGGCTGGGGCCTGTTGAATTTCTTCTCTCCTTTCCATACTTGAAAGGTATGTCATCATTTTCTCTGCCTCTTTGAGATTCTTTTTGACTTCCTGCTGTTTCACATGCTATTCCCTGGATCAGTCTCTCTTTGCTCTGGTTTGTGCCCTCTATACCTCTGTCCAGGTTAGAGCCTTCCATCACTCCATTCTCTACTGTGATTTCTCCTCCCACAACACTCTCAAGTTGTGCTTTCATGTTCACCTCCCTCCCAAACCACGTGATTCAAAAGAATATGCACTTCTGTTGTGAAATTCCTTTATTTGGAGGCTAAAAAAAAAGAATACAGAAGAGGAAAAGTTTGGTTTCTCAAGGAATTATGGAAGATGTTTTGCCTCATGAGAGGTGCCCAGTGCCTGGCAGTCTGCTTGGAGACTGGAGGCTGCAGGACAGTGGAACTGAAGCCAAAATGTTATTTTTTTTCTTTGATGTCACCCTGATTACCTTTTTTTCGTAAAAGGGAAAGGCAGAAGTAAAATATTGTATAATTTTGGTGAAAGGGAAGCACTGACTGACCCAAAACCACCTCCTGTAATAGTGGTTTTCCAGAAACATGCTGAATGTGTGGTGCTTCCTTACAGAGCCCTTTTCCCCCCCTCTCTGTAGTTGTTCCCAGCTCCTCTTTATTGATTTGTTGTTATGTCACACAGGACATAAGGATGAGTATGAGATGGCTCACAAACAGCAGTGAATTACAACATAATAATTCCATCAGGGGGGATTGGGTGACATTATAAACAGCAGGAGCAAAGTTTGGTTGGCTTGTAGGTCTCCAGAGCCTGGAGATGAAATTATGGCCCTGTAATTCAGTATGTGCTTGGGTTTCACTTTATTATAGAGTGGGGAATTGGAAAAGACCTAGTAGGCCATCTAATCCATCTCCTTCCCAGTGCAGGAATGTTTCCTGCTCCCCAGTTATTAATGTTTGGTTCAGAGTAGTTTGCAGTAAGCCAAACAACCAGTTTGCTGGGAGTACCCTGGGGGCAGTGGTCAGGTTTTGTGTGCAGGCAGCTTTTCTTGAGATTCATTGGGATACTTCCCTTTTAAAGTGCATCTCATTATTTCTAGTTTTCCTCTAGTTAACCAAAATATTTTCTGTCCTGGATATTTTCTCCCTCCAGTTATCTCTAGGCTTGTTATCATGACAGTACCTGTCTTTAACTAAAACTGAGCTCTCAGCAGCTTCTCTCAGTTCTGCCCCTCTGCTCATTTCTGTGCTCCCTTCAGTTTGTCCACATCTTCCCAGTAACAAAATAACTCAGTCTGAACATAATACACCAGTTACAGCCATGGCAGTGATTCAGTCTGTTAATCCAACAAACCCCAAAATCCTTTTCACCCCCAGAGTGGCATTTGAAGAAAAAGTCGTTAGAAAAAAACACAACAAAAAACCCCACCCACAGAACTCAACCCTTGGATACTGTTTGTGTATATCCCATGTGTAAATGTTTGTGTTTCCTTTCTGCTCATATCAGAAATCACTGATGTGCAGGAGTAGGAGGGAAAGCCTAATTTCCCAGTTTTCTATCCTGGTTACCCTGCATGGAGGCATCATTTGCCCTCTTCCATAGGCAGAGTGGTGCAGTTGTCCTTGGGCACCGTTTTTCCCAGCTCATGGAATGCCAGGACCAGGCCAGCCCATGGCACTGAGGGAAGGTGTAATTACAGGGATGCAACAGCAGAACTCTTGTCTTAAAAACTGTATCCTGGGAAATGAACCTCATCTAATGCTTCACCAAGCTGGCAAAAATGGTCCCAACAGGGTGAGCCTCAGTGAGTGCTCCCCATTGGCCTTAGGAGGGTTTGGTTTGGGTACAGAAAAGCAGGAATAGTCCCCTGCAGAGATTATTTATTCATTCTCAACTGTTAGTGCCACAGTGCTACTAGTGAGGAACTTTGTTTTGACAGAGTTTTGGGAGTTTTCCATATTAGATGCCATCAGTCTGTTGTTGTAATATGTCTAGTCTGTAGGTATAATCCTCTGTTTCCAGAGAGATTTGAGATGGAATATGTGCCTAAAAAAGGAGACACCACTCCATAATGGCACCAGTCACTCCATGCTTTCCATTAAGGAAAAAGCAAGACACAGTGCTGGAGTTAAAACCTGGATCAGGATGCACATGTGTTGGAAGAGCAAATTACAGCCAAGTAAATCACGATAATTCTAATTTATTTTCCTCACTTCTGAGTTGCACTTCTTGCAACTTTAATGTTCTTTGGAGAAGGATTTGCAGGTTGGTTTAGTTGATGGTAGATAATAATAAAACCTCAGTGTATTCAGTTTCAAACCTCAGTATATTCCCTGCACTAAGTCCCTGTAATACACTGTATTACATTTTAATCTGTGTCCTGAATGAACTATACTTGTCTGCATTTGTGGTGACATGACAAGGGCTGGTTTTACTTGCCTTTACTTCTACAGAATGTTTGCCAGTAATTCATTCCACCTGTGGAATGCATTTAATCCATACCATCATTAAACCATTTTAGATGAGCTGTGCTTTTGAAAACATATTACAATTTTCCTTCACCTGACTTTTAATGAAAAATACCTTTTTAATAAAGCTGTCTCACCACAGTAACTCGAGACAGTGGCAATTCTGAAATTCCTCAAGCTGCTTTAATCAATAAAGTTATCACCAGTCGTTTCCCTTGATAACTGCTTCTTACTGAGACCCTGACTCTGCCTTCTGCTGCTGAGATGTTTTCAGCCTGCTCTTAGAACAGGAGATACTCCCCAAAGTCTAATTTTCATTTTAACCTTTCCTCAATGGCCTAGAAATAACAGATTGCTGGTATTACTTTAATAGATTGGAAGTTTAAACCTTTCAGAGGTAACCAGACCTATCTTACAATTCAGTAATATGACAAAGAATAACACATCTTAAAGGTTACTGAAATGCCTAATTCGTATGTTTTAAGGCAGCTGTAACAGTGGATGATTTTTACAGCTTTACAGTAAAACCTGAATAATGTTAAGGTTCTGGTAGTTTAATATAATCATAAAAAGTTCTCTCTGTAGCAAATTGTCCTGGTTTAATGGGAGTTATGGCAGGTCATACTGGAGTCCATAAACTACTGGTAGTTAACCAATTCCCATGTCTGCCACCTGCAAGTCTCAGATGGGAGTTAGTGGTGCATGAGAGCAGAGGGAGGTCACCCAAGAGTGGCGCAGGGGACCTGCTGCCATGCCAATGTCCCCTTCTTGCTCAGTGGCCACAGCAGGGGAAGATTTCCCATCTCCAAAAGAAAAGTGAAGTGACTGAGTGCAGTTTCAAGCTTCAATCCTGCTGAAAGCTTATTGGAACCTGGCCGGCCCTGAGGCCTTTGGAAATGTAAGACAGAGACATAATTCACAGGAATGTGGGACCCTGAAGCCTGGGAGATTAGCACTGGGACCAAGGAGAACAGGGAGACAAGTAAATGTGTTGTATTTGTTCTGTAAAGGGGTTTAATACATTAATCAAGATTTGGTGTATAAGCTTTATTTCCTTATGGCCCTGGCACTTTTAGTTTGATTAAGGTTATTAAGCCTATAGCAAAAGTCTGTTTAGGCATAAATATGTTTGTGTTAAAGACTCTGGTGAAGTTAACACACTGCCTTCTGTACATCTCTCTGTTTGCACCCTCCATGAGACTTCAGCCTCCCAAATACCACCTCTGAACTCCTCCTAGTAAATACTACTCTGCAATATGAGCATGGCTGGGTAAATCAGGCTGTCTTATCTTTCTGCCTCATTCATTTCCTTCCTCCGTGATTCCTTTTCTGATCAGACATTTCTCTGTAATTTCAGTGAGTGCTGCAACTCTGTTTGCAGACAAAAATTACCTGAGGTTCCCGTTCACGACCTCAACAACATCACTGAAGATTTACTAGTTTGGCTGCTTTTGTGGGTAAAAAAGGTTGTCCCCCACCTCCATTCAGCTCTGTGGCACAGATAGCAGCAGTAAGATTGCTCACCTGTGGGGATTATATTGTGCCTTCCCACCCCCAAATCCTTGGAAGTCAAGTTCATGTCCTCTGTCATCACTGCCCATGGGGGTTGAGTGTGATGGGGACCCTTCAAGAGCAGTGGCTTCCCTCATGTGCTTTATTTGCTGTGTAAACCACACACACCATCTCTCACCAGCTGGACGGTTTAGGGAAATGTAAATGACATCATCCTGATTCTTTGATGATTTGTCTTGAAACCAGAGAGACTCACTGTATTTTTAACCTTCTTTTTAGTAAATTTGTAAGCCATCTCAAAAAAGTAAGTCCTGCAGAATGATTGAACAAATTAATGGTGTGATCCCTGTGTAAAAACACGGATCTTTTAATTCCTGCTTTCAGTAGGTATGTGACCTTTCAGTTTTATATCTTTCTCTCTCTTCTTACCATATTGCAGTGAGAGAGGAAGTTAAACCCAGGTTTGACAGGTAGAGTTTTTTTATTTCCCTTGACAGCACACCTTTTGACCTCTATCTTCTTGCCAATGATTTTTTAAATCCTAAATGATTTGGGAATAATTGCTCCTCCTTTAGTGATTATTGCCCTTCACCGATAGTAAATCTGTGGAATCCCAGGGGGCTGGAGTACATTTTTGTATGCGTGTGCCACAAGCTGGCCTGGACAGGCATCGCTGCTCAGCTGCAGCTGCACTCACAGAGCTGCCACAGTCTTGCAGGGAAACTTCTTTGGGTGGGGTAAAATACAGCCCTGGCAAGTCAGAGAGTGCTCAGTGGGCTGCCCTGCTCTGCCCTTTTGCCTTGCAAGAGGAAAATTGTTTTTAGTGTTATGAGAACACAGGACTGAAATTGTCTTTAGTTCAGAAATCTCATCCTGAACGTCAAGGTTTGGTCTGAGCAAGGGCATGCAGTGGGTGGAGGGCAGATCTGTTTCCTTTCCCCCTCAAGGAGGTGTTGGAAGGAATTTTGTAAGAAGAGAGGATTATAGACTGTTAAAGGCAGTGATTACATATCTTGGAGCAGCTTGGGAGAAGCTGGTAATGGTGGTTGGTTGGAGCATTGCTGCCCTGTCCTGTGCAGCTCTCTATGAGTGGGATTATTGTCTTTTCCTTATCCATGCATACATGATTTATTTACTAATTACTTAAATTTAACCCATCATTTTCTCCACATTTCATGCTGGATTGCTTTTTTTGGGGAGTGATAAGGAAAGGTGAACTGTCTAAAGGAGAAGGCACATTTTTAGGAGCACACGTTTCCATAAGCAGAGCAGATAAGGAAAATGGTCCAAGAACAAAAGGATGGACAAGGTTGAGCCCTGCATTGTTTGCCTTTGAGGGGGTTTGTGAGCAGAGAGCTGGAAAGGCAGAGCTGCCTGTCCCAAGGCCTGCTGCTGCTCCTTCCCTGCATTTTCCCCAGCTCCAATCCCTTTGTCACAAGTCCTCATGTCTCTCTGTTCCTTAAAGGACTTCTCAAAGCACCTCCACAGTGGTGACTCTTTCAGGCAGAAGGAGGTAAGGGTGGGCATATATAAACTCTTCCAAAATAAACCACTTCAGTGGTACCAGACATGTGAGCCTTGACTTGAGAGCTCCTCCTATTCCATCCCATCCCCTGAGGGGTGGTCACCATCTCTCATGTGAACACTGTTCAAGAACAACATGGAAGATAGACTGGGCTGGTAACTACTATTTATCATCTTGCACACCACAGCTGATGTGTTCCTCAAGGGAGGATTTAGTTTTTATCATGAAGCTGTCACAGATCCACCTGTTCATAGATCGGTTTGGTTTCTAAATGCTCCCAGAAAATTTGTGTATGCCCTGAGATTTCCTTTACATGCTGTGCAGTAAGTGGGAGAAGATCCTGTTGCAATTAGATAATTAATAAAAATATATCTGAAGCTTTAGGATTTTTAGCCTTCCTCAATATTTGTGGTTTAGTCCTGCCCAGCAGACAGCTCATGGAGTGGGTGACACATGAACTGGCTCTTGTATGCTCTGTGAAAAAAGAGGTGCTTTCATGTGAAGGCAAAGGAGGAGGAGGATTTTGTATTAAGCAGAACTGGTGACTGGAATGGCACCTGCAGCACAGACTTCTGTGTTTCTGACCATAAAGCTGCAGCCAACTGTATGAAAGAGCTCAGCATTCCCACAGATCCCTGGTTCTGCCATGTGCACCACATTCCCATGACCTTTCTGACAAGGGGCTGTTTCTCAGCTCTCCACAGATGGAAAAAGGCTGGGCTGGCTCTGTGTGTGCCCAGCAGAGTGCCCTGGTGCTGCTCCAGGCAATGCCAGTCCCTTCCAGCATCCCGTTAACTCCCTAAACCCACACCAGGGGCAGGGAAAGCTCCAACCACCCCGAGCAATTTCTTTGGTAAAACAAGAAACACTTTGCAAAGTGACTCTGTGTATCTGATGTGCAGGTATGAAAATAATCCAAAGTACATGAAAGGGATGGAAATTCAGGCAGGAATGTCTGGATTGAGAAGGTGCCGAGGTTGTGAAAGGTGAGAAGTTGCATTTATGAAGCAGGAGGGTGATTTAACAAGATGGAAGTCAAATGGTTAAAGGTGCAACTAATTAATGTATTTTAGAGAAAATTCAACTGATACAAAAGGTGCAAAATCACACTGTAAAATCAGGTTGATAAACCAGGTGACATAATTCTAAGGCTGCTGTGTTTCCCCAGTTTTAGGTGATGCCTCTGTTCTCTTCAGAGTAATCCAGAACACCTTTGGAAGGAGTAAAGCTGATTTTTTTATCTATTAATGGAAGGTTACTCTTTTATGTATATACTGGTTTTTGTTTAAACTATGAAATGACACCCCCCAACCACTTTAAATCTGAAGAATAAAAACAATGTAGTAATTTTTAATGCAAGATGATAATAAGCACTTGAAATTTTGTAGACAGGGTTGTCAATGAAAAAGAATCCTTGGTTGATACACTTTGATTTAATAAATATCTTTAACAGAGGCAGGAAGGTGCTCTGTGCATGTTGTGTGTTTTCATCAGACAGACAAGTCTTAGCACAACCAGTTACCATTTTTTGGTAATTTACTCAATGAAGTTAATTAGTATTTGCACAGACTTAAGCTGATGGTAACACAAACCATGCCAGGCCTGTACATATCATGTCATAATGTGCAAAAATGAATAAATTCCATTTTACAAGGATTTCACACATTTCTATGTCAATTCAAGAATGGGTTGGGGTCCAGCTCTCAGTGATCCCAAGCTTAAGCTTTTGACTAGCCTGTAGAATACCAGTTTTAAGAAGTTAAGCTCAATTTAAACTGCTTGCATGGGATGAAGTTCAATAAGGCCAAGTGCCGGGTCCTGCACTTCGATCACAACAACCCCCTGCAGCGCTCCAGGCTGGGCACAGAGTGGCTGGAGAGCAGCCAGGCAGAAAGGGACCTTGGAGTACTAATTGACAGGAAGCTCAACATGAGCCAACAGTGTGCCCAGGTGGCCAAGAAGGCCAATGGGATCCTGTCCTGTATCAAAAATAGCGTGGCCAGCAGGCCCAGGGCAGTGACCCTTCCCCTGGACTCTGCGTTGGGGAGGCCACACCTTGAGTGTTGTGTTCAGTTCTGGGCCCCTCAGTTGAGGAAAGAGATTGAGGGGCTGGAGCGGGGCCAGAGAAGAGCAACGAGGCTGGAGAAGGGACTGGAGCACAAGTGCTGTGGGGAGAGGCTGAGGGAGCTGGGGGTGTTTAGCCTGGAGAAGAGGAGGCTCAGAGGTGACCTCAGCACTGTCTAGAACTACCTGAAGGGAAGTTCTGGCCAGGTGGGGATTGGTCTCTTCTCCCAGGCACTCAGCAATAGGACAAGGGGGCACGATGGGCTCAAGCTCTGCCAGGGGAAACTGAAGTTGGAGATCAGAAAAAAATTCTTTACAGAGAGAGTAATCAGGCATTGGAATGGGCTGCCCAGAGAGGGGGTGGATTCCCCATCCCTAGAGATTTTTAAACGCAGATTGGATGTGGTGCTGAGTGCCATGATCTGATAAATGGACTGGAGTTGGACCAAGGGTTGGATTCGATGATCTTGGAGGTCTTTTCCAACCCAATTGATTCTATGATTCTATAACAGAAATGAATTGTTAGGAACAGAAGAGGCCTAACTTCAGAAAATTCACTGTTTTCTGTGAACTGTGTGCCAAATCCCTTTGATTTTTGTGATTGATTACAAGCTGTGCTGCACTAGTACATTGCTGGAGGAGCTACAGCATGAAATATGTCCAAGGCAGGATGACTTTTAATCAATCCGATGACAATATTATCTTGTTTAATTTGTCTGATGGTGGTATTAAACATCAAGCCAGGCTGTTTGTTATGTCAGGGGAGTGTGATGTGTGGCAGAAATGGAATTCACAGCAGTTTTCCTGTATTTCCTTGCTCTGACAGGCCATCATGATCGGCGATGACATCGTGAATGATGTTGGGGGAGCCCAGCAGTGCGGGATGAGAGCGCTGCAAGTGAGGACAGGGAAGTACAGGTCAGTGCACACCCTGCACATGCACAAGAGCAGATTTTTTCCATGCCTTTTCCACCTCTTTTCCCTTTGGTGTCAATGTGGACTTGTATTTGTTGTCTGCACAAGCACCTCCTTGTGCAGCATTGGGTGGATGGTGACATTTTCACTTGGGAAAACACGGTGTGTGTGGAAGTGGCAGGAAGGAGAAGGCATGATGTCTTTGATCTTTCAGAGAAATGTTTTCTGCTAAATTACTGCTGGATTTTTTTCATCACAGTGCATAGAACCTCTGTGTTTCCTGGGTTTAGTTTATTTTCTTCCTGCCTGCTGCATGATAGTGTTGTGCACTTGAGATAAGGTGTGTCTGAAACTCGGTAGCAGGGTTAGGATTATAAAATTAGACTGTCAACTCAGCAATCTCTGTGGGTCATCTCTCACAGCTTTATGAAGGACTCCATATGTCTGCCCTTCTATATTCAGCTCTGAGGTGTCTGAAACACAAGAGCTGCTTCTCCACCTCTTGCCTTACCAGAGAGCAGGATCCTCATCTCTTCCAAATGGCTCTTCAAACCCTTCTCTGTGCAGATGTCTCTGATTCTGTGCTTTCACAAGACTTACCTCCTACAGCTGCTGGTGGGGAACTGGACTGCCCCTATAAACAGGCCATGGCCCAGGGCTGACTGGGGGGAAGTGAAGGCATCATCAGGTGCTCAGGTTGGGTTTGGGTTGAGATCTGCTCAAGGTGACTCCAAATGTGGTGCAGATCAGTCTCTACATTTCACATTTGGTTCCCACAACACTCAAAATCTCCTCTTAACCGTCTCCTCTTAACCATGATCATGCCTCCTTGTACTGGGGTTCAGCCACACCATCTGTCTTCTGATGTCATTTATATTTTTACAGTTTTCCTTCCTTTTCAAATGCTGAGACTGTAAAAGAAGGATGCTCCTTTGGGGAGGGATACAGCACATGGAAGTTGTGCTTGCCATAAGCTATCCTGAAAAGTTATTTGCTTAGTTTTCAGGAGAATGTTTCTCAATTTTCCTATTTAGTTTCTGTAAGGTGATAAAATAATACCCAATACCTTGATTCTAATGGACCAGTAAGTGATGGCCTTTTTTTTCTGAGGAAAAAAAAACAGATACGGTGTATCATATTTTCTCTAATTTTAAGACAGTACATCTCAAAATCAGTTACTTATCTCAATAAAGCTTGAAAAATCTCTAAGGTTAAAGAGGTGTGTAGTTTGTGCTGTTGGCATTATCTGTCTGTAATCTGTGTATTCCCAGGAGTTGGACTCAATGATCCATGTAGGTCCCTTCCAACCCAGGACATTCCATGATTCTCTGATTCTAATCTCATTAATTTCCTAAAGGAGAAAATAAGGATTCAGTGGTTGATTTTATTCTGATAATAATTCACTTTGTGAATTCACATCACAATGTCACATAGATACACGTGCCAGTGAAGGAGGTAAATTACACCTTTGGTCCTGACCAAATCTCTCCTGGGCCATATTTGCCCATCCTAAAATGTGCCACAGATGATGCTGCATCCAAACTGTTCAGGCAGCTGCCATAAACTGTGTGTACACAAACATAAATATATATAATCATATACTGGAAAAACATTTTCTTGCATCAAGTTTGAGTCATGATTTCACAGCTGTAAGGGAGTCACCAGCTCTTGTAGATTGTTTTCCACTGGTTTGTTTCCTGTTTCAGTGTGCTCTTGGTGTTATCTGGACTCGTGTACTATTGCACAGCAGTGAAATACAGATGAGTGTCTCCATTTCCCATTTGGTGCCAGGCCTGCTGTAATTGTGAGGAAAATGAAGTAACTCTTCTCTGCCAGGAGAGGTCAGAGGTGTATCTATTTAAGTCATTTAAGAATGACTTACTTAGCATCTTAGAAAATCCAAACACACAGTGAATAGTGAGAGAGACAGAAAAAAACAAGCGATGGGGAAGATAAATTAAAAATAGCAGAAAATGTAATTATTTGATGGTGGGTTTAGTTTAAGGTCTGGTATCTAAGATTTTGCATGGGCCCTGTGTCTGCCTTTAGTCCTTGCTGACACAGAGCTGTGTGCTGCACCCGAGCACCTCTGGATGGCATCCTTGGTTCATGCACTTCACTGTCAGCCACAGCCTGGGGCTGCTTTTCCAAAGCTGTCAAGCTCAGTGGTGACAGGGTTTTACTGGAGCTGCAGAGGTGCAGTGGGGTTGCCACAGGTTTCAGTCACAGAATCATGGAACCACAGGATGGTTTGGGTTGGAAGGGACCTTAAAGATCATCTGGTTCCAACCCCTGCCATGAGAATCTCACAGCTCAGGACACAGGTGATCACCCCAGCTGGGTTGTCTCTGTTTCTACAACCTTGAGCACTTTTTTCCATTTTCACACCAACAATGGTGCCTCACTTCAGCAAAATGAGTGCAGAGCTGATTTGAGAATAAAATAAAAAATAACAAACAAATAACAAAGGAGTTACCTCAGGAAATGTTGCAGGCTCGTTTCACAGCATACTGCTGGATATGTGGAAATTGCATTATTTGCTCAAGTTATCCCAGTGAAGGCATTTTGCGTGTTGCCCTGTAGGTCCAAGGGATCCTGTTGTCCCACTCCACCCTCACCCCAATGCTGTCCCTGGCTGGCAGACACCATCACCTCCCATGCACAAGTGTTCTTTGGGGCATCTCTCCTTAATTCAGTGGTCAGTGTAGATTATATGAACAGTTTAGATAAAGGTTCTTCCCCCAGAGGGTGGTGGGCACTGACCAGGCTCCCCAGGGCAGTGGACATGGCCCCAAGGCTGCCAGAGCTCCAGGAGTGTTTGGACAACACTCTCGTGGACAGGGCGGGATTGTTGGGGTGTCTGTGCAGGGCCAGGGGTTGGACCCAATGATCCTTGTGGGTCCCTTCCAACTCAGGATACTCTGTGATTCTATAGTTCCATGATTTTTGAGGTCTGCTGCCTCCCCAGTGCCAACCCAGGTTATGCACCACAGCACAAAAGGGGACATGTGTTGTTTAAGGTACTATAGTATTTCAAAGGGGCTTCAACGACCACATTCAACCCGAGGCTGCAGAGCAATCTGGAGAATCTTGCCTGCTTTAATAGGCCACAAAATCATTTTATGGAAAAAATGGGTTGAGCTGCTGCTGCAGAGATTGTGGCAGTAGATGGGGTGGCTGGGTCTGCTGCAGGGTGAGCAGCTTCCAGCCAGGAATGGGAAGCTGACTGCAGCCTGCAGTGGCTGGAGCCTTCCTCCATAGTGTGTTTGTGCCCTGCTGCTCTGTGACTGGCACTGGGTGCCAGCTCCCTGCTGAACTGAGGAACTGGTTTTGTGAGTGCAGGGTGGGGTGGTTGGTTCTGCAGGCGAGTCACAGTCCAGAGGGGAACCCGAAGGGATGTGCACAGAGAGCTGCTGTAGCCCCAGGGCTGCCTCCTCCCTGGGCTCTCATTCTCCTCACCTCTGCAAAGTCTTCCTCACTGTTGGCTGCTCCGAGGGTGAGATTCAAAATGTTGGTTAAGCTGCTGCAAAACCATTCAGTTTTATACCACCTTGCATGGAGGTCCTGAAAGTTGGCTCCTTTCTCTTGCTTCTTTTCATCTTTAAAGTTTAATAAGATTTGGGCATCTGATTTCCTTTTAGGTGACAAACTTTGCCTGTTTCTCATTCATGCACCTATACTTTTCTCCTCTGAAGCTCTTAATCCTCCAGCATGACTTGGTCTGAAGCGTTGAACCCTTTCTCAGTAGCAGAAGCAGACATAGCACAGAGATTTTAGTCCAAGAAATGCCATGAATCCCAGCTGCACCATGGAATAAAACTTCTGTTGGCACAAGTCAGGGCAGTAGTGGGAAGCTGTAGGGATAAAAGGGTGTGTTGAGGTGACCTCAGCCATCACAGTTCTCTGACGTGGGGTGAGTGGTTGGGTTGGGCAAGTGTAGCCTTTCTTAGGTGTAAAATCCAAATGCAGAGGGTTGGCCTGGTCTGCAGGTTTGTCCTCTCTCAGTTTGTCCCATGTGCAGGACAGACCAGGCCATTGCTGCAGGCTTCTGTGTGCTCAGGGAAGAAGCTGTTGTGAGGTTTGTCAGCATTGGGAAATGTGATGCTTATTTCCAAGGTTCTGTGCACACCTGCATGGAGGCCCTTCATAGCCAACATCTTTCCCATCTAGGGAAGAACATGTTCTTGTCTTCCCGCACAGGGTATGTGCTAATTCCACTTGCAGCTAATTGGCCTTGACATCAAACCAATGATTCCCACAATAGCTATTGATTCTGCAATGCTGTGTAATATCCTCTTTGCAGCCTGCAAGTTCGAGCAGAGAAAAATGACTTTGAGGCTTTTCCAACTGTCTCCCTGTAACACCAGGTACACCTTTCAGGTGTGTCAGGGTGTCATATTGCCCGTGGTTCTTGGCAGGGGGGAAGAATGACTTACCCCCTTCTCCTTGTTGTTTACAGGTCTTGATTTGTAGGTAAAGAACTTGCAGTGGTAACGAGGAATATTCATGGCAGTGGTGCCCACTGCCCCTGCTCACCTGTGAGCTCTGAAGTCATTCAGAATCTGGCACTGTGGGTTCAGCCCCTCTGATTTCCCACTGGGAGTTGTCTTCCTTTGATTAGAGATTTATCTCATGGCCATGGCTGATAGTGACATCAGTATCAACATCCCTGAGCTGCCTTGTGACAGACATGAAGGATACCCCAGGGATGAAGGATGAAATAAATGATCAAGACCTGTGAGAGTTGTCACCTCCCTCCAGCTCTGCCACTGTTCTCTAGGAGAACTGGGTCATGTTTCTTCATGTATCCCTGCTTTTTAATTGTCCTCTGAGAATGATTATCCCAGCTTCCTTAATGAGGTGGCTTGTGATCTGTTCTTCTTGTCTGATTGAAGAAAACATTCAGAATTTGTATAAGTTTATAGGAAATTGTTTTACCCGTAGAGAAGCTCAGATGTGATCATGGCAAAAGCTGGGACAGAGGAAAAGTCTTTTAGGCTGCCATCATCAACTGATAAAGGATTGAGAAAAACAGGTTGGGTTGTTATCAAAACCTCTTAAATGAGGTTATAAAAGTATTCTTAAAACCCCCAGATTTCCACCCATAGGTAAATTCACTGCTGTCACTGTGTAAGTAAATGAAACTTGTGACAACTTTTGCAAAGAGAAAGTCACCTCTTACTGCTCTGAAGAGAAGCAGCATCCCTCCACCCTCCTTTTCTTGCTCCCTGCATTACTAACCACACCAAGATGAACAATTTTATTAGTTCTTTCCCATCTCCTGGGTCTCCATGGATCACACCAGCAGTGTGTAATGAGAACGAGCAGCCAGAGACACTCCCTTTGTGCTGAGACACAACCAGAGGCATTCTTATGGCCTCATAGCCTGCTAATTAAGCCTGTTTCAAGTATTAAATGGAAAGACTTGCAGGCCATATTTACACTGTGAAAAGTTATGTTCTAATTCGTGTTGGTTAATGTCTTAAGCAATGCTTATTAAAACCCAGTGTCAGCAAGTCGGTGTTCATTTGAGCAGGGTAGCTGATGGCAGGCAGTCCCAGGGCACGGCCTCATCAGCATTTATTGCATATTCAAATCATGGTTTGCTTTCTCCATGTGTGGATCTTCACACTTGTTTATCAATTTGGTTACCATAATCTTTGCATCAGCTTTGTAGGGGAAGTTCAGAGTAAACACTGCAGTGCCTTAGCAAACACGTGCTCCTCTGACCACAGCCTTACATTTTCCCACTACGTTCCAGTCTCCAGCCACAGAAAATAGTTTTAGTATCTGGTGCTTTAGGAATGAGTGGCCCATGAGAAGGTTTAAATTCTTGCTGTTGTAGCATGGTTGCCCAGAGAAGCTGTGGCTGCCCCATCCCTGGAGTGTCCAAGGCCAGGCTGGACAGGGCTTGGAGCAACCTGGGCTGGTGGGAGGTGTCCCTGCCCAGGGGAGGAGTGTTGGAACTGGATGGTCTTTAAGATCCCTTTCAACCCAAACCATTCAAGGATTCTTTGGTAATCCAACCATTCACTATTCAGTGCAGGGCTCAACACAACACATTGCATTGGGAATACTTACTGCACTTATTCTTGAACTCTAAGTGTTGAACTCAGGAAACAGAAAATTTTACCCTCTGACTCTAAAAGAATCATTTTTTATGTGTCTTGAGTATTTCTGTTTCCTTAATTGAACATAGCCAAGTGTTTACCTTACAGTAAAGTCACTGTTTGATATTAGAAATACCAGTTGGACTGGATGATCATTGTAGACCCTTTTCAACTAGTTTGTTTTATCCAGTCTAGTCTAAATTCAAGTTATACCTGAGCTAAAATACACCCAAAAGGAGCAAAGGGGAATAGGGATTTCTGCTACCTTATAGCTCATGCATAAAATTAATGATCTTCTGTCTAAAAGAGAAATGTGAGTTTGGGGGTTTCTTTCTTAGCAGATAAATTTATTTGTTGGTACCATAATAAACCTCGAGGAAGCAGAGTGTGCTCAGGCTGTAGCCATGCTGGGTTCTGTGTGTGTGCTCATGTGCTGTTCTGAATAAAAACAGTCTGGATATCAGAAAAGAGATCAGTCTGCAATAAGAGTAGGATAAATAGGGGAGGAATGGATCAGGTCAGTGAGGAAAAGCAGCATCACTCAGCAGGGTTGGCAATTCTGCTCTCTGCCTGTCTAATGACTGACTTTTCCATAGCCATCCTACTCTAATCAGCTGTCTCATCTCCAGCACGTAGGAAGGGGAGCAGTGTGCATTCTGCAAATCAAGATGGTAGTGATCACGTCAGCCTGGGCTGCAGTTTTGCTTCCCCTCTTGCTTCACATCCACCCAGCTCATGCAGCAGCAGAAACAGCTCAGGTTTCCATTTCTCCTCTTCTGAAGCTGATATGGAGCTGAAAGAGGAGGAGAGGAGGAGGTGGCACCTGCTACCTGAAGCCAGAGGCAGTGGGACCTGAGAGGGCACGTGGCTCAGCTGGTCTTGATGTATGGGATTGAATCCTTTCCAGACCCTTTCTGGCAGCATCCAAATCTGATGGCCATTTTGCTTTCATTCCCTTTTGCTCTGGTGCCTCAGTGTCTTGGTAGTACGTGCTCTTTCAGCCTGGGCTGGCAGCCATCCCCCACCCGCCATGGCCACGTGTGCTCCTGCATCGGCCTGAGGAACAGCAGAGCCCTTGGCAGCTGCTTGTCCAAAGTGCATTTCCCTCCTCCCTGCAGATACAGAATTCCTGAGCTGAGATGGTGGTGGCAGGAGTGCCTGAAAGGAGGCATCTCAGGGGCTTTCCAGCATTTCCACAGCATGTGTTCATCTGCAGAGCACCCGCTGTTCCCACAGACATCCGTGACCTGAGCGGCACAGTCTAGGAGATGGCATGGGGAGCCATCTTATTTTTATTGCTTATTTTTATCCTTAGAGGCCTTTCCTCTATGCCTGCCTAAGTCTGGGGGGGAAAATTCCACAGTGAAGCAGCATTTTCAGCACTTGTCCCATGCAGAATGCTGAGCTGTATCAGCTTGTCCAAGATCTGACAGCATTGAAGAACACCATACCAATAGCAAGCCACTTTATTTCCGTAAAAATGCAAATGAGTGTGTTGAAATGTGCTGCAGAAAGGGCACAGCTGGGACAGCTGCACAATTGTGGTTTCACTAGAGATTTCCTTTTTTTTTTAAAGAGCAGGTTCCTCTTCTCTGCATATCTTTTTCTTGTAGCTGAGTATCCTCCAGGCTCACTTGGTGCATGGAGTCCTCTCAGCATCTCAGGGAGTGTGGCAGGAGGGGAGACTGTTCTGATTGATAAAACCAAGGCAGAGCATTGTTTTCAAAGGGAGAGGGAAGCAAATGAGAGGCCGAGTCAGCTGCTGATGTAACTCCCTTGAAGCAAATGGTTCGGTATCTGAAATTTAATCTTCTGACTTGGGCTCTTTCTTGCACTCTAAACATGCTCAGGAGCCACGATGCTGAAGCAGCACCTTGTGCTGGCACACAAGCACAAACCAGCGGGATATTCATCATTCATCCATGCCGTGTGGCACACAGATGCTGGAGGGTTCCCGCAGGCTCAGCTGATGACATTTATTTTTTCTATACAAGTGGGTGTAACCGACAAACCCAGAGTGGCTCCCCTCCATCCCTGGAAATGTTCACAGTCAGTTTGGACTGGTCCTAGTGGAAGGTATCCCAGCCCATGGCAGGGATCAGGAACTTGATGATATTTAAGGTCCCTTCCAACCCACACCGTTGTATGACTCTCTGATTCCAGCAGCCACAGAGGTGATGGCCACAGGTGTTTTGGGATGTATGGGAGAGGTGATAGCCACAGGTGTCTGTTGGGATGTGTGGGAGAGGTGATGGCCACAGGTGTCTGTTGGGATGTGTGGGAGAGGTGATGGCCACAGGTGTCTTGGGATGTATGGGAGAGGTGATGGACACAGGTGTCTGTTGGGATGTATTGGAGAGGTGATGGACACAGGTGTCTTGGGATGTATGGGAGAGATGATGGACACAGGTGTCTGTTGGGATGTATGGGAGAGGTGATGGACAGAGGTGTTTGTTGGGATACGGGAGTGGGGCTGCCAGCCTGCTGGGGCTGCTGGCTGGTTCTGCTTCTGCTGGGCTGGGGCTGCTGGCTGGTTTTCATCCCTTTTGGGACGCATGATGTGTCTTGCCCAGAGTTAAAAATAAAGCAGCCAGCAGTGCCAGCTTTAGGTCTTCTGCAAACACTGCAAAACTCTGATGTGTCCGTACGTGAGTGCAGGAGTACAAGTGTAATGTGAGAGAAGGGGTTTGGGAAAGGGCTCCCCTGCCAGTGCCAGCACTGCCCATGCTCTTGGCTGGGTGCAGACAGCCCACAGCTGGCGTGGGATGTGACTCATGTTCACACTTTGCCCCCAGTGATTACGATTCTCACTTGTCTGTGGTTTTCAGTCACTGTCAGCAGCGTGTATGGTGACACCTCTCCCTGTGTGCTCACGGGCTGCAGGGACATGAGCTCATTCAGCACGAGGGGCTGGGGCTGCTGCATGGGGTCTGCATCCTGTCAAGTCTTTAAACTGGAGCCATCAGCCTCCCTAAAAGCAGGGTTGAGTCTCAGAGCCATGGGAAGCCCCAGAGGGCCACTGCTGCTGCACCTCATATGGGTCTGCATCTCATCTCAAAAGCAGTGTCCTACTGAACTGTGCTCTGAGTCTAAAATGGCCCCACATGATCACCTGGGTCTGGTGCTCCTGATCCATAGGCTCATTCCCATTGGATATAATCTTTGTGATGCCTTAAGGGACTCACTCCATCATTTTGGAAGGTGATCTTGGTAGTGTTGCTTGCATGTTACTTATGCCAGTGTGTGCTTTGATGTTGCAGCTCCCACTACTTTTCCAATCCCCATTGTTCCCTGAGTGTCCCCTGAGTTGTAAGGGGAGGAGAGGGTGTCAGATTTGTCCTTCCAGCTTCCCCTCACTCCCAATCCACTGTAACCACTGTCAGTCTGCTTATAAGCAGAATTCCAGAACCTGTCCCTGGGTGGAAACCTGGCCATGGCATGCAGGAGGCTCTGGTGCTGCAGACAGTGGCTGTGTTCCTGCAGAGACAAGGGCTGTCCTGTTTCCAACAGCAGCTGAGGTTGGAATGTTCCCAGGTTACCTCTGCACTTGCAGGTGTAAGTCATCTCATCCCTAAAGAGAACCAGATGGATCTCCATGTGCCCTGGAGAAGCTGCCCAGGCTGGGATTGGTGTGAACCATCTCTACCCACAGCAACACATCACTGCCTTCAATGGCCAAAGCACAACACAGGCATTGGCTGATCAGGGTGTTGCAATTAGGGAAATTAATGTGATGAGTCTGATGAGGAGCAGCTGAGGGAGTTGGAGGGGCTCAGCCTGGAGAAAAGGAGGCTCAGGGGGGACCTTCTCCCTCTCTGCCAGAAGATTGTGGCAAGGTAGGGATCAGCCTCTTCTCTCATGTAACAAGCAATAAGACAAGAGGAGATGTCCTCAAGTTATGTCCAGAGTAGGTTTAAATTGGGTATTGGGGGAAAATTCTTCACTGAAAGGGTTGTCACCATCCCTGGAGGGATTTAGAAGATACATCGATGTGGCACTTGGGGGACAGGGTTTAATGGTGGGCTTGGCAGTGCTGAGTTAATGGTTGGACATGTTTGTCTTACAGGCTTTTTCTGATGCAAACAATTTTATGACTCTATGATTTTACCACAAAGGAGAATTTGGGGAGGCATGGCTGGATGATGAAGCTGTCAGAGCTGGGTGAGAGCTCACAGGCTGTGGGCTGCACAACACCCTTTGGGTTTGGGTTTACAATTGCAGCTTTTGAAGGGTGAGAGCTTGAAGTGGTTTTCATCTCACTGTGAGCTGCTGGAGCACCATGGGGAGCAAAGCAGCTGCCTTTATAGAAGGGGCTCCTGTGCTGTAGAGCCCCTTCACCAGCCCCAAAGCCCAGCCTGGACCAAAGCCTGGCAGGCATTTGCTGTGGAATAAAGTGAACTGCTCAGCTCGGCTGTTGGCTGCACGACACTGAAACCAAGCCTAAAAATAGGAGGATGTCTGACCCTGAAGTGAAGGATTTTCACTTGTAACCCATCTTGGCGCCTGCCCAGGGTGACATCATCCAGAGGGGAAGTTGGAAAAGCTTCCAAATTCGTTGCTTTGCGTGGAGAAGTGCTAAATGCATGTGTCAGCAGATAATCAAGTGGCACATTTGCTGTGGCCATGAATGTGGGGAAAGAGGGAATGGGGAAGGAAGGACCTAAAGAGGGAGGAAAAAGATTGGAGCTGCATGTTGGAAAAGAGTTTTGGAGTGTTGTTTGTGTATAACTGGAGGGGAAATGATAAATGGAAAAAAGGTCCTGTTCAGGCAGAGTCTGTCCCATAAAGATGACACTTTTCTTTCCTTTTAAGTGTGTCTAAAGTTATTGAGCTGCAAAGTTTTGACCATGAGCCCACCCAGTGCTATCTGGGGTTATTAGTCACAGCTGTGCTTTGAATCTGCTTGATTTAGACTTCCAGGTGTGTGGACACTGCTCAAGGTGGCTGTGGAAGCATCTGAGATGGCCAGGTGCTAAATGACCTCCCTTGATTTCAACTCTCTGATTTGAAAGCAGCTTTTCCCAGGCTAACTTTCAGGGATTTGCTCCAAATCTGTGCTCTTGTGGCATGGATGACCTTGCTATTGTTCTACTTCCAAACTGCTTGAACACAGTTCCTCATATGTCTGTGCTAAACTGCTTTGTCTTCTTTAAAAGTGGTACTGTGTATGAAATGTGGTAGTGGTTTTCCTCTGAAATTTGGTGCCTTTCCCCTTTGGATGCTGCCAGGAGAGTCCTGTGCTCATCCTCTAACGAGGGCCCCTTTCCCTTGCTGTGGATGAGTGCATGCTGAAATTTGTAGCTCTTTTCAGAGGATCAAAGCTTGGTGTGATATGGGATGTCTCCATTATCTGTTTTCCTTCTGCCTTTTAAATTCTCATTACGTATTTATAATGCTGTTATAGCAAAGATGCCCGAAGCACAACTGTGGGCACTGTTTGGTCTCTGAATCCCCAGTGAAGCTGAAAAATCTGCTGCTGCTGTGTAAACACTGTGTCAAGAGCTGATTTCATGCATAATGCTGGGCATTTTTAACGAACTCTGATAATGAAAAGAGGGAAGGAGTTTTACCATATCAATGTAGACGTCTGATAGGAGACCCATTTATTTGGTTAGAGACTGAGAACAGGGTTCAGGCATGCCAGCCGTTCCCTCTTGGGGTTTTAATGCCCTTAGATCATCACAATAGTGAAACTTTTCCTACAGACAGGCTGGTTTATAGGCAGTTACCACAGCAGCAGGCACAGGCGAGCTGCCTCTCACTTCATCAGCCTTTGGGTAGGATTTGTCTGACTAAGCACGAGGATATTTCTAGTTGTCTGCTTGGAAATGACATGGCTGCGGTTGCAAAGATGTTTCATTGGCATTGGCTGAGCCCATGGAAGGCAGATGATGGCCCAGGCAGGGTCAGGAATTTACTTCCCATGTCAGGGTTAAATATATGCCCCAGAAAGGAGCTTGAACAGTTTTTCCATAGTTTGCCTATTTTTTATGTGAAAGCTTGAAGCCTCTCTGACTGAGAGACAAATTTCTATTTGCAACTAAACTGTGAATCTTCTTACCTTTTGATCCCTGATAGTTTTTATTAGGTACAGCCTAAGAGAACTAACGGTGTGAACAGCAGGGACCTGAACCTGAGCAGCTGGAATAAATCTGGTGTACTGCAGTGGTGAATGCCAGTCCTGCTGTTGGCCAGCTGCTCCAGCACAGCCCCATCATTCCACGGAGAATTAGTGGAGCTGACAGACATGAGAGTGAGCACACACCAGAGGAGCCAGCTCTTATTCTTGCAGACAGAGCACTTTATTTTTCCTTGCTGGTTGAGATGTTCTAGCAAACACTCGACTTCCTTGTCATCTTTAAACTATGTAGAGAGGTGGGGAGTTGCCTTTTACCAAAGCAAATGGACTTTTGCTTTGAAAAGTCCCTTCCTGCAGTTTTTGGCATGACTGATCACTCTGTTCTCAACAGCCCCTGAGCTTCATGATACAGTAGTTTTGTACAAAGCTGTGTTTTTATGCACAGAAAGCTTTTGGAGCTGGGTTTCTTTGAAAACACGTCCCTAGATATCTGTCCTGGGGTTTGTTAAAACAGATTTGGAGATGGGGCTTACTTGGGAGGAGGGAGTGGGCTCAGGGGCTGTGAGATGGTGGCCAGAGGCGCTGGCAGACACACGGTGCTGGCCAGCACTGCTGCACGTAGCACAAGCTGTCAAATACCATTTAGATAAAAATACTACATATTAAAGGACAGTCGGAGCGTGAATTGAGCCGTATTTGCATTCACTCTGAGCAGCAGGGCTTAATGACACACCCACATCACCTTCCCACCGAGTCCTTGTCTCCCCATCACACCAAGCAGACAACACGGTCTTGTATGTGGGGGAACTCACCGGTTTCCACGTGGATTTTTCTACCATCTCTTTGTGGTAGCTAAATACAAACATTCATGCGTTTATTTCTGGAGCAGAGCTCTGCCTTCCCTGTGCACACAGGGGCAGGAGGTTAAGGCTGACAGTGGCCACAGGGCTGGGTGCTCACATGCTCAGTTTGAAAGGACTCGAGTAAACATATGTTGGGAATGCCACTTGTGACCGCCACGGGGGGCACTGTGTGGGCTCAGCCCTGCTGCAGATGGGCTCCCAGCTGGCCCTGGCCAGGCACTGGAAAATCCCAGTGCCCTCAGGAAAGCCTGGGCATCACAGAGGAACGGCATGGCAGGGCAGAGGGAGAATCTGCTCCTCTGTGGGGCAGCACTGACCTTTCTCATCTCAAAAGCATCTCTGTCTCCCTCCACCAGGTCTCAGAGGTGCTGGTCTCCTTTGGGGGGCTCACAGAAGCTCTGCTGAGGTGGCTCTTCCCTTTGTCCTGGTCATGAGGTGGAAGGACATACTTTGGCTGAGGACATGGAGGGCAGCTCCTGTTCGTACAAAGTGGGTACAAAGACCACAGTTGAAAGGAAAAGGAATTAAAAAAAAACCTGTCTGCATTTAAATCAGCCTAATTAAACTGGCTTTTTCCAGGGGCTGGCAGGCACTGCATTGCCTGCCCAAAGTGATTTGTGCAATTACCATCTTTTGTGTTTGGCTGGTGGGGTTTTTTCTTGCCTCACTCATTTATGGGACCATCACCTATGTGCAATCTGTGATTGTAAGGTTAGAAATAAAGGGACTGAATTCTCATCTGCTCTAAGCAGTGGAGTAAATGGGCAGAGCTCTGCTGATTTACACCTGCTGGTGCTCTGGGTGCCTGGAAATAGCTTAGCAAGTGTAAAAGGGAAAAAAAAAAAAGAAAAGGTTTCTCCATCCATATGGAACACATTGCATCCATCAGGGGAAGGAGAGGCATTTGTGAGTGTGAATGCTTCATTTATCAGTGTGAGAGCTATTGAAAAGCCTGGATGTAGCTTGGATAATTATAACCAAGATTAGTCTTCTTGGGATGGAAAAGTAACGACAATCCTAATTTTACCAAATCCTCTGAGATTTATTGTCTGTTTATTTAACGCCCCGAGCCCTTTCCTACGGCATGGGATAGGATGGATTTATGGAGGTGCAGTTTAGTAATCTAAATACTTGGGAGTTCATCTGTGGGCTGCTCTGGTTATCTTCACTGTCACCGCTCGGAGGCCGTGGGAACTGGGACTGCAGATGGGAGCAAGGCAGACACAGGCCAAAAATCAGGAGGAGTCAGTTGGAACACTCTCCTTCCACTTGCTTTGCAGGTGAGAAGTGCCTGGTCTTTGTAGCCAGCTCCAGCTCTCGGTGGGAAGGGAACAAAGATCCTTCTATCCTCTCTTCAGGTGCTGCCTATTTTTTCTCTTTGCAGTATTCCTGTGGAGTTTTTTTCCTGCATTTCCCCATCAGTTGAAGTGTCCAAGGCCAGTTTGGACAGGGCTCTGAGCAACCTTGTCTAGTGGAAGGTGCCCCTGCCCATAGCAGGCGTTGGAATGAGATGATCTTTAAAATCCCTTCCAGCTCAAACCATTCCATGATTCTGTGTAAGGAAAGGCAATATGTGTTCAGAAATTCCCCATGCAGGGAAGGTCACAGTGGCAAGTGCATATTTGGACAGTTGACTGCAGCTTCTCTATGCCAAGCCATGGATATCACCTGTCCATCTTAGAGCCCTATCAAAACCTCTGCTAGAAGCAGGAATAGCAGCACAAGAAGGAAAATCTCTTTGGGACAGTACAGGCTTTGTTAAAGAACAGAGGTTATCCAAAATCTGTGAAAAGGCAGGTGAAGAAGCAGAGCCTGGAAGACCTTTTATATTTAATTTAATATTAGAGGAAAATGCCTGGGCTGAATTTAATAATTTTGCCAGTCTTCTTCATATAAGTTCATAACTTCTAGACCTGTCTGCATTTGTGGCTTTATGGGCTGTGCTGCCTTTTGGCTGAATATTTACTCTTTTCTTACCACAAAAGTCAGTGTCTTTTCCAGTGCTGCAGGAGCTGAAATGCACAGCCTGGATTTCCTGTTCAACTCTTAAAGCACTGTGGAGTTTTAGAGTTTTTACAAGCACACACAAAACCCTAAACAGCAAACCCTGAAAGATGAAAATCGTGGTCCAACAAACACAGAAGGAAAATTTCCTTTGCCTCCTTCTGAGTCAGGGTTTTGTCCAAAGGGTTTGGTAGCACTCTAAGCCTTCATGCTTCAAGACACAAGCCAAATTCTCCCTAATAAAATTCAAAAGGCATTTTTCCTTCAGGGCACAAATTTTAATATAAAATCTCCTACATTTTCCTAAACCACTGTCAGAAACTGGCCACTGTTGAAAGTGGAATAGACAATTAACTCAGGCTGCCTGTCTGAACCAGTGTGATGGCTCTGGTCTGCTAACCTTCCCACAGGAACACAGAGGGGTGTCTTGTGACCAGGACTGCTGTGGTGTCACCAGGAAGGCCACCAGCTCAGATGGGTCAGGGAGGCAGGAGGGGAAGAGGGGTTTGGATCTGTGTTTGAGGGTGTATCCAGAAGCCTCACTGCCCTGGTTGCCAAAGCAGTATCTTTACAGTCCCATGCTCCTGTGCTGCCATCCCTGCCTGCTCCTCACCTTGGAGTCTGACTCACATTCCTGCAAACATCCAAGGCCTGAAGAGTTTGGTTAAGGTGTTGGATGGTGTGGAAGTGGTGGTTAATTAGAGAACATCAGTGCTTTGTAGCCTGCAAAACAAAGGAAGGAATCTTTGCCTGTACTTGGGAAAATGGTGGGACAGCAACAAAAAATGTTCCCCCTCTTCATCCAGAACAGAGTTTAGACCCTCAGTGCCAGCTCTGCTCCACATTTAACCCTTCTGTGGGCAGGTTGTTGCACCTGGGAGCTGACAGCTGCTCCAGGTGTTAGGAAATCAAAGGGGTTTCTGAGGTCTTTGTATCTTGTTGTTTTCCTGCTGCAGCCTTGGCAAAACTCATCCCAGTGAGGTATCTGGCAGTGGGAGGCAGGTTTAGGAGTGGCTCTGGCTCGTGCTGCCAGCTGTGCAGCAGCTGTGGATGGGGGAGTGTTGCCATCTGTACGTGGCTGCAGAGCAATGTGCAGGTCTGGTCCCTCTGGCTGAAGCCAGTGGGAGCCTTTCCCACCACTCCTGAAGAGCTGGAAAAGGTCTTGCACCCCCCACATGTATTGCTTTCTTCCTGTTTGTTTTCTTTATTATTACTTTTGAAACATCACACAGCACAGTCACAAGAGGCAGAGATGTTCTTGAAATCCTGACCTGGGATCTCTTTCAGCTACAAAATGCTGTGGCAATCCTTGTGCTGTGTCTTGGGAGAGTGTTTTCATGCCATGTATACACAGCCTGTCTTAGAAGTTGCTCTTGGAAAGTTTTGGGAAGCACGTTATAAGACATATTGAATAGGATGGTTGCAGAGAGGGGGGATGGAGTAACCTTGTTACCTTCCATCAGTGCCTTCAACCCTCTGTTCCAGCTGCAGTGAACACTACTGAGCTCTCAACTGCTGCTTCTGGCCCCCTCTCCCACACCCCTGTGTGGCCAGTCTCAGGGGTTTTGTCCCTGCCAAAGCACAGCCTGTTACCAAAAGGCAAAGACAATTAAGAGGAAGTGGTGGAGTTTGCCATATAAACGTTTAAAACTTACCCAGGCTGAATAATAATGCAGAGCATCGTTTCATCCAGACAGATGCTTCCTGGATCCAAAGGAGCGCCTGGAACTGATGGGAATGGATAAACAGCTTTGCAGCTCCCAGTTCCTGCAGCTCAGATCCCAGGTGTTGTCCCAGTGCCTGCCTGGCTGCAGGTCGCTCAGGAGAATCAAGGAGAGGGAATAGTGAGCAGCCCAAATCCTGGTTGTTGTGGGGTCTAAATGGTATCCTCTGTCTCAGCCCTGGCATGGTCTGCTCCTGCCAGGTTCAGGAAGGATGTACACGGGCACATCACCAGTGCCAGCAGCTCCAGCTGCCCTCTGACACCAGTGTGCTGCTGGCTGCCTGCTCTTGGACAGTGCCCAACATACTTGCCTGGTCCTGGGAGCAGAAATCATCTCTGGCTGGCTCTGGGCAAACCAGAGCAATCAAAACCTTCCCTCAGTGCCCTCTCTGATCCTGGCATTGTTCCCGTGTGTGCCCTTCTGCCCTCCTTCCTAGATCCCCCACTGCACAGGTTGTTGTTGCTGGGTAGGGACCTCCTTGCTGATGGCTGAGCTGTTCCTGCTCACTCCCCTTCAGATGGTGTGGGGACATCTCAGAGGCTTCCCTTCCCAGGAAAAGCCAGACTCCTCTCAGCAGGATGCTGTAACCCCTGATGCCTCAGGGACAGGCTGTGTTCACCCTCCTGACTTCATCAGAGGGATGAGGCTGTGTTGAAAGGTGGAGGAAGAGGTCTAGGGGAAAAGCAAACCAAGCCATTCCTGGGCTCTGTAGGTGGAGAGGAATCTGGGGCGGGAAGCTGTGCTGGACCAGCACAGCCTGTGCTCCAGGGCCCTGCTGCACTCCCAGCCAACCCCACACACAGCCAGGTGGGTTTTATCCAACAGAGCAGTGCTCAAGGAAAAACAGGCAGGAAAACTGCACTGCTTGTTCCAGCTCATGTGCACTGGTGTTTTCTGAACAGAAAAGTCCTGTGAGAGTGGCTGGAGAGAAACCCCCTCTCGTAGCCCCCTGCAAGGGCACTGCCAACAGCATCTGCACCAGCACTGCCTGGGTAGCAAACTCACTGCTCCCAGGTGGCCATCATGTGGAAACAGGCTGATTGCCAAGTAAATCCAGGAGCTGCTGTCTTTATAGCAAACTCCTAGAGGATTGACAAGGCAGTAAAACAACAGTTTTCTGTAGCAATTGCTCTGTGGGGAATTTGGTCAGATCGCTGCGTTGCAAATGTATAGGACGCCTGCCTATGGAAATCCTTGAAAGTGTGATAGAATTTAATCAATCCCATTTGTTTGGATGGAGAGCCAGCCCAGATCTCTGTGGCAGATGCCCAGGAAATGCTGGAGGCAGCAAAACCTGTTAAACAAAGCTACGTGTGGCCCCATGAACAGAATATACTGAATTTCCCTTTTTTTTTCTCTCAGCCAACCCCTCCCCTTATTACATCTCAGGTGCATGAAGTCTTCACTCATCCTGTCATTTTCCTCACTTTTTTCCTTCTCTACATCTTTGCCCCGGATTCCTGGGTTTATTTCTTTGTTTCTTTATTTATGTGTGTTCCTTGATTCCTTCTTGTGCTTCATGCTGTGCTGGGAGGCAGGAACGGGCAGTTCCATGTGATGGGGCTGGTCTGCAGCCCTGCTCCCTGTGAGTCCCTTGGACTGGGCACAGGATGAACGTGCTGGGGGTCCTGCTGGCTTCCCAGGGATGCTGTTCCCTGTGATGTCCCTTCAGGAGTACGTGGCAGGGCTGCAGAACGAGCCCCTCACCAGCAATGGGCTGTGGAGGTGGGTCCTGATCTTGGAGTTACACCAGTCACACAAATCCCAAATGGGTTCCTAATCATCTGTGTTGTTTTTAAGGGGGTTTTATTTCCCAATAAGTGACTTTCTCAAGCATGTTTGTTATTCCTTTTGAAAACTCCTGGTTCTGCTGCATGTCCAAGCTGTGCACAAGGAACAAATAGTGAGAAAGAACAACCTATTGGCATGGGAATGCAAGGGCCAGCTGGTTGGACTGTGTATTTATTGGCCTGGAGAACAGGCAACATGGAAATATAAAGATCTGCTGTTGGTTTAGGCTTCTCCTCTGTCTGGTTCAGCTGGCTGTCCTTACAAATAACTGGGAAGTTTCATGTAGTTACAGGAGGCTGGAGAAAAGTTTATTCTCTTGATTTATCTGCTCCAAGTTTGCAGTTTGCTCACCAACCTCATGTTGTTTGCCATCACTGTTACTCTTTCCCCATTAAGTAATTTTTTCCTCCCTTATTTTCTGGATCTTTAGTACAAAAAGATGAACAAGGGCCTTTCCAAAGACACAGCACTCTTGTAAAACCACAGGAGAGCTCGGCACAGGTGGATACTCCCTGGAGTGGCCACACTTGGAGCAATCAGGCCACATGGTTTGTCACTATGTTGTCAGGCTTGTTTGAGGAGGTAGTGTGGGAGAAGTGTCCCTTACACTGAGATTGCTGGGCCTGCCATCCAAGTCCGTGCTGGCTCCACATCCAGCACATGCCATGTAGTTGGGACACTTGGCAGCGATTCCCTATCTGCAAATCATAAATACTGGGAGAGAAAACAAACAACCCTGTGCCAGTCTTGGTCTTGTCTGCTTGGATTCTTAAAGAAAAGGCATAACCTCCTCTGAATAATCTCCCCAGGAGATGAAATGTGGTATTTAACATCTTAAAATAGCTAGGACTCAAACCCCCAAGTGTTGTCTCTGTCTTGCAGTGCCAGGATGTTGCAGAGTGTTAGAGGGAGAACAGTCAGCACCAAAACATGTGAAATAAGCAGATAACTGAGCCTTGCTTTTCCTATCCTGAGCTGGTCTGCTGCTCTGAAAGGCACTTGGGTGAGGAGGAGAACTTAGCTGACACTGTGGAGTGACTTGATGAAGATTGGTCCATCCTCATGGGAAAAGCCCAGGGATTTCAGACATACCATCCAAATCTGGCTTCTCCTGTCATTTATGGGCAACAGCCCAGCTTTGTCTGATGTCAGAGTCTGGAACTCCCACTGGGTTGGAGCTGGAAGTGAAGGAAGCCCTTCCTCCCTTCACACAGGACTGCTGTGTCCCTCTTCTCCCCTGCCAGGATGCCATAATCTCCTGTAGATTGAATCTTGCAGCCAGGAACTCCCTTTTCCTTGCCCTCCTTTCCTGTGGCAGTGTCCATTCCTTGGGCTCTGCCTCCTTGCCTGTTTTTATTGGACATCTCTGGGCTTCCAGGAGCAGCACAGCCTGTGTGAAACCCTCTGAAACCCTCAGATGTGCTGTTGGAAAAGTCCCACTGCATCCATGGGTCCTGCAGAGCATCACATTGATTGGGCAGCCTTTCCAAGCCTGCTTCATGCTTGTACCATCCATCTCCCAGTGGGAACAAGCTGGAATTCTGTGGTCTCCAGGCCTTTCCAAGCCTGCATCATGCTTGTACCATCCATCTCCCAGTGGGAACAAGCTGGAATTCTGTGGTCTCCAGCAGAGCAGCAGCAGGTCCCAGGTCCTGGAGCCACCGTTCCAGTAGATGGCATCAAAGACAGCACGTTCCTCTGCCGGACCCGGCTCCGAGGGCTGTTTTCCCACAGTCCCATTCTCCACAGTCCCATTTTCCCAACCACTCTGGAGCAGACATTCCTTTAAAAAAAAGACAAGCTCCTTAAAGCAGCTGAACCTTAAAGAAAACTCTGAGCTACACATTTCTTTTGCTTCAGCATCAAGTAACAGGTCCCATGTGTGGTCCCTGGTTTTCTAGCTGGCAGTGGGGACTGGGTGCCTTCTGTTCCTGCCTTTTGCTTTCCTTCGACCATTCAGCCACAATCTCACCTTAAAAATGCATTGAAAAAATCATTATAGACCTTCAGGTGCAGGTTTTGATGTCTGAATTTAGCTTACTTTATATACATATATGTGATTTTTGCACATGCAGTGCCCTGTGTAGCAGGAATTTTAAAGGCATTTCATATTTTTCTTTATTTATAAAATGTGAATAGACCTAATAGTTGTTGGAGGTCTACTAGACATGAAGAAATCCCTCTTCTTGATTCCAGCCTGTAGGATTTCCCATGATCAGCAGGTTTAGCTCACCAAGAGACTGCAGTTGGCACATCATGTTTGAAAAATCCAGTCACTGACACATCACATTTTTAAAATTTGATCACTGACTCACCATTATTTCTGATCTCTTTGGGACTGTCCCAAAATCAGGTTCCCTATATTAGCAGAAGGAGGTCAGGAGCAGAGGGTGAGTACAGGAGGAGGAAACATAAGTGTAGTTTTTACTTTTAAACTTAGACTCCTGTGACTTTTAAATGTAATGATTGTAACATACCCTGCCCTTGGGAAGTGTATTTCTGCTGCCTCCCAGCGCTTGCATTAGCCAGTAGACTTAGCAGGATTTTATGGATCTATTTTCAATTAAAAGGAAAGGACTGGAATTTCTTCCTGCTGGGTTTGTCTTCTGCTCTATTTGTAAGTTCAAAGAAAAAAGAATTGCCTTCCTTTCTTTACTAGGCCATAGGTACCACATAAACCTGGGGCTGTACTCTTCAGTCCTCACCTGCTCATGGTGACCTTGGTTTAAACCCGAGATAGGCAGGATTTGGGCTGTTGGGAGAGGTTTAAGGAGGCAGCAGTGCTGGCTGCAGGAGCACACAGCCCCTGCAATGCATTGTGGTGCTCCATGGCTGGAGGTCTTGCTGGAAAAGTCTGCAGGATGCTTTTCTACCTTAAGGACTTCTTATTTCAGAAGATCCTGCTGAGTGCAGAATCACTCTATGTCTGTGTTATTTCAGTTTTCTGAGGTTATTAGAAGCCCTGGAGAGCAGGAGTGCTGGCAGGGGGAGAGCACACAGCTCTGTGTCTTGGACCAACAGCAGAATGGTCTAAAGATCTCTGGAAAGCAATGCCAGGGCTTTTCAATATCCCTGAAACTGGATCTTCAGTATTTTGACAACAGATTTGAATCTGAACCAAGTGAAGGCAAAGAAATACTGACTGGGTTACTGGGTGAGAATAGTGGTTTGGCTGAAGGCAGGGGAAGGTGCAGAGGTCTGGTGGACTGTCCCAAGAAAGAAGCAAGTGGAGGATCAGCACCCAGAAAAGGAGGTGGACAAGGGGTTTGCTTCCTCTGCCTGCACCTCCCATGCCCCAGGCACAGCCCCTGCACCCTGAGTGGGGCCGAACCACCCAGCCCAGTGGAACTGGCATCACACCCACAACACAACCTGACCTGCTCCAGCATTACTGGGTGTTAAGTGAAGGATGTTGGTGCTTCTTGGCAAACTCTTGCCTGTCTCTGACCTAACTGGGCATTTGTAGTCAGGGCTGTACCTGAGCTGGAGAAGGGACTGGGATGTCTCCTTAGTTTGCAAGGCAACTGCAGAAATCTTGTGTGACAGAGACATGACACAGCTTTGGTGTAACTCCAGGAGAAAAGTAAATCTGCATAGGGATAATACATTTGTTTAATGGATTAGATCTGAAAACAGGATTAAGCCCTCATGAGGGCTTTAAGATGGCAAACAGAAAGCTCAGCCAGGCCAGTGGATGCTCCTGTGAAATGGCCACATTGCACTGCTAAAAATGGTGTTGGCACTGGTGGCACCTTTCAGTGGGTGCTGGTGCCTTGGGGGACCTTTTGGGCTGCAAGGAGCTGTCAAGCTGATGCTCTCCAGGGTCTAACCAGCTGGGAGCCTCCAGATGTGCCCCTGGCCCCTGTCTCAAGTGGAAACAAGCAGCATCCTCCAGGATGAGCAGTGCAGCTCCTCTTAAGACATCCCTGCTGCAGAGGGGGTTGGGAGGGAATCATTACAAATTTAGCACGTGGGTTGTTTAGCCTGGAGAAGAGGAGGCTCAGCAGTGACCTCAGCACTGTCTAGAACTCCCTGAAGGGAAGTTCTGGCCAGGTGGGGGTTGGTCTCTTCTCACAGGCACTCAGCAATAGGACAAGGGGGCATGATGGGCTCAAGCTCTGCCAGGGGAAATTGAAGTTGGAGATCAGAAAAAAATTCTTTACAGAGAGAGTGCTCAGGCATTGGAATGGGCTGCCCAGAGAGGGGGTGGATTCCCCATCCCTGGAGGTTTTTCAGCTGAGCTTGGCCGTGGCACTGAGAGCCATGATCTGGTAAAGGGACTGGAGTTGGACCAAGGGTTGGACTTGATGATCTCGGAGGTCTTTTCCAACCCAATCCGTTCTATGATTCTATGATTCCAAGGCACAAACTTAGCCCAGGGTGTTGGAAAATCTACCAACACCAGCAATAAACCCCTCTCAGAGGGGTGAAGCTGGACTGTGTACTCCTGGTGGGATGGTAACACTGTGCTGCCCAGTGTCACACAGTGCTGCAGTGCCAAGGAAAACCTTCCTTCCCAGGGAAATATGATGAAAGGTGCCAGTCACTGTGTTACTGGTTACTCTGTCCCCTGGGAATGAGGTGGGCAGAGCTTGAGGAGCAGGAGTTATGGGAAGAAGGGGGAATAGAGAAGTGAAGATGAAAGAAAACCAACCTGGTGCTTTGCAAGAAGGGATCAGAGTGCCTGGGGCCATTCAGGTGTTCTCCTGCTTATAAGAGCTGGAAAGCTGAGCAGTGCTTGAAATGGGGGTAGGAGGGACCTCTCCAGGTGACACTTTATAACATAAAGATTTGTCAGGCACCTGAAGTCTACAAAAAACGCACTGTTAGGAATTTTGCTGAGAAGGGACAGGTGGACACCCTCTCAGAACACTGCAGTGCAGTGGCAAACCCTCTGTCCCAAACATTTGTAGCTTCAGAAAGGTTCACACAATTAAACACCCCACTCAAAAATACCTGGGGAACTTCACCCCAGTGAGCAGCCCACAGCCCTTAGCTCTCATATGCAGTCCCAGGAGACAGAGTTTAGTCTTGCATGCCCTGAGTAATGAAGGAATAAATAAATAATCCTTCCTGGTCTAAGCTATTCACCATTTATAGTCATGCAATAAAGTCCTGCATTCTGGTTTTCAGAGAGCTGGGGGCTCATAGGAGTGGGGAGAGGGAAATCCTGTCCATCCCTGTTGGGGGAGGCCTTGTTGGGGGCACAGTGTGTCTGATGGGAAAAGCTGTGCCTGTGCTCTGCAAAAACCAAGGGGAAACCATCCAACAGCAGCTTCATTTTAAGTTATCCTTGTCTAGTCCCACATTGTTCATATACATGTTTATGAATAGCAAGGCCAGAAGGGCTTGGCTTTGTGCTGAAGCCATGCAAAGGCAGCAAAGGAGTCTGTTATTGGGCTCACAAAAAGGTGTGGCTGCTGTCCTATGGCAGACAAGGACTCACTTCTTCATGTGCTTTGTAGGTTTGGCCATTGGTTTTGGGGAAGTCTGGAAAATTCATCCCTTGTGCTAGTGGAGGCAGCACATTACCTGGCTGGAACGCTGGGCATCGAGAGGATGATGCTTTACAGCCTACTTTGAGCAATCTCCTTTACATTTCAGGTTCTTCAGAGATTTACACAAAGGTTTCCTCTGTAGTTGTGCCAGGGAGTGCAGTGAGGGGCAGGTGATGATTCAGAGCCAGATGGTTCATGATGGGGTGTCAAGAGCACAGGACATGTGAGGACAGAGCTCTGCCCAGAGAAGTTACACCTCCCTTCTTGTGTGCATTAACGAGTGTCAGAGGTTTGCTCAAAGGGGCTGGGATTACCCTGCTCTCCTAACTGCATATAAACTTTTCAAAAATAGCATTTAATTTCACTGTTTTAGTAAAAGAACATCAGCTCACATTCCTGTTTCACAGAGGATCACACTTGACACTCTTGGGAAAGAGGAGTTTATTTTAGCCTGTGAGATGCCTCTTGTTGGGCTTTTTGAGGTCTGTGCATGTGTCCAGGTTCAGTTCATCTCAGCTAAAGTGGATTTCCTTTGTTTTGTTTTTCAATATCCAGTTTATGGATCTCTGAAAACAGCCAGTCATGGTTGCTACAGTTCTTGAAGATATTACTCAGCTCATCTGTTTTCAGCAAAGCTCTTATGCATTTACTCAGCTTTAACAAAGCCTTAATCTTGCCCTTTCTGAATCTGTGCAGGGCTCAGTTTTCTCCATAACTCCCTGGAATAACCATAATACCAAATAAATTTGCCTGCTCCTGCTTGGTTCTCAGCATAATCCAGTGGGGGCACAAAATGCAATTAGCAAGTAAGGCTTCACTTGAAATAATTTTATCCCATTGTCTGCCCCAAAGCTGGAGCTGAGCAAGGAGAAGAGATTGAGTCTGGCACCAGAGTTGTTGAAGGCACATCCCTGCTGTGCTCCCTGAGGATGCACAGAAAGCAGGAGGCTTTAGCTACAAGAGAGATGTATTATCACCCTTTGAATAGCCTGCATGGCTGTTCTCATACAAAAACCCAGGGAAGACTCTTTATCTGAAACCAGGATTGCATGAAAATTAGCTGGGGCTGGTGAAGTAGCATCTGTGTTATCTCTGTTTTACTCCTGCTTTACCTCCCCTCATCTCGACATGTAAATCCTGGCACTAATGGGATTAATGGCACAGAAACCTCGGGAGCAAAATCTGTGGCTTTTGGAGGAACATATAGCTGAGTTTCCTCAGTAAATCCTGTCTCTTCTGTTCAGGTTGCTTAGCTGCAGTGTGCTCCTGCTCTCAGGTGCCTGCTGACTTTCCTGGTCCTCACCAGAGGTGTTTGGCCACATTTGTGTGTGCACATTTAGAGTCACGTGCATTTGAGGCTTCTCCTTTTACATCCCAGAAGCAAATAAGCCCAGCAAAGGGAGGTGTGAGGGCAGCTCTGTTGTGAGGCTTCTTGTTACCACTCTGTGGTTGTTTGCAGGTGCTCTGGTGAGCTCAGGTTGCCTTGGATGGGTGCACACACAATACAGCCTCTGGCTTTGGGGCTGCCTCACTGGGTTTGGTGTCCTGAAGTCCTTTCTTTATCCTTGAATTAGATTGAATCATCATAGAATCATTCAGGTTGGAAAAGACCTCAGAGAGTCCAGCTGTTCCTTCAGCACTGACAACTCCACTGCTCATCCATATCCCCAAGTGCCACACCTGCGTGTCTTTTAAACCCCTTCAGGGATGGGGACTCCAACACCTCCCTGGGGAGCCTGTCCCATTCTGCTCCTTAACCTTGTCTTTATTTCACAATGAATTTGCAGGGTGTTAGTTGTTTGGACATGGCTGTTCTGGCTACTTCTCTCTTTTCTGGGCTGTGCATGAGTGATGTTATCTTATGCTAATGAGTTCACCTTAGAGCATCTTGTGTCCCTCCAGCTCCTGGCAACGTGATAGGCATACAATTAGGTCTGTTCCCTTGGTGCTCTCACTCCCTGCTTGGTCAGTTGGGTATCTCTCTTTTCAGAGATGGTGGTTGCAATGCAGCCTTCACTGGACCCAACCCCTCTCTGCCTTGCTTGTAAACTCCTACCACGGATTCCTACATCAGGCAAACAGGATTTTTAAATCAACTTCCAAATTCTAGTGTAAAGTCTCCTCCCCCTACCAGTACAGGGCACACCCAGGTGTGCACAGTCGAGGACTTGATATCCTGAGTAAACACCAGTTACTGACTGGGTTAACATGGCCAGGTAAGGCTGTCTAAAATGAGGTTATCCTGGAACTGAAAGCTTCACAGATGTGGTGCTGCCATGGCAGGGTTCAGCAGTGGTGGAGTGGTGGCACATGAAGGTTGGGAAGGGCTCTGCTGATCCCAGGCTGTTGTTCGTGTTGAGAGAGGTGACCAAAGTTGTCATAAAGATGCTGATAAGCTGCTGTATCACAGTCTGGGGAAGCTGCATGGCCATAGTTATGGATGTGTTATTGAAACTGCTGGGACAACAAAACCAGAAGGGTTTGCACTGTCAGACCTGTTGCAAGAAGTCACACACCTCTGTCATGAGTTGGAGTGAGGTGTTATCATGTGGCTATGCTGAGCTTGGTTTGCTTCAAGTGTGACCCAAATGAGGTATTTTGATACAGGAAGCCTTTACTTCAGGCTGGTCTAAGTGTCACTTCACATGCTGCGTGGTGACACCCTGACTCATAACCACAAGCTCTTCCTGAGCTCACACATCTTCCTCCCCAGCCCTGCTCTTGAGCAACTGCTGCTCTTAGAGAGCCTCTACCCCACTCCTATGGTCAGAAGACCAGAAGGGGGCTGCACATGTCCAGTTCTCCCCACAGGTCCTTCTGTCTGTCTGGGGGAAGCCAGGGTAGGGAGGGTTCCCTTCCACCAAATTCATCTGGAGCGAACAGCTGTATGTCCAGCAGCATGTCTGGCCTGACCATGTAGGGGGCACCTGGAACATTGACACCTGCTGGGCTCTGCCTCAAAACTCAATCCCTGATACCAAATTTAATAAAATGATGGTACCAGCTTGTCAGTGCCTTAATTGCTTAAGTCTCCTGGTGGTTTTGGGACCCTGTTCCACTTCAGAGGTAAGTTTGCATTTCCCTTGTGCCCTTCCAAGCATCTCCAGGTGGTTTAGAAACAGGAAGGGTTACTGAAGGCAGTTGAAGGTCAGGGATGGGAGAAAAGAGATCACAGATGCTTGAAAATACCTTTTTTTGGTGGCTGGGTAGGCCTCAGGAGGGGTGACTTTTTGACTTTGCAAACGTGTCACTTCTAGTAGGAGCTGGGTGGAGACATCACCTACAGCAAACAGCTTTGTCCTGCCTCAGGCAGCATCCAGAGAAAAAGAAAGGGCTCTGTGTTTTGTCTTAAAGAAGTGCAGAAACAGGTGCTGCCAAAGGAGTGGAAAAAATTAAGTCCAGTGCTTTCCAGGGAGAATGTCCTTTTTCCAATGCATTCTTCATTTGGCATTAAAAAGTTGGATTAAAGTATGTCAGTTCCTCCCAGGGCTGCAAAGCCAAGAGGCAAAGCTGCAGCACAGCACAGACAAGAGCTGTGAGCTCTTCCCTGCTTAATCCTGACCTCCTGGATTCCTGGCATTTCAACTCTGTGGTTTCTTGAGCTCTGCTTTACTTTTCTGATCACAGCTTTGCTTGGCCACTACTGATGTACCAACACTGAACACCTTTTCCCTGTGGCTGCTGGTAGCAAGATGTGTTGTTTAATCTCTGTCCATGTATTGCGGGGTAACAGTGACCTCCCTGCTCTGCCCTTTGTGCCCAAAGCAAGCCAGAAAATGGTAAAGCTCTTACTGCAGTCATAGGCAGAATACTCAGGAATTAGGTATGCAAAAGGTTCAGAAATACAAGCTGTTTCCATCTCTTCCCCGAGCCACAGGGCTGGAGGGGGCTGAGGAAGTCGGGATTCAGAACTGGAGAGCAAAGGAGAGGTAGCATGGAAGTTCCAGCCCAGATCTATATTCCATCTATTTCTATCTGCACAGGAAAATCTTATCTGGATGCATCCCTTGAAGTAACATGAATTCCACTTGGATGAAGAATCTAATTAAGTCCTGCAGGCTTTAGACAACACATTAATATTTTTCAGCAGTTTGACCCCAAACAGCCATTAAAACTCTGATAGCTAAATATGTGTTACATGTTTTTGTTTTAATTAGAGCAAGATTGTAATCCATACTTCAGTTAAATTCATTACACTTAGAAACTTAATACAATCAAAAGACCAACTGGTCATTAGCTGAGTCCACAGTAATTAACATCTGCAGAAAACTTGTAGTTGTGTGCCTGTCCTTCACAGCAGGTGATGAGGGGAGTGGGGCCTTTCTCCCTTATAATGTTGAAATCAGTACAAGCTCTGTATTGTGTGTCCCCAACTCATGACCAGCTAAACTCTTTGTTTGTAGAGGTTGGTTAGGAAAGGCAGCAGCTGGCCCAAAACCCGTGGTGCCACCCATCTTCTCCCCAAACAGCTGGTTCAGCTGGATTGGGCTGTACAGGCATCGTGGTGGGCTGGTCCAGACCATGATGGCATGGTCAGGTCTGACCAGGTATACACAGAAGTGTTTTGGTGGCAGGTGGAGCTGTAGGGCCAGCTCTGCTCCTCCCCATCTGCTGACAGTGTCTTTTGGCCTTCTGTTGTGCCTGGATGCTCTTGTGGCATCCCTTGCCCTCATCATTCCCCTTATCCAGGTGGTATTGCCATGCCCCACTTTGGTGCAGAATCCTGGCTTGGCACAGCAAAGCTGCCAGGGACAGCCATGGCTGGTGGGGGACTCTGTGCTCCCTGCCAGCTGGAATCACAGAGTGGTTTGGGTTGGAAGGGACCTGAAAGATCATCTAATTCCAACCCCCCGCCATGGACAGGGACACCTTCCACTAGCCTGGGCTGGCTGTGTCAGGGGATGCTCTGGCAGTGCCCAGGTTGTTGGGTGGGCAGGGATAGGCACCCACAGTGTGAGGAGTGATGGAAGCTGTTGGAGCCAGAGATTGGCACTGGCTGTTGGCCAAGCTGTGGCAGCAAGCTGTGCCTTTTTTTGCACTGGCAGCCCCCTAGATCTTCTCCAAAATTGCTTGTCTGCAGATAATAATGAATAGTCCCTTTATGCCTCGTAACTGAGTAGTACTGGTGTCGCCTCCCTGAGAAAAATCGGCATCTCTCCTAGAAGGGATGGAATTATGTTCTTTTTTCCATAGATGGGCTGCATAATTCACTGTAATTTCATTATCTCTGTGCACTCAAAGCTGCACCACATGGCTCTTCTGTAAGTGGTGAAGGTAAGAGGCTACACCAGCATGAATTTTCTTTAATAAGATTACACCATGATAATAGGCTACTAGAATAATTTAGCTTCTAATGATTTTGTTCTTCCTTACTTCCACATGATCAAGGGCAATATGCATTAAAGTTGCAGAAGCTTTTTTAATTATGCAGTAGTAAGTATGTATTTTATCTAACAGCTGTAATATTCAAAGGGAATTTTTGGTTTTGTGGGAAATACTTCTTTGGTGTTGCCATTTTCAAGGCTCCCTGTGTAAGTACACACAGGCATGTGGTCAAATTTCTGCAATATAGAGGTGGTGTTTTTTGTGGGAAAAATCCAAGTGTTGAAACATAATGCAGCCAACCAAGCTGTCTGGAAGGGGATCAACCTTGTAATACTTTAATCTGATTAAAAAAAGGAAAAAAAAAGGTAAAAATTGTAAATGATTTCTTCATGCAGATGAGTTGCCTACAACATCAGGCATTCAAATTAGGAAATGTTGGCTCGACTCCCCTGAGGCCTCAGTTTCCCTTTCAGTAAAACAAATGAAAGAGTTGTTGGCACTTCCAAACCTGCTTCAGTGGTTATCCCAGCTGGTTTATATTGCACCCTGGGAGCACGGAGAGATTTAGATCCCTAATGTTTGTAAAACTCTCTAAGATTTTAAAGAAACAGTGCAAAGTCTTATTTTAACATTCCCAGAGGCAGCGCTGGGTAACGGCTGTCACCCAGATTATATCCACTCCTTGGAGAGCATGATTTTATCCACGGTCCCACCTGGCACAGAAAGCTTTTAGCCCTCCACAGTGGAGTTGGGTTGACCTTCAGAGCTATCTGAACCTGCTCTGCCATGTGCCAGCCTCCCTCCAATCTCTGCTCTTCTGGATGAAATATGGCTTAACGTGGCCTGATGTGAACAATGGCCCTTCAGTTTAATTCATATCTGCATAGTTCCTGACACAAGTGGGGAGGGTGGAGGCCCAGTGCCACACATCTATTAATCAGGGCTGGGTGTCACTCTGCAGTTCAGAAATGGTTTGTGCAGACCAGAGCGGAAGGAAGCAGTGAAAGACTTTTGAGGTTTGCTCTGAAAAGACTTGTCACCGATCAAGATGTGCTTCCCCACCCCATGGCCTGGTCTGGGTGCCTTATGTAGTGTAGACAAGAGGGCAGAATTCAAGGACCTCTCTGGGTCCACAAGGAAAAAGAGAGACAGATGTCCCTGCATCTCACAAAGCTTTGGAGCTACATGAAAGGGTGAGGATTTACAGCAGATGGTGTTTGCACCAGGGTTGTTTGATCTGAGGCTGCTCACCACTGCCACTTGGGTGGTGGTGGGCACACTGCTTTTCACCTGGGCATGATAGTGGGAAACTTAATCCCGGTGGGACTTCAGGGTGAGATGGAGAGCACCAGCATTTCAAGCAGTTCCTTGCTCTGCTGGCTGGAAGGAGGGTTGTATAACCTGGTGCTGAGAAACTCATCAGCTGCCTGAGCTCTGCCTGCACTGGATCTCATTCCTTTTCCAGCAGATGGGAAATTGTAGCAGAATTTTTCCAGCTGGATGAGGCAGTGGAGTTGGGAAATGGGAAAGGATCAGGTGAGTTTTCCTTTGCTGTGGCAAAGATCTTTCCCCACTGCTGTTAACCAGGAGGAATTAAGAGTGAGTTCTTTGGCCAATCCTCTGCCATCGACCCTGAGCTGAACCCTTGGGTTGGGAGCTGGGTTTTCATTTGGGACTTACGGACTTGCAAGCTAAATCAGCCCCCAGATGGCTTAGAAAAGCCCAGAGAGCTCCAACCTGAGAGCAGCTCTTGCCACGCACGTTCCCATGTTCTTTCAACAGGCCGGGGCTGCTGAGCCAAGTGTGATTTCAGAGGAAGCTTGGAAAGAAAGTCCAGCCACGTCTGTCATCCTTCTTTCAGAGAACTTCTGGTGCCTTTGCAACGTACAGAATAGCTGAGAGAAAGGGCTTTTACAGAGCTCAAAGCTGAGTTTCTTTGCGTGCTGCTTCCCTTTTTCGTAGGACGCATCCTCTTCCTCCATGAGTCACCCCATGGATGAGAGTAAGAGACATTTTCGGGCAAAGGAGACAAAACAGCAGAAGCTGGCTCTTCAGAACGGGTGTGCTGTGACCGTTTGTTCATGGCCCTGGAAGCATCTGACATCTGTAGCCTGGGGAGTTCAATCCCAAAGAGCTGCAGCGCTGAATTGCTGGAGCGCGTTTGTATGTGCAGCCACACGCGGTGCCGGGTGGCATCGTGCCACCCTCGCCCAAGGTGCGTGTGGCTCCGAGGAGAAGCAGTTCTGCACGGATAAAAATACTCAGCGCCCGCGGCTGAGCCGCAAACTGCGCCCGCCCGCTGGTGTGTTAAAGTATTTCCTGGAATCTGCTTGGAGGGGTGGATGCCCTGGGGCTGATGGGTTTGCCTCGTCGGTGGGAAAACAGCAGGATTGAGGAGGCAAACCTCTCCTCACCTGTGTCTGCACACCACGGGGGTGTCTCTGCTCTCACACTGGCTTTTATGGCTGTAAAGGCTTCAAAGGTGGCTTTGCAGGTGTCCACCCAGCTTTGTCTGAACACCCAGCTGCCAGCCAAGCACACCTTGGCTCTGTTCAAGCACCGCTGCCGCAGCTTCATCCTCCTGCTGCGAGCCACTCACTGGAAAACTTCTAATTAAAGCCAGATTATTGGTCTTGGCCCTTCTTGTTAGTGTTTTGATTAGGGGTTTTCTTTTCTTAAGTCCCTTTAAAATGTCTGGATGGATGGTATCAAGGTTAATTTGTTTGTGATAGAAGAAGCGTTTTCACACGGCGGCTGAATGTTGGAAAAGAGCAAAATTAATAGCTGCTCACTTAATCCTGATTAAACTGGCAGCTGGGAGATATTGATCAGTGTGTTCACAGCAAACTGTCCCTCTCTAATGCTCAGGGTAAACAAGCCTGGTGCTGTGGATACCTTAACCCTTCCCACATCGGCAGCCTCACACACTGGGCAGGCTCCTGAACTGGGGCATCCTCCTGCTCCCCAGCGGGCTTTGCATGGCATTAGGTCCCTGGGGCATAGCCAGGCTGGCTTTACCCCCAAAACTCCTGGGATTGCAGAGGAGTCACCCAGGTCTGGGTGTCCCTGGGGAGCCATCTCTGCTGGGCACCCTTGGGGGCCCCCAGTCCCAGGCACAGCTATCACATGGGATGTTTGAAATGCATCAGTGTTTTGTAGAATCAAAAAAACCCGCTCAGAGAAAGGACCCTGAGGTTTGCAGAAACTGATTTTAGGGGTTTAAATCAAAAACAGGACTCTGCCAGAGGGGGCACCAGCTTGGACCTGGTGCCAGCTTTGCTGATGTTTCCCAATCCTGCCACTTCCATTGCTGTTGGTCATTTTCCCAGTCATCCTTTTTATTTCTGGCACGTGCTTTCTGGGGACAGATGGCAGGGTAAAACCCTTGGACTTCTCAGCCCACCTGTTTGATCTTGCTCTCACCCCCAAAGTCATAAACCAGAAGCAATTTTGGGGCTGCCAAGAGAGGGAAGGAGACTCTGCAGCCCCAGCTTCAATACTGAGGTGCTTCATTACTCTCACAAAATACATGTTCTACATTCAAGTCTGTGCATTCTTAATGCAGCCACTACCAGGCTGGCTCCAAACAACAGATTGCTTTGGGCTGGGCCTGCCTTCACTATTCACAAGGTCACTGCATTTTTGCACCTCTGGCTGCTGCACTCTGGGTGAGTTTCTTGTTTTCTCCACTGCCTGTGTTAGCACAGATCAGGTCTGGAAATACCCAGAACTGTCTTCAGCCTCCCAGGGAGTGAGTGGGACTGCTGGAGTGGATGAACAGTAAGATGACAAGGCAAAGAACAGCATTCCAGAGGGCACCCAGAAGAATGCTTTCCCAAGGAGATCACTACTGCACGGGCTCAGTAAAAATTCCATTTAAAAGAGCACAACTCCTGTTGTTGGAGGTATCAGTAGCAGGCCCAGCCCAGAATTAATTCTTTGGGGTAGATCTTGGTACTGATCCGCCACTCAGTACTTCTGGAAGAGATCAGTGTTTATTTTGGGACTGTCAGGTAAACTATTTTGCCATGGTATGAGTGGGAGACTCAGAAGGGAATTGACCTCCCTGCTACCTCAGGCAGCTTCACTCCCAAAAATAGGAGCTGGCTGTCCCCACACCCTCCATCCTCATCCTTGCTCTGCTTCTCTATCCTGCTGCTCCGCTCACCTCTCACTTCATGGGATGAGGGTTCCTCACCCTCCCAGGTATCTAAAGAAAGATATTTCTCCAGATGTTCCTCCTCACTTGGCAGGAACATCCATTGTATGCTGCAAAGATAGGCACTATTATAATCACTGTCCTTGAGCAAACAGGCTCAGGCTTCCTGTTTTCCTTGCAAACCTTATTCCACCAAATGTATCTCGGTAGGTGCATCCACACAATAGCTGATTTTAAGCTCACACTTGTATCCTCCGTGCTCTGGCCTGGATGATGGATTGCTGTTGGACAGCATCTCTCCAGGATGCTGATCAGCCTTTACCAAGCACACTGTTGCTGACCACAGGGCCACTCATCCTCCTTGTGTCCAAGTTTATGAGGTACAAGCTGTGGCAGATGAAACCCAGTAGGGTTAAGCTGTTTTACAGCTGAGGGAGCAGGTGTAAAAATCAAAATGGGAAAATTAATGGAGCTCTGGCTTTATTGCAGGGGGGTGTTATTTTCTATTTCACGTGGATGAGAGCGTTGTTGTATTCAGTTGTACTTTCAGGCATCAGTGCCCTTCCTGCACCCCCTGGGGTCGATGGCATCGCTCAGTTCTCCTTCGGGCACATGCGTAACTCCCAGAAACCACCCTGTTGGCAAAGGTCCCTTCTGCCACTCCCCAGGGGACTTTTCTGCAAGAGATCCTTCAGCATATTTGCATTTGGATTTTCTTCATTCCAGACTGGGCACGAACGGCCTCTTTGCTGGCTGTTCAGTCACTGAGCCCACTCAGAACTGACCGCAGCATTTTTGTGCTTGGTAAAATTCCTTCAGGTCCTGAGGAGGTGCTGGCTGAGCAGAGGGAGTGTGTGTGGGCATCCAGAGGCTTTCATGCCTCGTGCTTATTGTTCCCTCTGAGCAATAACCAACATTCTGCATTTTTTCCATAACCCCTGCCAAACCTTGGTCCTTTCTTCCATCCTCCATATGCTGCCTCATTGGCCTGAACAGTCATCTCTGAGGTCTTAGTCTGTCTCAGGAGAACCACCAGTCAGTACAACTTCCTTAGCTAACCTTACTGAGTTATGCCTAAGAGCAAACCAGACCTACCAAGCTGCTGCTGCCCTTGTGTCCAGAGCTGTTCCTGCTTGTAAGAAGAGAGTAAACACAGGTGGTGTTTACTCCTCAGAAGCTGGGATTTGATGTGTCCCACAATGCTGCTGGACTCCCACATCCTCTTTCTATCCCTCCTTTCTATCACCATCCCATTTCTATCCTTTGGAGAAGGATGAGGAACTCCCATATCCCTATCCTTTCTCTATGCTTTGATTTGTAACAGCCTTGCAGTTACTCATTGTCTCCTTCTCTCTCAGGAAAAAGCTGAAGCAGGTGAAGCTGCAGGCAGAAAACACTTGGGGCAAAGTTGTTTTCCTACTCAGAAGTAAGCGTGGAAATTTAAGGTCACTCCTCCGCAGCCAGTTTCCCATAATTAGGACAAGAGGCTCTTCTCTTGGGGTTATTTACCCCAAATAGCTTCCCTATGGGAAATCTGGTTCTTCTCCTCTCTTCCATCTTCTGGAACAGAAACAAGGATGGGAAATAGAAGGGTTTAGCCAGGTGGGTTGTGATTTGGACAAATGGATGAACACATGGGTCAGTGAGGCGATTATTTTAACACCTGGGGCAGAGAGAAATGCTCCCTTCTTCCAATCTTGTTCCTAGAGACATGGAGCAGAAGGCTCTTTGTTGTTGAGTTATATATCCATCCAGCCTTGAAGGGTAGATCCTTATTCCAGTTTATATTTGGAAAAATCTGATGAACTCAATGTGGATTCATTCACAACAAATGAGACAAGACAGTGGAAGGTGGTGGGTGAGTTATCCATTGGATAGTGCTTTGGAAGGAAAACCAAGAGGCTCCTGTGAGAATTCCTGAAGTCTGTGCGTTATTTCTGTTTGTTTTACTCCTCTGCAGTGTAACCAACACCACTGATCCCTCCTCTGCCTTGAGTGACACGTGTTTCATGGCCATTAAGAGAAAGCGGCTCAGTCTTGCATGTTCACAGCGTGTTTGCATTTCCCCCTTCATCGTCTCGCAGCTCAGTACCATTGATATCATGACAGAACGTGTTCAGTGCACAGAACTATTAAAAATGTAGCTCAGATGGTGCTGATGGGAGGCTGACATCTCCTGAATAATTTATTTTAACTGAAAAGATTTGTAACACTTAAATTGTAACAGGACTCTTTATTTTAACTGTTCCTGAGGCAGCTGCTTGTTGTGATTCAGTTGTCTGGGCAAGGAGTGGCTCGGTCTGTTCAAGCATGGGTTGGACATCTCTATCAGCCAAAGCCACCATCTTCCTCAGGTTGTGGTCCCTTGAAGGCTGGAGAACTCCAGAAAAACTCCAGAGGGAAGCTGGAGGTGTTGGAAAAAGCAATCACTAACAGTTGGATTGCCCCTGCCTTGGGAACAGGGAGCTTTTTCCAGGGTGGAGGATTGAAACAGGCTGTAATTACTGGCTACAAAATATTTACAGTAAGCAAGGAATGGCTGGTTACCTTCAGTTTCTGGCAGCAGCTCCCTTCCTTGGGGGCAGTGGCTGTAAGTTCTTGCTCTGAGAAGTAGCTGCTCCCACCCCCCTGTCCAGGAGGAAGGAACCAGTGTATGTTGCTGGTCCAGGGGTTTGGACAGAGTGGGTGAACCAGAGGGAAGGAGAGCAGTTTGTGTGATCATAGTCCTAATGCTTCACATGTCTCTAAAGCCTGTTGGAGTCTTGAGAGTACACACAAATAAAGTCTAGGTGGGAGAAGGGGACCTGGAGCATCTGTAGGTGATGCTCAGGGGGTGCTTTTGTCAGTGCTCTGCTTTTCATGCCCAGCTCTCTGGTGGTATTTTTGCTCCGGTTTATGCATTTTTAAATTACAACACAGACTAATTGATTTGTGCAAGATCACAAGGAAATCATTAAACCTGGGGGTCAAACATAAATCTGGGAGTTCTGATTCCAATATCTGTCAGGGGGTTTCCATGACTGCTACAGAGAACTGTGGAGTTAATGAATGGAGGATGCATTACCTGTCCAACCAGTTAGTTGAGAGGCAGATCTTAGAGGTCTTGTCCAGCCTTAACAATTCACCATCCCTGGAAGTTTTTAAACTGAGCTTGGCCGTGGCACTGAGTGCCATGATCTGGTAAAGGGACTGGAGTTGGACCAAGGGTTGGACTTGATGATCTCGGAGGTCTTTTCCAACCCAATCCATTCTATGATTCCATGATTCCATGGGTATGGCTTTGCAGGCCCAAGACTTGGAGCACTGGAAGGGAAAGCAGGGCCATGGATTTCTTGTATATGTTTAGTAGAAACTTTGTGCAGGGAACATCCTTGCACACAAGCAACCAACCCATTTCCAAATTTGTACTAGCAGGAAGGCAATCACGAGGCAGAGACCAGCTCTAGGAGGCTTTATCAGTTGTATTCTTGGTATGGGTACTAGAAAAGCCAAGATCCTTTCTGTAATGATTATCTAAGAGGGCTCTTCCTCCCTCTTTTTTAAACAAGCAAGACATTACACAGAGACAAATCCTTCTCTCAGCTGTGAGGAACCAGTTCCCACTCAAGTCCAAGGAAGCTGCTCTCAGGTGGTAAAGGCCAGGATTTATCCCATACTTCGTAGACAAATTTATCTCTGAAATTGCTGTGCCCACACCACGTGCCCACACCACGTGCCCGCAGGTGGCTGCTCCAGCCAAAAGAGCTCAGTGCTGATTCATAAACAACTTCTCCCTCTGCTCTCTCACTCTTCTTCCTCTTACTGCCAGTCATGTTGCTTGCAGGGTTATTTCATTGCCTTTCTATAATCCTCCAGGTTCCTACCAAAACTGAGCTTAACAGTTTAGGTAAGACAGTCTGTCCTTGAAGAACACAACATCTGAATTGGAGAGAGGGAATGGGAAGACAGAAATCCAGCTCTTTCTGGTGTACAGATGAAGCCGTGCAATGTAGGTCAAACTCTGGTGTTCTTGGAGTCAATGCCAAAACCCATTTATGGGTCCCAGCTGGCCAGGGCATCATCCCAAGCAGTTTGTGACTGATCCATCCTCTTCAGGGCTTGGCCGCAGATTCTTCCATCACTCCAAGTCTTTTCCCCACCAAATCCTGAAGGGACTGGGAACACCTCATTCTCCTGTGTCTATTTTTTCCCTAATGAGGTTTCAAGGTGCTCACACAAAGGAGAAAAGTGTTGCTATTCTCGTTTTTCAGTTGGGGAAATCAATTCACAGAAAGGCCAAGTGATGACCTGAGGTCACACACCAGGCCAGTGGCAGAGGCAAAAGAGGGTTCTCCATGTTCCTTCCCAGCCTCTCTTGTAAACCCAAATAGCAATAAAATGAAACAAAGGTTCATACCAGAAAAAATTGGATTGGGACCTGCAGCAACACAAGATCAATCATGAAGTCACTGTGGCTCAGGAGAAACCCTGGAGTTAAAGACCTCTGCAAAACTGATATATTTTTGCATAAATATATTCCAAGAAATAATTAAATCCCTATTAATTATAAAGACAGAAACTAATAGGAGAGAAGAACCAGAGTCTCTAGGTCAGATTCATTTGAATCCATCACCTAGCAAAAATTTGTCTTATGAATAAATATACCCTAGAAATCAGTCCAATACATTTTTCCTGGTGAAACAAGTTGTCTTCCTGCTTTATGTATCATTTTAAAGGAAGGTAATTGAATATAAATTTCCTTCATCTACAGAGAAACAGACATGCAGACATGTCTGTGTGTATCCGTGTTTTGGGATGGTGTTGACATCTGGGTAGGGCATGTTGGACTGAGCCTGACTGACTTCAAGAGCTGTTGGAGTGGAAACCAGCACTGATTTCCAACCTGGGGAAAATTCTCCTCAATTCCAGCTTCTTTGTGCATTAGCAATTACTTTCAAATGTTTTAAAACTCAATCGCAGTTGCCAAAATCTGTGTTGCCTCCCAAGGAAAAAACTCTTAATTTCTTGGTGTTTAGATGCCAAATATGTGGCTAAACTAAGCTGGATGATAGCTAAGGTTTGGTTTGGGGCAGATTGTGAGTCCATGCACAGTTAGTGGCTGGAATATGCACACAGCTGTGACTGTGCTGAGGCTATGTCTGTGGAAATATAAAAATACTACTCTTAAAAGAGATTAATCTTTCCCACATTTCCTGCTATGATTAGAAGTGATTTTCGTATAGTTTTGTTCTCAGCTGTTTCCGTGCTTTGAGTTCTCCTGCCTAAGAATCTCTTCTTGCAGTGATTCTACAGCCTCATGCATTATGCACACTTGAAAAATGGTTGGTTGACTAAGAGGTTTCTTGGTTTCAACCAGAAGAGAAATACATAAAGTCACTAGAAAGTCACTTCTGTGAAGAAAAGCTCATATATACCATAAAAGCAACCAGAAGTGTCTCTGAATGAGATATAACGAGACAGGCTGTGAGCAGAAGTAAACTCTTTGATTTTAAGCCTTCATTTTTTTAATGCCCATGAAATACAAGTGCCCACATGCACCTCACTGGCTCTGCCAGCTCCCCACTACCTTTTTAACAACGTGGTGAGCAGTCTCAGGGTTGCATCAAGTTGTCAGACACACAAGGATGTTTTCCTGCAGCAGCAAAGAATGTTGCATTGCTTCAAAACCGTAAGGAGAGGGTTATAAAATTATCATGCCTGTAAATTCCAGATGCAAATCATATGATTGCAAAGCCCTTCTCTCTGTCCTTGTTTAAATTGCCTCCTCAACATCTGTCTGTGCTGGAAGTGCAGTTTTCCCTGTGCTCAGTCACATGCTCAGTGTACACCTTGTGCTGGGACTAAAAGGTCTTTGGAAAAAAACCACTATGCAACTGATGAAGTGTTTGCTTAGGATTAGGTGCTGTGGTTAATACAAGCATTAAAAAATGTCTCTGGCCACTGTCCTGTGTCACAACAGCCTCATATTTCCTCTGCTCTGGAGACGGATGTACATCTGGTTGGAGTGGCTTTTGTCCTATTCCCTGGGCTCGAAAGAAAAAGGAATACTGAGCTTTTAAGTATGGAAAGTTACTCAGCAGTGCTAAATATATCAGTGTTTCTTGGACCTGAACTCCCCAGGATATGCTGTTCCAGCAACACTTCCAGCATGAGTGCAGGAGAGGCAGGTCTGCTTGTAAGCACTTGGGGGTTTGATTTGAAATGGGGAGGTACATCCACGTGTAAGGGTGATAGTTCCAGAAGAGCTGGAGGGCAGGGCTGACCTCGGGGTGCTGCCTCTGCCTCTGCACCGCCTGACTGAGCCCCTGCCAGCCCTTCGGGTGCGTCTCCTCTTCCCAAAGAGTGATCCAGTTACACGCCTTGAGCTTTGCCATAGTAGCAGAGGAAGGGGGAGTATAAAGGTTATGGAAAACAAAACATTAATTTTCTTGACCAGCTGTGTTACAAGCAAAGTGCAGCTTATTTATACCCACAGCACAGCGTTCATAAATCAGGGCTGCTCTCCAGCAAGGCATTTAATGAGAACTATTAAATGATTTCACGATGTACTCATCGTTACCATCTGATAAAAACCAGCACTCCCTACGAGGACCAGCACTTTTCAGTGGCAGCTTTTCGTGCTGGGGGAAGGAGGTGTGTGGGGAACAAAGCCCCTGGCAGTGTCAGACGTGTTCTGCAAAGCTCTGTGCGGGCACATTGTGTTGGGTCATTGATCGCACGCCCGGCCCGAGCGCGGAGCTCACAGCCCTTCATTAGGGAGATGGGTCTCTGACGTGAATGGCTTTGGGTTTTATGTAATACCTTTCACTGAGAAAATACCTGATCCCATCTCGCCTCCATCTGCCAGCATCAATCACAGCGGGCGCCTCTCCCCGCGGGCGTGTGAGGCTGGAGCCCAGCCCATGGTGCACAAGGAATCACAGGATGGTTTGGGTTGGAAGGGACCTTAAAGACCATCCAGTTCCAACCACCTTACCATTGATGGACACCTTCCACTGGACCACATTGCTCAGGGCCTGGATCAGGAAGCTGGGGAGCTCCACAAACCCTACCTGTCTCCCATCCTTTCAGAAGGAGGATGTGTTTGGTATTTGTGGGAGTTCAACCCAAGGCAGTGGCGCATTCAGGAGGCTTCCTGCGCTGTGGGGCTGTGTGGGTGACCCCAGGGACTTGTCCCCATGGGGGCACAGGTCTATCTACATCCCTCTAGACATTCCCCCACATAATTCCAGGCAGGAGAGCTGGATCTGCTGGCTGCACAGAGCCCTGCAAGGGCTCCTTTGTCACAGGCTCTAAAATCACAGGATGGCTAATTTATGTGAGAAGGTTTTCTATGAATCAATGGGGAGGGCATTGCTGCTCAGAGCCTTGCCCCTCTCCAAGTGCTTAATTGCTAATCAGAGCCTGGATTCAGCAGCTTCCATTGTATTGTCTGGCACTTTCTGCCTCCTTCAATAAAACTGGAGAGGCTCTTGCTTTATAACAAAGATGTTTATCTTGCCCGAATTTGTGGGAAGCTGTAGGAGGCTGTCCTTTCTTACTGCATAACTTTAATGGCGTAAACAGTTGCTGTTACTTAGTTTCCAGCCAGATTTTCTGAATGGGGGCTGGGAGGAGGATTCCTTAATTAATCCTTTGGGAAAGTGGTTGGGATTCTGGCTTGTTGTTTTGGGTTTGTATCTAAGTAGCATCTCCCAGATGCAGAATAGCTAAACTTAGGTCCAAATGTCATCTTGCATTTCTGCATATCTCTGATGGGTAATTTTTCTTCCTCCTTCAAACAACCTGCCCCTTTTCCTGGGATGGAATTATGTGATCTTTAAGGTCCCTTTCAAGACAACCCATTCTATGGTTCTCTGATTTTTTTTCCACCCTCAGAGGAGGAAGTGCCCTTCCATCATATATGTGAATGGCAACATGGTTTAACATTGACTTAAAGCTTGTCTTCATCAGCAAGTAATTTTCAATAGAGCATCCTATCACCATAGGATTTACTGTGATGTGCTGATAATCACCTAAGAACCCCAGGTTACTCTGAATAAATGTTAATTAAATATTTTCCAGTCGCTTTTTCTTATCTGATTTCTTCAAACTTCAGAGCTTCAGTATTCCCTGAGCAGTGTTTGCTGAGTTAGTTGCAAAAAAAAGGCTTTGTCTGACATCCCTGTGCTCACATGTTGTCAAAGACTGTCATGGTATACAAGCCACCAGTAGCCACAGAGGCTAATGAGGTAAAATCAGATTACAGTGATGTAGGCAGAGATAGCTTCAGAAACTGGAAGTGCTCACAGGCTGCATGGAAAGCTTTCCCAAAGTGCTTAGTCCTAGGAAGAAGGTAAAGTCTTCCAGCAGACCAGGCTGGAGCATCACTAACACTTACACTTTACTTACAGAGGCTGGACAAGTGACTTCCAGGAGCAGGAAACACACTGAAGTCCCTGGAACCAGGACTGTGGCAGATGCCATTCAAAGTCAGAGTTTGTGGATTGCCTCTAGCAATTATCCATAGTGTGTTTTGTCATTCTTATTTTGCAGAATATTCCAGGTTGTTTATAACTGGAGTTAAAACCAGGGGCACTACAGAGCCTGTTGCTCTCCCAAGCCACATGCCTGCTTTTTCCTTCAGATTCCTGTGAATGAGAGCACGGTGCCACCTGTACCTCCCTGAAGGCACCAGGTGGTAGCTGTTCTAGGGGCACACAAACTTCTTCTCAGGTATTTTTTTAAGTATTTTTATAAAAAACAAGAGTCTGTAGAAGGGAGTCACAAATGGGGTTTGAAGGATGGAGGAAACACCTTGAAAATTTTTGAGCATGTGTTTGGATGTGGATCTTGTTCTGCTGCAAACCAGGAAGGTTAATGGGTATGTCATAGAATCTTTGAATGGTTTGGGTTGGAAGAGACCTTAAAGACCATCTCATTCCAACCCCTCCCCTGGGCAGGGACACCTCCCACCAGCCCGGGTTGCTCCAAGCCCTGTCCAACCTGGCCTTGGACACTTCCAGGGATGGGGCAGCCACAGCTGCTCTGGGCACCCTGTGCCAGGGCCTGCCCACCCTCACAGAGAAGAATTTCCCCCTAATATCTAATCTAAATTGCCCCCTGTCCATTTAAAATCTCAGTTAAATGTCCTGTCTCAGTGTTGTATTAGGTCACTATAGGACATCTTTAACATGTCCTGGCTGATTATTAAATTCAGATATTTGCAATCATAAAACCTGCTGAGCATTGCATATGTGATGAGCTGCTCAAACAGCTTATGCCAAACACATGTGGCATTCTTCAGTGTTCATTGCTTTCTCAAGACATGCCCATTTGTATGGACTTCAGACAGCTCCAGGCTGCCTTGCTGTTTCCATCCATGTGAGTGTATGCAAGGGGAGTGAGGTGCATAAACAGGTCTGGAGGAAGGGTTTTCATTAGCTGCAGGTAGTAATTTATGGTGGGAAAGCAAGAGGCAATTAAACTCCTTACATTGCTGAGCATTAATGTAAGTCCTGTAAGTCAGAACGTTTCCTTTAATGTTTTACTTAATGAAGATGAAGTCTCTCTCTTTATGATCTAGTAAAGTCCTTTCCACACAAGGGCTTGGGCGGTTTGTTTCAAAACTTTATTATGTTTATATATATTATCCTTACATAGCACACACACCCCAAACCTACATTCCAGGCTACTGCTTCTCATTGTAGACTGAGAAAAAACAGCAGAGAGCATTGATTAGCTCTTCACAGATCGCTCTGTGCTGCCTTGAATGCAATTTGAAGTGGACTGGGTTATTGTTGGGTTGTTTTGAACTTCATAGACAAGTATCTCCACCCTGAAATACCTTACAAGAGTTTAGCAACATGTGCAGAGACTACAGTGTTGGCTGTCCCACCTCCAGTACAAAGTGAGCCTTTGAAGTATTTTAAGTAGTGTATTTTCTCAAAGGTATCGAGCATGGTATGTAAATAAACTTAATTTCAAGCCAGGTTGGGTTACAGAAGCAGCTGGTCCACAGCTGAAACCAGTATTTGGACTGTTCATTCTACAAAGGATCAGCCTTCACTTGAAGCTGATGCAAAGGGAGGAAACTGGTCTCAACCACAATGCTCAGATTAAAGCAAATACTGCAGATACCAAGAAGGTAAAGCAGTTACCATGCCACTGGTCCTGTTTATTTGGGTTTTTTCCTCCTCTGTTTTAAAACTGTGAGTCTTTCACATTGATTTAATAGTTAAGAAACATTCCAGGTTTGGTCAGGTCCTAAGAAATACTAAGCAGGTGGTACAGCAGTGGGAGCTGAGCTGCTCAAATAGCCTTGCAGGTGCATCATTAGAAACTACAGAATTGCTGAATGGCTTAGGTTGGAAGGGACTTTAAAACCCATCGAGTGCCACCCCCTGCCATGGGCAGGGACACCTGCCATTATCCCAGGCTGCTCCAAGCCCTGTCCAACCTGGCCTTGGACTCTTCCAGGTATGGGCCATCCAGTAGAGAAATACAGTTGTGTGCTCTCCCATGGCTTGCAGACTCTTTCAGTTTTCCCTTGGGAGAGCCCAAATACCCACAATGGACAAATCTTTCCCTGTGCTTTGTGCTGGAGATGGAGGTGTCAGTGCCCCTGGGCCCCCTGTCATTCCCATCTCCCCTGGGCACACTGCACAGACTCATCCTTGGAACCCATGAAGAACTGCCTCAGAAACCAACTTAGCCCCACGAGGATGAACGTGGCAGGGTGTGAAAGCAAAGAGCTGGCAGCAGTGGTGGCTGGGGCTGTTCTCAGTGTGCCAGGCATGGTACAAACTTGTCATGTTGGTGTCCTGATGATTTTGTGGTTCCAGGCTGTGGTTTGCATGTGTGATAACAGCCAGCAATGAACTGCCATGGGAAATATCTAGTCAGTCCCACACAACCTAATTTTAAAAAGCCATTTGGAGGTGGCCAAAGTATTTATTAACCATTGTATTTATGAAAGTGGCAGCTGGGGACCAACACAGGAAGCAATGCTGGAGGATGTGCCAGTTCAGCACAGAACACAGACCTGTGCAACACCCTGGACTGAAACCAAACATCCCCAGTGCTTTACTGCCCATCAGTCAGTTGTTTCACATTTGGAATTATTTAATTAACAGTGTAGAGCAAAATCCCTGTTGGCCTGACTGGGACTAGGTATTTGGCAAAACTCTTGGGAGGCTTCAACGGGGCTGGGGTTTGGAGCTGAGTCTGCTCAGAGCACGGAGCACATTGGACATACCAGCAGCTTTGTCTGAGGAGCTGGAGCTCAAAGCTGGAAGGAAGCAGGTACAAACCTAGGCCTGCTGTGCAAGTCCCAGCAGAGGGCTGAGCTCCAGGAATGCTGGGGTTTTAATCCTTAGACTAACAACCTTAGTTTAGCATACTTTCCATAATCCATTCTTAAGCACGAGCGTAGATGTGGTTTGACACCTTGAAAAATGTGCTTGCTGGCTTTCCTCATCCTGGCACTCCCTCCTGCATCCTGCCTGATGTGAGGACCAGGTGGAAGAGAGCCAGGAGGAGCAGGAGGAAGACGCCACGACCATCCCTGCTGCCTCCTGCAGTACTCATGTTTCCAGGGCACATTTCCTGATACACTTCCAAAGAGCTTGAGATCCTTGGATGAAGCACGGCCCATAAATGCAGCATGTCATCATTCTTTGAACAGCTTCCCATCTTTGTGAATGTAATCACCAGGGGACATCCTGCATTCCTCTGGAGGGAGGTAGCCCAGACCTAAGGCCTCCGTGACCAGTTAGAAAATAAAAGGGATTGAATGTGGACTGCCTGTTGTTGGTCCATATGGGATTGTGTTGTTTTCTGTTGGATTTAGGATCTCACTCCCCAGCTGCCCCATAGAGTATCCCAGAGACTGCAGGCACACAGCACAAGGCTTCCTTCATTACCTGCTCTGCAGATCTGTTTTTTTCATCTCTGAAACAAAGCAGAAAGCAAAGCTGATCACCTCCATCACTTCATAGAATCCCAGAATGGTTTGTGTTGAAATGAACCTTAAAGACCATCTAATTCCAACCCCCTGCCATGGGCTGGGACACTTTCCACTGTCCCAGGTTGCTCCAAGCCCCGTCCAACTGGGCCTTGGACAATTCCAGATATTGGTAAACATAATTCCTAGGCAAATAAAGTTTCATCTCCTTGTACTGTGGTCATGGAAACAAAGGAAGGCAGACATTCACAGCATGCAAACACAGAGAAGATTATGAAGATCTGATTTACAGAGTGGCTTAAGCAAATAAGTCATAATTTGGAATAACTGTAGCAAAGCTTCTGCTTTAAAAGGGGCAAAAGTTTCTGAGAAACAGGCACAAGTTATTTGGATGGGCTCTGTGTGCTCAAGTGTCTCTGAGCCCTTTCAGAGGGCATAAATAATGCCCTGATTCAAAGTTTAGGCTGACTCTTGGGGGCTAGCCCAAATATGTATTCTCTTTCATTTTATCAGTTATAACATGAGCACGTTAGACATGGGTGGGTTCCTGACATCCTTGAGCATAGTGAGGTTGGATATAATACTTCTCTCTGATCTGGGAGCAGTCAGACAAACCCCACACTGTTGCCTTGTCCAGGCTGAGCAACTATGCAGACAAAAATATGACTCAGGCCTTCATTTTCCAGTGTAGGTGCTTTCTTGGCTTCTCACATGAGAAAGGTTTTGGAGCAGGGAGGTGCTGGTTCCCAACACGTGCATGAATTGGCTGTTCCTGCCCTTTGGAAGGAGAACTGGCTGCATGTGTGTCTGTCTGCTTGGGTTTCCTGGGAGTGGCACAGATAGGTCATAGTTTCATTCTCATGTAAAATTGAAGCTGATTTAGAGAGCAGCATCTGGAGACAAATATTATTCTCCTTGGGGTAGCTCAGATTCTTCTTTGGTGAGAAACAGTCTTCTAATGCTGTAACTTTGTGTGTCTTGTCTCGAGGGTTGCATTATCAGTGCCAATCTGGCCTAATACTTTTTAAATCAAAATTTTCCAAACAGTACTTGAAACCTTAAATGAAGGCTTCTTTTTTTATATATATATATATATATATATATATATATATATATATATAATCTGCAAAGCTCTTTTCTTGCTAGAATCTGCATCTTCCAGGGTTTTGTAACTTAAATCTCCATGCGGTGCTTTGCAAACACGGGAGCCAGCATTCATTTTACACATTTCATAGGGATTTTGTAAGCAATGTATTAAAGGAAAGCAATGAACTAATCTTTTAGGTTAAGGTCTTTCAATGTATCTAACAGAGTAAGATGCCTGAGCACCGCTGAGCTTCACATTCAGCCCTTAAAATTAATCTTTCCCACCCCCGTGTAATATGAAGTCCGATTAACAGCTAATGCATCAGTTGCATTGAAGATGCACATCTGCTTGTGTGTGTGTATGCACAAAGAAAATATTTATGTCCCAGTTCTTTCTCAGGGGCATTTAAAATTATTTTCTACTGAATTGACTAAGGTCATCTGGCACAGCTGAGCAGGTCATCAATAATTAATCCAGGCAGGCAGAGCTGAGTCTCACGGTGCCTGCAAACACCCTGTTAGACTGGATGGTTTGGCAGAGCAGGGGCACTTCTCAGATTTTCTCAGCAAACAAGCAAATGCAGCGGTTTAACTTTTGAGGGGGAGAGGGAGGCTTGATTTTATTGGAAACAGCTGTGCTGTGCTTGCACTGCAGCACTTGGTGCATCCATATGTACACTCAGAGCTTCTGGTCCCCCAGTCCAGCCTGGGAGTCGTTGCCCTTGCACCAAGACCTGGCATTCATGGCTCATTTCCATGTGTTTGCAGACTGCAGTAACACAAGGGGTTGGATTTATCTCACTCTTAAGTTTATCTAAACTTTATTAAAAGTTAGATTCTTTACACCTAACTCTGGCCATCCAAGAGTTGTCTCTGGGGTATGAGCTTGTCATCTGGTTTAAATAGAATCAGTTGGGGAGAAAAAAATCATCTCTTCCAGAGGCTATTTCCTATCCAGACTTGTTATCTAAGAAGATGAGATGAACATGGGATGTGTAAGGGGAGCAAAGCTGGTGAGGGGTCTGGAGCATGAGCTGAGGGAGCTGGGGGGGCTCAGCCTGAAGAAAAGGAGGCTCAGGGAGCACCTTCTCTCTCTCTGCAACTCCCTGACAGGAGAGGGGAGCCGGGGGGGGTCAGGCTCTGCTCCAGGGAACAAGGGACAGCACAAGGGGAAATGGCTTCAAGCTGTGCCAGAGGAGGTATAGATTAGATATCATGAAAAACTTCTTCACTGAAAGGGTTGCCAAGCCCTGGCACAGGCTGCCCAGGGAAGTGCTGGAATCATCGTCCCTGGAGGGATTGACAAGTTGTGCACATGTGGCACTTGGGGACATGGTTTAGTGAGGGCCTTGGCATTGCTGGGTTAACAGTTGGACTTGATGATCTTAGAGGCCTTTTATACCTAAATTATTCTGAAATTCTTTGTGTCCTCTTCCCTTTCCACTTGAAGGAATTTGTCTGTCTTGAGGAGGAGACTCCTGAAGAGGTTCAGGTCACCAGCCTGGGCAAGGCATTTTGCTTTTGGACAGGCAACACTGGGTGAAATGGGTCTGGGCTGGCATAATGGGGAAACCTTGGGTGGCTGAGGGGTGAATGTGCCCCTCTGCAGAAGCCTTTTGTGCTCTCAAATCTGTTCCTCTGGCTGTTTGTGTTGGCCTAATTGCATACATATCACCAATATACACCCTCGCTGCATAAGGTAAATGGAGATGGTTTCCACAAGGCTGAGGATGTCAGTAACTCCCTTCCACCTGAGTCTCCTCAGGAGTCCAATCCAGCATCCATCACGCCAAGCATGGAGCCAGACTTTGGAGCCGTGGTGGCTTAACCTTTGGATTCAGGGTTGGATGGGGCCACAGCAGGTTGCAGCTCAGAGGCCCTTGATTACAGGCAGAGAAGAAGGGACCAAACCTCATGTAGCAGAAAGGGCTGGTTGAGCATCCCACCATCCTGATGGCCACCAGGTGCCAGCTCTCCCTGCCACACCAGCTGTCCCCAGGACACATGTGCAGCTGTTTTGGGACAAGCAGGCTGGGAAACAGTCCAAAGCTAAGCAGGCACGTGTGCTGCTCCTGTCCTGCACCATAACACTGCTGTGCTCACTTTTAATGCCTGGCTCCTGCTGAACTGCTCTTGCTTTCCAAGATGAGAGAGCCCTGCAGTTCTGACAGGAAAATTGCTGCTCAGATGCTGGAACGCCACTGCTCTGCTTGTTTAAATATTTGTTCAAACCAGCTTGACTTTCCAATACATTTTTCCATGAGGGATTTTGGAGGTAGGGAAAGAAGTCAGTACTAATAAAATCTCATGCTCTGGTGTACTCACAGGAGAGAATTTAGCCAGCAGTACCCTCTGTCCCGACAGCATCACGTCTCCCCTTCGCTCTCCTGCCTTCCTTCATGCCTGTTTCTTACTTCAGCAAGTCTGTGGATGGATCTGTACATGTCCTATCCACAGACTTTCACGACTTCTAATGTGCAAAGCTCTTAATCTGCCATGTTCACATGTGCTGTGTTTCCTGAGAGAGAAAATAAATAGGAATGGGTGGAGGAAAACAGCTGCCGTCATCCACTTCCTCAGCATTGTGTGTTCAGTGACTGGTTGGTGCCCTGCACCCTGCAGAAATGGCAGGAATTGGGATTATCAAGGGTTAATGGCATTATTGGAGGGTTCATTTACAATCACCATGACTAAATGTCATTCCTGTGAAGAGCAGTATGGAAAATCCTTGTGCTGACCCTCTCCCATGGGTAATATCCATGGAAGTTTGCTAGTGCCAGCCTCCAGCTTGTGTTCTGTTCTGATCAACTCTGCTCCTTTTGCTTCTTTATTTGGACAAAGTTCCACTTGTTCTCCCTCAACCACCTCGTATCTGTGGTTACAAACCCCATTTCCAACCTCCTCCTTGCTCCCCAGTGTGATGGGCTGCACCAGGTCTTGGCAAGGGCCAGTTTAAAAAGACCTGGTGGGAAACCTGGTGGAGCAAAATGCAGCAGAGACACCAAGAACTCCTCATGCATCTGTTTCAGTGCTCTCAGCAACCTTTTGTAAGCAGATTTGTCAGGATTTGTGTATCTGAGTTCATTGGTTAGAGCATCATCATCCAGCCAACTGATTAGAAACAAACAAATTGCCACAATACTTTAAATTACATTTTCAGCCCATGTATGTTTGTAAAGTGCAAGTGTTCATCCCAGGAAATGCCTTGAAATTCAGAAAAACAAGGATATGGGAAATGGCAACCTTCCAGTGCCTAAAGGGGCTCCAAGTGAGGGACTTTTTAAAAGGGACAGGACAAGAGGGAATGGCTTTAAACAGTCAGAGGGCAGGGTTAGATGGGATATTAGAAATTCTTCCCTGTGAGGGTGGGCAGGCCCTGGCACAGGTGCCCAGAGAAGCTGTGGCTGCCCCATCCCTGGGAGTGTCCAGGTTGGACAGGGCTTGGAGCACCCTGGGCTGGTGGGAGGTGTCCCTGCCCATGGCAGAGGATTGGAATGGGATGAGCTTTAAGGTCCTTTCCAGCCCAAACCCGGATTTCTAGCATTTAGCAATATTATTTTATTTTGGTTTTAGGTAATCTATGCAGACAGGTATCCCCTCAATCTTAGTATTTTCCAGTATGTTGAGACACCTGGAGAAGTGTTGTGATTAAGCTGCTTTATTTTGCTCAGCTGAAACTGCAGCAGTTTAACATAAATGGGAATGATTAAGTCACAGCCCACAGACTTCCTTCAGGTGTTATCAAACAGTTTGACTGTTAATTTCTACCTGGTTTTGGATGCTTCAATTTAAATGAGTCCCAATTAAGCACAATTAGCTGTATGTGCAGGTCTGGGAGGAAAGAGAGGAGCAGTGGAGGATGCTGGTTTGCTCTGACATGGGTTTGCTTTGACATGGGTGTGCTTTGCTTGGAGACATATTGACCAGGAGGAGACAGCATGGCAAGGTCATCTCTAGAGGCTACTGACTCCTGCAGCCACAGAGGAGGCATCCTTGTCTGCATGGTTTGTGTTTGGAAGCTTCTGTGGATGGTCCTCACCTTTCCAAGCAAAAAAATCTTCCCAAAAGACAGCAGCAAAGCAAAGGAAGTTGCTGGTTGCTTTGTGAGGACAAACTTTCTGCTCTGAGTCACAGCAGCTTCAAAAAATCTAGACTTCTAACCACAAAAGCCTCCCTTCTTATCCCAGGAAGGTTTGTCCATGACATGGGAGGGATTCAGGTATGGATTTCCCTGGAGTTTCTGGGACCTGCCCCAGCTATTGTTGGTGCCTTTGGTGCAGGTTTGTCTCCCATTGTCCCATCAGGAAACGTGCTCCACAGCATCCCTCAGCTGCCCATCAGTGAGCTGTCAGTCACTGTGATTTATCTGGGCTTTCAGTGCCAAACTGATTAAATTGCATGTTCCACAAAAAAAAGAACGTTTCACTCATGGCACCGAATCTAATTATTGCATCTGTCCAAAGCAACTAGCAAAGGTTACAGTGTCTGTTTGCATTCCTCATAAAGAAAACGTCATTAAACTCTGTCTTGCATATTTTACAGCCATGGTAAGAGCCCCTGAAGAATATGCTGTGAGGAGAAATGGTTTTAGGCATTTTTTATCTCATTTTATGGAGCGGGAGTGTGTGCTGGTTAATTGGGGGGCGAGTGGGAAGTCAGAATGGTGGCACAGAGGTGCCTTGTACAAACAGAGGGTGGGTTTGTGGGATGGAGTTTGCTGTCTGACAAGAAAGTGGAGCTGCTGGGAAGGTCAGTGATTGTGGGACACGGAGTTCTGCATCAGCCCAGTGACTGCAGCTCTGTGCACTGGAATGTGAGATCATTTGTCTTTTTATAATTAACTTTAGTGCCTTCCTTTGGCCCTGCATGGTGTTTTTCCTACCCACCCCAATTTTTAAAGGATGATGTAAAAGCTAATTTTAACCTGTGACACTGATCATGTGTCGATCAATCCCCATCTGCTCTTGTTCTTTGAAGTCAAGTTTCAGCAGGTCTCGGGTTGACCTGGATTCTGGGGCTGTTTCCATCCCTGTGGCCATGACTAGCCATGTCAGCTACCTCCACTTAGACTTTTATCTGCTAAATATTTTGTCCATGCAGTAATGCAACTGTTTCCTTTTTGTTCTCCATATGTTTTGTTGGAAATGAGCAGGGGTGAGGCGCTGAGGAAGTCATTCCAATCGGTGTGTGAAGTTTCCTAGGACACCATGACATGAAGGTTTGGAGCTCAGACCTTGCTCCTGGTGGGATGGGTGGCTCTCAGCTCACAGGACACGTTCTGCAGGTCCAGTTCCCTTTGCAGCCATGATTCCCCAGGAGACTGCCATTAGAACTTGCTGACAGCACCATCCAAGCCTCGCCTTGATCCACAGTCTAAAACTGGAATCCCATCTGGTGTGGGAAACAAAAGAATTAACTCAAAGTCTGTGTTTTTTGAGTCATCTTTTTATGCTGCCTCTTCTCCCTGTGTTTCCTGCACTCACTTCAAAGACCCCTAGTAGTTCCTGCAAAGGACCAGGAGGGCCAGCTTAGGTCCCTTCATCCCTCACAGATATTTAGCCTCATCTGGGTGAACCATCACAGAAAATTACATAGAAGTTGGGGCAATCTAAGACTATCCCTAACAGCTGAGTCTAAGTGGGGAGCTCACCTTGTCAGAACAGGCTTATCCAAGTGGAAATCTGACCCAGACAGTAAGTGAAGCTTCTTATTCTTGCAGAAGCAGATTTTTGCATGTTACAATGCAGGGTTTGGTTTTATGCTTCACCAGGACTAATCCATTGCTTTCTGCCAGTCAGTAGTTCTGACATTGGACTTTCCCTGGTATCTGGAGCTTCTCTTACCACATGAAGAGTTAAAATGGCAGAGCCAGTTTCCTGCATGCCCCTGCTGCTTCCTTGATGTCTCAGAGCAAAGCATTGATCTGAACTAACCAGTTTAGTATGGGTGGAGGGTCTGGCTCAGAGCTGCTCAGCTGCTGCAGCCCTGACAGTGATAAATGGTCCCTGGGACAGGAGGGTGTTTAGTCATCTCCTGATTTGGTGGATGCGAGTAACTACCAAGCCTCAAGACCCCTGTCTGAGTTGCATCATGTTAAAGATCCTTCATAGCATTAATGTGTGGTGATGCACTGGTTGTTTTGGATGGCTTTTCTTTTGAAGAACATCCTCTCTTAACATCACCCTGTGCACAGATCACGTGTCCCTGTAGGGGCCGAGAAGGATCACCCTGGATTTTGGAGGGATCCTGTGCTAAGCCACTTCTTTCCCTGACACCTTCATATACCAGCAGGGTGGTCACCAAAGGGCAATGCAGCAGTGAAGTGCCACATTTCACAGTGCCATGGCCAACTTGGGCTGGAAAATGTTCCTTGGATGCTCACCTGGGCTGTGGTCCTCAGCCACTCCAAGGAGTCCTGCTTTACTGGAGACAGTGTTTCCCAAGGTTGTAGTTGATTTTTCACAAGTGAGTTTGTGCCCTGGCCAAGACTGCTGACAGCTGAATGTTCAGCTGCAGTATGTAATTTTCTGTCATTTTGATTTATGTTCTTCCCTGAAACCAGAGTCCCACATGAGAAAAAAATCGGAAGGAGTCTATCCTAAAGTTAGCTCCATTCTAACTTCTTCAACTGACCTGGCAAATTAAAGATATTTATAGATGGAAGTTTTTTTTATTTATTTGTGGAATAAGAAAGAGAAAAGTATCAGAAAGTAACCTTGGCTGTCAGTTGTGTGACCTGCAGCTGTGATGTCTGCCATGCGATGCAAAGGGTCGTTGTCACTGAGAGAGTAGAAAAGCTGGAACTGTGAGACCAAGACCTGCTCTTGGCTAAAGTTTCCACCTGCACTTGATGGCCCAGTCCAGGAAGGCTCTGATGCACCAAAGCAATGCCCAGGACATCAGGACTAGGCTTCAGAGAAGAGCTCCATTTCAGGGGATCTTAAAAGTCTCAGTAGCTGGGGGTTTCTCCTGGAAAAAAGCCCAAATTCCCCAAGGAAGGGGCTGGTGTAGAGCCACAGTCTCTGCTCCCTCCAGACAGCAGAAGGGCTCATCCTCCAGCATCTTGTGTTTGCCCAGAGGTTTCATGGCACAGCTCTCTCTTCTGCCTGGCTTCTGGCACCCAGACTTGGCCTCCTGAATTGTTTGCTACATTTGGAGCTTTGCCTCTTGGCATTAGTGTTTGGGGATTGTTGCTTGCAGTTTCCTTTACACAGATGCTTAGAAGTGCAGCACTGAGTGAGAGGGGGGGAACAAACCCATTGCTGGGCTGTTTGTGTGAGCTACAAAGCATCTGCAAGACAAAGGAAAGGACCACATGAAACAGTGCTTGGGGTGGCACTGACAGGGAGGAAAGCTCCACTCACAGCCCCAGGAAAAGGCAAGAGAGCAGGGAAGTGTGTTTATCCCAGCTCTGCTTTCCTAGGTAGTTCAGACAATTTTATTTATTGTGTTTCCCCCATGTAGCAGTGATGAGCACGTAGGTAATCTGAGACATATGATGTGGCTCAAAAGTAGAGTTCCAAAATGGGCTGTGGGCTGAAATGAAGCTCACTCCCCAGCCCAGGGATAGGGAAGGCTGGTGAGGGGACACTGGAGTGTCACAGGGCTGGTCCTCAGCACAGGAGGGAAGCAGATCCTGACTGGAACACCTGTGGCACTTCTGGGCTCTGCTTTGCACTCTCTGCTTTAGGGGGAAATCTACTTCATAAGGGCTGCATATTCCTCTCGTTTTCTTCTGGATAACACCAATAAAGTGTGTAGTAAAATGACTGAAACCCTTGTGTTGTGAGTGAGCCCATCTGTCTGCAGCATGGGTAGCAGAAGAGGAGTGTAGGGTGCCCACTTGTAAGCCTGGAGGGTATTGGACTGCAAATGAGAAGGGCAATAATGAGGCTCAGATCAAGAACAGGGTTGCAGCAGGTAGAAATAAAGCCTGGTCCACCCCCAAGGTCCCAGAGGTGGTTGAACAAGGCACCAGCATGAACTTGGAGCTTCCCTGAGTGAAGAGGCAGTTTTAATATTAACCTCAGCACAACCAGGAGTTGGTTGCTGGCCAGTCTGTGTGTTGTGATCCCATGGTGTTTGGGTAAATGGGTAAAATACATGATTTCTTATATATTTTTCTGTATATACACACACACATACGTGCACACACCCCACACACACCCCTTTCACAGGACACATCAAGTGTACAGAGGGCCTTTCCTTGATGACTGGCACTTAGCAGCTGAGTTACAGATGGATTTCTGTGTGGTCAGCACAGATATTAATCACAAAAATCCTTTTAATAGATCAAAGAGTGCTGTGGAATTGAAAATTTCTTGTAGAAGCATCCAATTCAAGCAGTTCTTAAAATTTTCTCCTAATGTTTAAGCTAGGAGAGAAACATTTACTGAGGGTAAAATGGAAGGAAGCTTGGCTCATTACTTTATTCAGGTCTCCAATCAAATTAAGAGACAAGAAATTGATATTTTGCTATACACCCGAAGTTATTTCTGTATTTATAAAAGCCACTTGGCTAAATCAGAGGTGAGCAGTAATCACCATCAAAGGGATCGATACCCAGTGGATTTTTACTTGCTTTATGTTAGAAGGTTTTTCTCCAATGTATAACTTGCTTTACCTTCAGCAATCTAAACTCTTTTTCTAAACCTAAAAAATATCATCATTCATATTCTAATTGCACCCTAGCCCTGTAACAAGATAGAATTTGGGTATTTAAAGTAAGATTCGTCCACCTTTTAAATAAGATGCTTTTTTGACAGCCAGCACCAATGCAGAGTCTGTTTTATGGAGATACCATCCCATGCCAGACATGGCTTTGCAGGTGACACAAGGAAAGCTGAATATCAGGTGAAAATACCAAATTATTTGATTTTTCCTAGTTGCATGCTGTAACTTTGCAGCAAGGAAACCCTCAAGCAGCGTGGGCTGCCCAAAGAGGCCGTGCCTTTGTGAGGAGCTCATGTGCTTGGACATGGGAAGTGTGGCTGAAAAAGGAGCAGAAAGGAAATAGCCCTGGGGAGCTTCAGTGCTGGGACTGAAGGAATGGTTTGATACTTGAACAGACAAATGCTCACCAAACTCTGCACATCATAAATAATCATGTCTCTGTCTCCCATGCATCTGATGGGAAATGCATCTTCCCCAGTGAGACACTGTGCTAAATAAAGGTTTGCCTTTCCCAGGGAGCAGGAGAGGTGGGAGGTGGATATTCAGGCTCTCATCTCTTTCCCAAAGGAAAGTCATTAAGTGTACAAAATACACATGTTTTCTCTTCAGCAGCTGTTGGGTTTCTCAGCCCAAGAGCCATAAGAGGACCATGAGGTTTGGAAAATATCTGCCTCCCACATCTGCCCCACTCCCCACCAGCAGTGCTGCTGAATCAGCAAAATGGGACTGTGCATCTGGGCCTCGTTAGGCCAGTACTGCTAATTAAGTCATAGGCAAAAATGGCTTCAAGCCTCTCTGCTTTGGGGTGGTGGCTCACAGTGGAGGGTGAGTCGGAGCCTTCTCCTGGTGGTGTTTCAAAATACCACTGTTGGGTTTGGGAGAAAATGGTGGTCCTGCAAAAAGAAACCCTGACAGAACCTTCCTGCTCACCTTTCATGTCTCTAGGTTGGAAGAGAGTTCTTTTTTTCTTTCCCTCTTTCTAGAGAAAAAACACGAGAGAATAATGATTTGCAATCTTTGTAGGGTCCAGGCTTGCAGTGGAGTGTCCTTACACCAATCCCTGTCTGCTGCTGCTATTGCCTGAGTGATGGAGTGCCATGTAAAATGCAGTGCATTGATTGAGATTAGTTCATTAACTCATTGGAGATTCTCTTCTAGTTGAAGCTTTGCAAAGTTTTGTCCAGCTCAGTTGCACAAGGAGATAGGATCTACCTGGGCATGTGGGAAAGACCTGGGTGTGGGGGAGAGAAGAGGAAAAGGGATAAAAAACGTGGAGAGAGGAATGTGAACTTCAGGTTCACCTGAGGGTGCTCCATTCAGTGGCCATGTGGGTGGTGCCCTGGGCTCTATGAGCAGCATGAGAGCCAGGGACATGGGACCTGTTGGGGAGCCTGCCCTTGCTGAGCTGTGCCCTTCTGTGCCCTTTGCAGACCTTCTGATGAAAACCACCCTGACGTGAAGCCTGATGCCTACGTGAACAACCTGGCTGAAGCTGTGGACATCATCCTCCAGCAGCTGTAAAACCAACCAGCAGCAACAGCGATGAGTCCTCATGTGCAGTCCCTCCATGGATCTGCTTCATCCTCTCCCACCTCCATCTCATCTTAACAAACCCAGGCCCAGCCTTGCCCAGGCTGGTGGGCATCTGACTCCCTAAGTATTCCATGTAACGGTACTAAAATGATCTACTGACCTCATCCAAGGGAACACCAAACCTGCTGTCCTCTGGAAATTCTTGACTGGCCTCCCCTTGGTGCCTGTGAGGGGCCTCTGCCTCCCCTGGGTGATTCTGAGGGGAACTGGAGATGTCCAGGTGGGAAAAGAGAACCCAGCACTCCCTCATCAACAGACTTACTTTTTAACCCTGTGCCTTTTGGGGTGTCTGAGATGGGATGGGGATGTCCTTGAGGGGTGATGGAGGCCACCAAGCCCTGGTGGAGGGTCTTCAGGGTCCTGTGTGTGCCTTGGATGGCACAAAAACCGTGGGGAGGGAGGACACCTCTGGATCTGAGGCAGTAATCATGGTTCTGCCAGGATGAGCCTGTCTGGCACAGCCCTGGGTTAGGGCACAGGAATGTGGTAATGCTGTGACACATTAAGGAATAACTGTGCTGTCCTGTCGGGATTAAACCTCATCCTTTGGATCTGTCCTGTCTGTGGTTGTGTTCACTTGGATCAGCACTGGCAGGGATGTTTACAGGATCTGAAAGGCTTTTCCCTACCTGGAATAAGCTGTCAGGGGCCATAGGACTGATGGGCTTTCCCTTCCCTCTGTGGGGGGATCTTGCAAGCAGACATGGCTGTGATGGAAGGGATGTGGGTTTCCCATTTCTTCTCAATAAAATCCTGGATGTGCAGCCAGGGAGTTGTTGGTGTTGAGTCCCACACAGCTTCAACTCGAGAAGGACTTTTCACAAGGGCATGGAATGACAGGACAAGGGGGAAGGGTTTTAAAGAGGGTAGGTTTACATTGGATATTGGGAAGAAATCCTTCCCTGTGAAGGTGGGCAGGCCCTGGCACAGGATGCCCAGAGAAGCTGTGGCTGGCCCATCCCTGGGAGTGTCCAAGGCCAGGTTGGACAGGGCTTGGATCAGCCTGGGCCAGTGGAAGGTCCCTGCCCACGGCATGGGGTGGGATGAGATGGACTTTAACGTCCCTTCCAGCCCAAACATTCTGTGGATTCTCTCTGGTCACTGAACATCCCCTGGGACTGATCCTGCACCAGCACCATGTGCCTGCCAGGAATGTGCCACATCAGTTTAGCTGCAGCTCAGCCCCATCCTGCTGCCAGGAGCACTCAGCACATGCAGGGCTGCCAAGTGATGCTCCATCAAGCTGGGCCAGGCATGAGATTTGCCTTTTTTTCTAACCCCAATAAGGATTTCTAAAGGGAGCTGCTTCCTGCCTCTGGGCACTGCAGCTCTCCAGCACATCCCCAGGATTTTCAGCTTCTCTCCCCCATGGGGTTTGCAGTACAGGTGTTGCAGCCTGTGTGGTAACTCCTGGCCATTCTGCACGTGGCAAGCACATGGCAGGGACAGGGGCTCAAAAAGGTTTGAAGAACTAAAGATAGAAGGGATTGCTCCATGACATCCTCTGCCCATCCTCACCAACACTTGGCAGCATTGGCAAGGGTCACCTTTTAGCGGCAAAAGTTCCCTTCTAATCAACATGTCTGCAGCTCTGCACCCTCTTGGGCTTTGGGCAAGACTTCTTGGGCTTTAACCTGCTTCAGACCTCTCATGGGACCACAGTCAGATATGTAATTCTGGTTTTGTTACATGTATTAGTATATTCATATGCTCAGGCACTGCTTCCTGCACCTGCAAGCAGGAGGTAAATGATAATTCCAGCTCCAGCAGTCCCAACAGCTGAAGAAGACCCCATTTCTGAAGGGCACCAAAGTGATACTCCCTGCTTCTGGAGCAGCCTGTGAGTGTTGAAACACTTGTTTTTCAGAGCTACCAGCTGGCTGCTGAGCTGCAGGGCACCCCTTGGGGACAGAAGGGGAAAGCGGGCTGGGAATTAAATTCTAATAAAACAAACTACATCTGGGAATATGACCTTAGTGCAATTCTTTGGTCTGTTTTTGTATCTTTTATCCTCTGGGTAGTGGTTCAGCCAGAGGATATGGTACTATCAGCCTCCATGCACACAGAAGGATGTCATAAAGCTGGTCGAACATTCAGGCTGTGATGGATCACTGAGAATTTCTTTTTTATCCCCTAATTCTTCCTTTTTTGTTCTATTATACTAAGCCTATCACTTCAATCTGATTAAGTTTAGGCAGATAAACATCCTGCCATCTGTCACAGAACTTTTTATACTGTTTGCTTGCTGGAGGAAGCGCAGCTGTTTTCCTTTTTGGGTTGCAAAGGGGAGATATCACCCCATTTCCCCAAGTATTTATTTAACACCACCACGTGCTCTTGCCCTGAGCTGGGCTCTGGCCTTGCTTGACTTTAGGGATGGCACATTGAGTTTAGGGATGGGACATTATCTCTGTCCTTAAAAATGAAGAATAAGGTGCTGCTTGGCACTTAAATTTGCATTTTGTTGGTTTATTTTTGGCTGTGTACCAATTAAATGACAGCCAGAGTCAGGCTAGGGGGGCAGTGGGGGGCATCCCCCCACCACGGTGGGATGGATTGTGTCTTTCTGCATGTGAATAGCACAGAATGCCCATTTTCCAGTGCAACCCATGGCTGGGACACCCTTCCTATTTCTGACACCTCCATGGAGGGTCCCAGCTTGGGGCTTTCCCAACCCACATCCATTTTTGGGACACGGCCTCCCACACCCATGAAGATGCCAAGGAGGTGCAGCCAGAGCCCCTCTGGGAGAGGAGAGGAGGAGACTCCTGCCCCATCAAACTCCAACCAGTGCCACAACCCGGCTGTCACACTCCCGAGAGGCCTCTATGTCCCCAACCCCCTCCACCACCATGGGGACAACACAGAGAGACGAGACACCAGCCGGGGGTTATTGAACCAGGAAGCTTTATTTACACAGTAAAAGTAACAAGCAATTTCCTGAGATTGAGCTGCTCTAGTGCAATCAAGTCATGGAGGGGGTAGGAAGGTGCAGCCTCCTCGCCGGCCCGCGGAGGGGGCACCTCGGGCAGCCCCTCCCCAGGACACGCACGTCCCGCGGCGCTTGTGCAATTGCCAGCGAGACTTGACTACTACAGGTCATAGCTTCAGAAGGCTTTGTTTGTATTCTTCTTCTCTTTTTTTTAATTTTTTTATTTGGCCATCCTCTTCTTTCACTTTCTTGAAAACACCGAACTCATACACGCCGTAAAGCACTGCTACAATCCTAGAACATCCTACGTCAGTCTGTTCACCTGGGCAGCCAGGAGCTTTAAACAATGCACTTGAAACACAACTTTATTGGCCAAACAGGCTATGCTAGAACGTGGAAAAATTACAATCTATTTTACAAACACTTCTTTCCGTTGATTTTTTTAATGTACTCTTACATAGAACCAGCTCAAAGAGCTACATCTGCAAACACACATCAAACTCCCGTGTGCCTGCTAAGACTTTTTGTATTCAAATCCTATTTTTCCAGGATGATGAACCCTTATTGCTGCTGGCACAGCTTTGCTGTCATCCTAAAACAGTGGCTGCCCGGACTGGGTCACACCTTGGGCAAGCCACGGAGTCTCTTCATAACAGTGAGCCTGTTTTAGCTACCTAGCAAGGAAGAACATCCCTTGTCTGCATATTACTTTAATATCACATTCTGGCAGCTGGCAGGGATTTGCCAGGGGGGAGTTGAGGGGTTACCAAAGCATCTGTGTAATGGGTGAAGTCCTTTACAAACCAAGAGCAGGACCCCCAGGGGGATGCCCTGCTCTCCCACTGCAGGCGTAGGGGACAGATCTCCTGACGCCAGAGAGCAACGCCACTTCTGCCTTTACAATCAACAGGATGTCCCCTGAATCTGAGGCACATACTATATTATATTTAATATTTTGTTAATTACTTTATTTATATATATATTTATATATATATAAATCCACAAACATTTTACCTCTACGGAGAGAGAGAAAAGAATTTAAAAAGTAAGGCTTTCTTAAACTGAGAATAAGTACATGAAATCATACAAACCCAACAAGAAATACCCAACAGAACACCACCGTGGCCTCAAAACCGTCGCTAACTGTAGTCTGTGCCTACGCCAACGTGCCCAGTATAAGGCCATGACTCATTGGAGAAGCATTTTTAGTAAGGCAAACAGGTTGTGCTGTATGTAAACCAAATGCTACGACTACGTCCAGTACAGCTGGGTCGTGGGCCATTGGCCACCACGTCCAGTACAGCTGGGTCGTGGGCCATTGGCCACCACGTCCAGTACAGCTGGGTCGTGGGCCATTGGCCACCACGTCCAGTACAGCTGGGCTATGGTCCATTGGCCACCTTCCCACACTGGAGGGTTAGCATGGCACCAGGAGCAGCCCTTGGAAAGAAAACAGAAGCCCTTAGGAATTCCAGCCCCAGTGATGCACATGCAAGAGCCCACCCAGAGCTCTGGGTGGCAGACAGACCCGGATTTGGGGTGACTTTGCCCTTTTTCGGTCAGCTGAGGAGGTGCCTGTGGCCAGCAGGAGCTGTGTGCCCCGAGACTGGGACGTGTCAGGGGTGGGAGGGATGGATGGAGCATCAGGAAGACTCAAAGTCAAGAGCTGTGCTGTGGGGGATGCCACTGTGGGGCACAGACAGAGGGGCAGCAACCTGGGAAAATGCTGGCATAGCTGGACCCTCTCAAAACATCTGAGACCAGCAGCGCCTTCCACAACAGGAGGGCTCAAAATTAACCCAGGATGTATTTCCTTCTAAGTGATGCATCAAGCAACACTTTAAAAGAGCTGGAGGGTTGCCCAAATGAAAAGACATCCCTGTCATCCCCTCCCCTAAATATCTGGGGCTGATCCTGCTTGCCTGGAGGCAGCAAAACCTCTGGGGGGTCAGGACAGGGACAACAGCCGATGGGTTCCACTGTGGCGGGAGATGCCACACATATCCCAAACCACTGCAGAAAAAAGTGCACTAACATAACCAGAAATGGTGAATGAAACCTGTACCAGCAGCTCTCAGCCTTTCTGAGTTATGGACCCTCAAGGCATTGCCAGTGGGGATGTTGAACCCCATTAAAAATGTCATGTCTTCAATTGCTGTTGGTATCAATGATTTCTTTTTCCTTTCTCACTTTTGCAAAGCTCAGGAAGTGAACCCTGAGCTTGAAGGAACCTGCAGAAGATGCTGGAAGCCACTCATACAGCCTCCCTAGAGCTTTAAATAAACAAACAAATAAAAAAAAAACAAAGGGAGAAAAAAATATGTGTCCTCCTAAACCTGTTAGCAAGTGGACAGCTTATTTTTAGCAGAGAGAATTCATATCGTACAAACAGAATGGTCACCATTTTATCTGTGCTTAAAAAAGGCACAGGAAGAGGAAAAGCTTTCAGTGCTGCTACCTGGATTTTCAGCCTTTTGCCAGCTGACTTTGTCAAGTAACCCTGCTGTGATGTGCCTCGGGCACACAGCCCTTCACAGTAAAGCCAAAAGAAAAGAGGGTGGCAGCCGTGCCCTGGGTAGCAGAGAGGGCCCAGCTGCTGGTAAATGGGTAAACAGCCCAGCCCTGCTCAAAACAGGGTGTTGGGAACCCAAGCAAGGGTGGCACCGAGCCTGAGTGGGGCTTTTTCCCAACAGGACTGAGACAGGAGGCTGGGAATTAAACGATTAGGGAAGAAAGGCATTTGAGCATCCCCGGGCACCACCCAGCAAGTGCTGCTGCAGGTGCTGCCCCACATGGGCCAGGGGTCCCTTTAATTCCTCATCAGGAAAACTAGAAAAAAAATTAAGAATTAAAAATCCAGCTCTTGCCGTTGCTAAATTTAAGCAAAACACTTCACTTGTGACTTCCTTCTCACGGCACTGCCAGGGACATGGGGAGTGAGGGCGGTGCTGGGGCTGCACAGGACCTGATGGGGAAAAGGAGCCGCCATCGCCCCGGCAGCCACCAGCCAGTGCTCGCTTTGCAAATCTCAATATTCTGGTTTTTCTCCACTTTTCCCAGCCCCAGGGGTGGTGGTTTCTCCTTGTGCATCCCTTTCTGAACTAGCACATGTGGGACTCAGGGGAGCATGGCCAGCTCCATCAGCTCCAACCCTATCCTGGCCAAAGCCATTCACTCGCTCAGGGCGAGATTTTGGCGATCCCTGTGCCTGGTTTTCCCATTGGACAGGCACTTCCCTCTGACTGGCTGATCTCTGGCTACAGTAGTTACAAAGGATTTCAAGAGTTACACACGCATGCACACAAATTGCTCTAAATACCTGATGAAATTTTGGCAAAGCTGCTTTGTCCCCTCCAGTTGGCAGGAGGGGAGCAGTGACAGGACCCCACAAACCACAGCGAGGAGCCCGCAAGGCTCTGCTGCAGTGCCCAGAGCGAGAGGACCTGCTCCCTCCTCAGTTGTTCTCGATCTGCTCGATGTCTATCTCGCCATCCAGCTGGAAGAGGTTCTCAGCGCCCGTCCAGGCCGCCCTGTCCTCCTCCTTCGTGCCACCCTCCTCCTCCTCCTCGCAGGACAGGTCATCCCTGCTGGCCCGGTGGTCGTCGGGGCGTGAGTGCGGTGGTTCTGGCACCGGGGTGCAGGCGGGGGTCCTGCCCGGCATCACCCCCGGGGAGTGGGGGGCTGTCCAGCCCGGGGGGCCGGGGGGCCGCGGGGAGCCGTCCTCGGACGTGGCGCTAAGGCAGGTGAGGCTGTTGAAAGTCTGGCGGTTCTGCAAAGGCAAGGGGAGAGAGGCAGCTGAGACAGGTGTGGGGGTGAGATCCTGAGTCTGGGGTGGGATAGAAGGGACACCAGGTGGGGTGAGAGGTCTCCCAACCCCAAACCTGAGCCCTTCCATCCCAACAGAAAGCAAGCAGAGCAGAAGGAACACTCGCAGCCAGCTGGTCCCCAGGAGGGGGGCAGACACTGAACCCCCCCCCCCCACCTCCCCATCCATGGCAGGTCCTGCATCTCTCCTGCCCCTGCAATGGGCGACAGCATCAAAACCACCCTCAGATTGCTCTGGATCCGTTCCATCACCATCTCCACCCCACACATCTCCTGTTTGCACATGTAAGGCAGTACAGAGCTCACAAAAAATAAATTAACATTTTCAGCAACTCTATTTATTAGCCAAGAGGAAAGTGAACCCCTTCCTTTAAGTAGCTGGAGCTTGTATCCTGCTAAACCCTCTGCTGTGATGGCTCATGGCTGTCCTCCCTCACTAAAGTCCACAGGACTGCAGTTCTCTGTCCCTCATCTCTTTAACGAAGAAGCTCCATGGCTGGTTACCTTTACCAAAAACTTACTGAGTTTTATGCACTGTCATGTCTTCAAAACAGTTTGAAATTCTGACAATGACAAGGAGATTGCAGGCATTCCAAACCCTTCACAGAAGAGCACACACCTCTCAGGGGATGCCATCTGACCACAGGTGTGCTCACCTGCCAGGGCATGCCTTTTGCCCAGGGTGATTTTTAGAAGAGTAAACTAAACCCTCACTAGTGAATGCCAATGGATGTAATGTGACCACCCCCCTGGCTGTGTGTGGTCTGAGCAGGAGGAAATCGTGGAGGATCTCAGCAGCTTGTGTGAGCCTCTCACAAGAGCCAGTACATGAGCGTGTGTGACAGTGCACACATTTCACAGACACCTGGCCTGGACACATCCCACTGGATAGGCCTGAATGGGAATCCCATAAGTAGCTGGGGGCAGTCAGTCCCTCACTAGCTGGAGATATTAACCTGAAACCACTCAGTTTTGGGCCCCTCATGGCAAGAAGGTCATTGAGGGGACTGGAGTGTGTCCAGAGAAGGGAATGAAGCTGGGGAAGGGGCTGGAGCAGCAGGAGCAGCTGAGGGAGCTGGGAGGGCTCAGCCTGGAGAAAAGGAGGCTCAGGAGGGACCTTCTGGCTCTCTGCAATTCCTGACAGGAAGGGGGAGCCGGGGGGGGGGTGTGTGTGGGGGTGTGTGTCAGGCTCTGCTCCAGGGAACAGGGACAGGAGGAGCGGGAATGGCCTCAGGCTGGGCCAGGGGAGGTTTAGATTGGATATTGGGAATAATCTCCTCAACAAGAGTTGTCAAGCCTTTATTGTGAGGGTGGTGAGGTATTGGCACAGGTTCAAGTGTTCAAGGCCAGGTTGGATGGGGCTTGGAGCAACATGGTCTAGTGGAAGGTGTCCCTGCTTACAGAATCCTGCTGTTGGAACTAGATGGTCTTGAAGATCTTTTCCAACCAAAGCCATTCTGCGACTCTGTGGTTCTATGACAAGAGCAAACAGCCTCAAGTTGTGCTGGGGAGGTTTAGATTGGATATTAGCAAAAAATTCCTCACCAAAAGGGTTGTCATGTACTAGAACAGGCTGCCCAGGGCAGGGGTGGAGCCCCCATTCCTGGAGGAACTAAAAACTGTGTAGATGTGGCACTTGGGGACACAGTTTAAGTGGTGGGCTTGGCAGTGCTGGGGGGATGGTTGGACCAGAAGAGTATCAGTACCCAACAGAGCGTTGGTGGCCCAGAGTGTCAGAGCTGCTACCTGTGTCTGCTCTGGCACAACTGAGGACTAAACACACAGCCTGAGACACAGCCTTGCTTCAAAACATCCCCACTGACATTCCCAGGGAATTGAGGCTCATTTGCTTGAGGCTTTTCTTTCAAATCCAGGTAAGCTGGGAGCAACTTGCCCTAAATAACTTACCCCAGGCTGTAAATGAAGAAAGATCACCCATTTAGGCAGCCCCTAAAGGGGATGGAGGGGTTCTATGTCACTCTCCATTCAGTTCTTAATAAATCAGAGGTCCCTGTGCTGAGTTGCTACCCATGAACCACACATTGCTGAGAGGCTTTGGGTGCTGCACTGCATGACACACATAGTAAAAGAAGTCACTGCAGGAGACAACACAGAAGCTGCTGTATCTAAACAGAGAAGTTCCTGCTGTTCCAGGAGGAGCTGGCCACTGCCCAAGCTGGAAGAAGCCACATTTCACATGCCTTCAGCCTGTGAAACCTTCAAAAACCCCAAATCCCTAAGCCTGTGTGAAAATACAGGCATTTGTCCTTTAAATATGCAACAGCACCCAGTCCCCATATCATCCTCAGCTGTGCCTCTCCACAAGGTCTGTTTTCTGGGTGCTGAAGAATGTGCAACAGCTTCAAGCAGAGATCTGCATGTTGTGGTTAATGGGCAACTCACAATTACCACAGGAGGAGGCCTGAGGACATAGGAGGAATATTTTCTTAGTACTTAGAAAAATTTGCAAGCATATTTCCAACAGTGATTCAGGCACTTGAAAACCCTAAGTCTCCTGAAAGTCAACAGCCCTCTCAGAAGTGCAAATCCCTTCTACAAACAAAACTCTGGCACTTTAGGGAATGTTAATTTTTCTCCTTCTTGATTGAGTTCATCTCCTGGTCCTGTTGCTTTCCAGGGCTTGGTACTCAGGTGTGGACATGCCAGGGTGCTCCAGGTGGGATAGAACATCCTGAGAGGGTGGGAGATGCTCTGAAGTGCTTCAGAGAGGGAGATGACTGATGCATGTACTGATAAATGAAGGAGGATGCAGCCTGGAGAGCAACTAAACAGCTCCACAGCACATTCTTCCCATCCACAGGAAAAATGTTTCCAAGCTTGGACATGTCTCAGATAACAGCCATGAAGCTACTTGACTTTCAGGGAAATTTTGCATTTTATGGGACTTTGCTAAGACAATCGAACCAACAGCCTCATGTTCCCTGCTCAAAACCACACATGCTGCAACCCAAGCCTTGAGTTATCCCAGGTAATATTCCTGCCTTCCCTGCAAGAGGATGGAAAACCCCTTCCAACAGTCCTGGTGTTCCCAGCACTGCGGTGGCTGCTGGCAGAGCAAGGCCACCTGCAGGTCCTTCTGACACAGGTCTGACAGCTTGGAAAGCGAGTTTTCTGCCTGCCAGAACATCCCACACCCTGCCTTCCCAGGGGCTGGGTCAGGAGAGTCCCCCAGGATGGATGGGGATCACCAAGCCAGCATTCCATGAGCTGGCTGTGGTTCAGCCACCGCCGTCAATGCAGTGTCTGTTCTCAACCCATCAGTTCTTTACTCATTTTTTATTTATTGGGTGCATTTAGCATGTGCTGAAGTGCTGAGCTGGCAAAACTGGGCAGTCAAAACCTCTATTGACTTCGGCCAAAGAGCAGGTTTGGTGGCACAAAGTGGCACTTGTTCCCCATGGCCAGGCAGCTCTGGGTCCCCTCCAAGCCTCTCCACAACCTTGGCCTCCAGTGCCAGACAAAAAGGGGCAACAGGCACCTCAAATGCTGTTGGTCAGGAAAATCATGGGAATCCAGACACCCTCCTGAATCTGACTTTTGGGAGATTTCTGGCCATCCTGACTTCACCCAGTGGGTATCTGTGACAGACCTGACACCCAAACCACCTTTACCAACCACAATGACCCATTTCTGACCATTTGAAGTGCTGGCTTTTCTTCCCCCAGCTCTCCCTGAAGCTGCCACAATCAAGCATGTGGGCAATCCCTCAGGGAGAGGAAGAAAATGAGATCTTGCTAACGCAAGGACCTGAAAAATCATCTAAAAATACAAACAACAAATACTTGGCCTCTGGAATGAGCTGCAGGGTTGCTCCAGAACATGCCCTTCTTGCACACTGGTGACCAAGCTCAGGCTATGTCTCCTTCCCATAGGGTCTTGTGATGCTCCATACCATGCAGGATACAATCTGGGAAGTCTGCAGGATCCAACTCACTCCTCATATCCCTCCTTTTCCTCGGGTTTCCCTACCTTTGAGCATGTGGCCCCATCAGGGACTGCGGCATCCAGCCCTACAGGGAGCAAGCTGCAGAAATCCCTAACAAAATTCCTTCATATAACTTTTCCCTTGGTCAAACCCCCAGCTGTGAGCTTTTCCCTGAAACACATCCCTGCAAACACAGTATGGATCTATCAGAGCAAATCCCTGCGGGGATCACGGTTTGTGCTCGAACACCTTTCTCTTCCACCCTGCCAGGTGATTGCCACAATTTTCCCGGGAAAGGTGTAACGCTCCAAGCTGTCAGCACCACCGGCCCTACCTCCCAAGCTGTCATCACCTCCTGTTAGCACACTGGGCTACAGTTGCTTCAGAGAGCTGAAAATAACCCGGTGCCAGAAGGGAAGGGGGGAAGCAAGCGGCGAGCGGGGCTGCTCCATGCGGGAATGATGCGTCTCTGCCAGCCCTCCTGAGCCAACAAAGTCACCTCCACTGGGGGATTCTCTGCCTGGCTCAAGCTGGAATAACTCTCCAAGGCAAACTTCTCCTTGTAATACACCTTCAGCCTTCATAGTTATCTTTGTATCATTATAAATAAATGCTTTGGTCGTTTGCATCACAGTAAATCCTACCTGGCATTTGTGCCAGGAAAAGCACTCATCCGTGCTGCTGAGGAGGAGGGCCAGGTGCTGGAGACTGGAAAATGAGGCTGGAAAATGGGTTTGCTTTGGTTTTGAAACTCTGTAGAGCTTCATTATAGCAGCTGGTGTGATTCAGGCCATGCACACACACACACACACACACACATCACTCGGGTTCAAAGCTCTCCATTGCTCTGAAGACACCCACAATCTTCCCCAACTTCATCCCCAGGCTGGTTTCCCAGTGAGTGGGAAGGGGAGGAAAGGACATGGGGAAGGAGCAGTAGCAGGCATGGCTCAGCCTTGGGACTCCAATAACCACCTGTCTCTAGAACCAAGGAGCACCTCAGCAGTTTTGCCAACAGGTCCAGGCTGCTGCACAGGCACTGGGGCCGTGCTCTGACCAAGCACGTTACCAGCTCAGTGATGCCCCAAATAGGTCTCACCAGCACCTCACTTGCTGTAGGTTGGGCTCCCCAAAAAGAGGAAGACAGAACCATCTTCCTCCCAGGAGCTGCCACATGCAGCTCCCAAGATCAACATTGCCATGAGGAGGAGGTTTGGGGGTCTCACACATTCCCTGTCTTCCCACAGAAGGAGCCTCTGAGCGATGAAGTGTTGGGAAAGAAATGACTGAAATACCTGAGGAAGGAAAACACAGGAGGCAGTGATGGGGTGTGTGAAAAGCAAACGGAGCCCCTGTGCCTGGAGCAGAGCAGAGCTGTGTTATATGTGGTGTTGCCATTGCAGGGAGCTCAAACTCATCTGCTATTTTAAATATTTTTAAAAATTTTATCTATAGAGGCATTGAGCAACTCGAAGGCACTCCCCTCATCAGGCTGAGGTGCTGCAGAGCTTGCCTGCAGCAGCATCCCCAGTACAGAGGGGGTGTTTCCTTGCCCTGCTGCTGGTGGGTACCACAACCCTGCCCTGGTTTTCCATATCTGCCTTCCCAGCTTTTCCCTTTTCATGCACTAAAGAACAATATTTACTCAGCTCCAGTCCTCATTCTGCCATAACAGGCACAAGTGCTTACTTGGTCTATTGAAGGTCTACAGCTTTAATGGATAATTTTGGTTTTATTCTGTTTGGTGTGAAAAACAGTTTTCACAAGCAGACTTGGAAGTATCTATTATCTTACCAAGTCATATCACACCTCTGTATTAAACAAGTCAAGAACAAGAGTAAAAAGGAGATTTTAAGTCATTAGTATTGACACTGCCTTTGGAGCCTATGGAGGTAATTTGGTTTTACTCACAGATCTGCTCTTGTCTTTTGCAGATCTGTAGCTGCCCCAGTGACAGTGAGGACATTCAGGGAGATTCCACATGTGCAAAAGAAAAAGCTGCTACATGATCCACCAACAGGAATCCCTCTGGTGCTACAGAGCCTCAGGGAGATGCTGGAGAGATGAATCCCAGAAACCAGGAGAAATACAGCAGGCACAGCAATGCATGGAATCAGAGAACAGTGAACACTGCAGGACCCAACTGTCCCATCCCTCAGCATCCCACTCATGGGCACTTGGTCCCAGCACAGCCTCCCAGCCCATTCCTATTCATAACATAATTGCAGGAAATCCTAATTTCCTGCCAACAACAAATATTTTCCCTAACAGACACCAAACTCTTTGCTAGGAGCTGGAGAAATCCATTTGCTCAGACAAGTCATTAGCGATCACTGTGTATTTATTTATTTCCAGGTTGCCTTCCCAGCCTTTCACAGCCTCCCTGCCTTGCCCTCTGCATCCCAAGAGGCTGTGGCAGGGCACCCCTGAGCACTGCAGGGCCCTTGTGCCAACACATGCTGCCAAGAGCCCAGTGGGGATGGTGGCATCAGGGCTGGGCTCTCCTGATGCTGCTGTTGCAATGCCATGCATTTAAGTGGAGTGGTTCTGGTATGAGCAAAGGTAAGCCTGAACTTGGCTCATCCCCAGAGCTGGCAAAACTTCAGGATTTGGAATGGTTCCTCTTTGGGGAAATTCAGAGATGCTGGTTGTTCGACTCATCCCAAGTTTGGATGAAGCATCACTAATAGGAATTTCTTAATTTTTTTAGCCATATTTTTTAAGAACTTCAGCCCTATTCCAATTTTGTACTATTTGCATAATTTTCAGTATAAAAGCAGTATTTCTATTATGCCATTGCAATCTCAATTTAAGCCCTAAGTTATAAGGCAGGATCTTATAAAAATCATAACCAAACTTAATGTCACTGTTGCAGCAGCACCAAAGAGGGACTATCAGCAAGAAAAGGGATGAAATCATAGTGTGGATGACCACAAATCCAGAGTTTATGGAAAAGAGGTCCTGTGGTGTGTAAACCTGGGATGTCAAACACGAGGCAGGAGGTACAAGGGTGCCCCTAATCCCAAATAGCTCCTGTGCCAACATCACCTCCCACAACACACCCAGAGCAGGGACTGATTTCAGATGATAACAGCAGCCTGCTTTTTCCCAGGCATTAAATTAATGTCAGGTTGGAATCAAAATGTGAGGGGAAGAGGAATCTGGAGTCATGTGCCTGTCCCTGCTCTGAGGGCACCTGCACCCACCGTCACATCCAGGACCGAGGAATCCTGCAAATCAAATGCAGACCCAAAATACACCTCACTTTTCTGACACAGCCTCCACTTTGGGCTGACTCTGAGCACCTTTCTCTTGAAAGGAAAAAATGAAGTGCCCTTATTTATTTATTATCTATTTAGCACCTGAAATGCTTTGCGTTCCTGAGATGCTGTGGTAGATCTTTGAAAGGCAAGAGGTTCCAAAATAACTGTTCTGATCATCACTACTAGAATTCTGCATAGAAAATATATTTTCTACAAACCCACCGGCTGCTCAGGATGCCACAGCCACATTTCCCTGTGCCCAAAGGAGCCATTCCCACCACTGCACTGGGCTTAGCCATGGATCTAAAATCTTCACCCTGCTCCAGTTGCTGAATGCCTCCAAAATCTTCTGGCAGAAGATGTGATTAATGAGCATCTCTGAGGGGAGAAAAACCCAACCAACACCTGCAAATGCTGCTGTTGCTGCATCCACCTGAACTGTGGGGGAGAGCAGCAAGCCTGGAAATCTCCTGAATGCTGGAGTTTGGGGGGTTTATTTAAAACCAGCATGAAAAATCACTTTTGGCTTTTTAGAGCCAAAGTGCCACTTTTGAACTTGTTGATTCCTTCAAGGATGAGTCTCTGTGCTTCCTGAAAGCTGCTCTTTGGGGTCACATAGTGCACAAGCCCAGGGACTGGAGGGTTAAACAGCATGTGGTGAATCAGATGTGCGTCCTCGGGATACAATTGGATTTTGTCCATGTTTGGGACAGACACTGCCAAGCTTTGTTTGTGTTCCCAGCCCTGTCCTCCCATGTGAGTGTGAACAACGGTGCGATACCAAACCCCATATCCCTGGACCTCATGGTGGGATAGACTGGGAGCAGGGGATGGAGCTGGGAGCAGGGAGTGGGGCTGGGAGCAGGGGTTGGAGAGAGAAGCAGGGGATAGAGCCAGGCACAGGGGGTAGGATGGGATGGGATGGGATGGGATGGGATGGGATGGGATGGGATGGGATGGGATGGGATGGGATGGAACTTGAAGAGACCTTACAGCACCTTCCAGTACCTGAAGGGGCTACAAGAGAGCAGGGAAGGGAGACAAGGGCATGGAGTGACAGGACAAGGGAGAATGGTTTCACACTGACAGAGAGCAGGGTTAGATGGGATATCAGGAGGAAATTATGAGGGTAGTGAAACACTGGCACAGGTTGTCCAGGGAGACTGTGGATGCCCCATTTCTGGAAGTGTTCAAAGCAATGCTGGATAAGGCTTGGAGCAACCTGGTCTAGTAGAAGGTAAATGGTCATTAAGGTCAGTTCCCACCCAAACCATTCTGTGGTTCTATGGCTCTGTGTCAGCAACATGGGCTTACACCAGCAGCAACCTCAGAAGCACAGCCTGGTCTCCATTCCCTCCATGGACACCAGCCAAGACACGGTTTGCTGTACTTCAGTAACTACCGAGAACTGTTTGTCAAGGGAATAGGGAGGGAAAAAAACCCATTAACAGTTTATGCCAGGAGCAAACATCATTATGAACTTCCAATACCAACTTGAAATTTTTTCAACTACTTGTGTATGTAAGTAGCAAAATACCAGGGCAATGAAAAGATGGCATCATATGCAACAGTCTGGCCAGAGTTAAAACCAGCCAGCCTCCAAGGTCCTCCATGCCCTCTGAACCAAATCAGTTCCTTTTGATCCTGAACCGAAGGCTTTTTCCCACCAAGCCACAAACTGACCTTTGCAGACTCTCATTCCTGTTTATTTAAAAAACACTGGGGCTTGGAAGCTGGAATCTGTCTCAGAAGTTACATCAATAGCAAACTATTTCCTGGGATACGTCTGGAATTTCAAACCTCCAGTTTTTCGCCTATCACTACATTTGGCAATATTTGTCACCAGCTCGAGAGGGTGCTGACGCCGACCAAGGTCACTGCCACCCCTCCTGCCCCACCAGCAAGTCTAAAAGGTGCCAAAATTCAAACAGAAAATCTTCTTACGTGAAAACATAGAGAATTTCACCCCTCAAGGAAAGTGCCAGATGCTCAGAGGGGAGAGGTCCCTTCTTCCATCCTGCAGTTTGGAACTTCTTCCCACTCAGTGTCAAGACCTCAGCTTTGGCAGTGTACAAGCTCCCTTGTGCAAGGATGCTCATGGAAACTGCCACTATCCATTAGTTTGGAGGGGAGAACAGATGAGGGCCAGACAGGCTCCCAAACATTGTGGGCACTACGCACTCCACTGTGTGTGGAGATCCACTGGATCTCCAGCCCAGACTGGAGCTGATTTTAATTCTGAAATCCACATGAATGACACATCCTCATTTGAGGGGGATGCTCCTGTGATTCCTGATGCAGATGACCCCATCCTGTGAAGGCACGTGCTCCCTGGAGGACAGTGAGGTCACCCCGTGGATGGCACTGTCTGTCCACGGCAGCCAGCGAGCAACGTGAATAGTGCTGTTGTACCCAGCACCCTTCCCACAACAGGCATCTTTCAGGCACAAAGTCTTCTCTATAACTCATCCTTATCAGGCACACCCAGTGCTTCATCCTCACCACGTCCTCAGCTGGTGTCCACTGCTGCCAGCACCCTCTCATCCATCCATCCATCCATCCATCCATCCATCCATCCATCCATCCATCCATCCATCCATCCCCCACAGCCCACCACAGGTGAACTCTTAACCATGGTGAACTCTTAACCATGGGATGCTCTCCATAACCCATGGAGATGCAAGGGAATATTTTATTTTAATTGTCTTATTTTTTCTATAGCAACTACTCTCTGTCCCATATACTGTAAGACATTAAATAACATGGAGCTTCATGGAGAAGAAGTACTTTGCCAGCTGCCTGGGAGTCCTCAGTGTTCATGGGTACAGAAAATTAAATGGACATAGAGAAAACTCCAGGGGAAAATACCAGTAGTACAGTATTTATTATGAGCAATGTAGCTCTTCAAATTGCAACTGCTTTAAAGGCTCACAGAGAAGCCAAAACCTTGTAGTGCCATCAGAAATGGGGCACAAGTGCCATCCCAAATCTTCATTTACTGCCAGTGCACAGATCCCAAGGGCACTTAGTACTGTGAGGAACCAATATCTCTCCTCACATCTGGCAATTACTGCCAGCAGTGTTATGCTTTACATTCCACAAAGATGTTTGTGCCTTTCTTTTTGTGGAAAGTTGTATTTCAAAACGCTACAAGATCTCCACCATTTCCAGCCAGAGCTACACCTGTTTGGGGTTGGTGCTGGAAGGAACATGGGGTTGAACAAATATCTATATGTATATTCATATCTATAGATATCATAATAAAATAGAATGGTTTATTTGGAAAGGACCTTAAAACTGCCAGGTTCCAACTCACTGCAGTGGGCAGGGACACTTTCCACCACCAGACCAGGTTGCTTCAAGCCCCGTCCAGCCTTGCCTTGACTCCTATATATATACATTTATATATAAATAAAAATATAAATGATCCATTTGAAAACCTCATCTGCATAAAGGATAGCTGTGTTTAGAACTGTGTCAAGGCAAATTCAAATCTCTCAGTGACACCCAGATCAGAACTATAGAAGGCAGGAAACAGAATGGGGAAGAGATAGCACGAGCTCTCGTTGCCGCAGCCGGGGACGATTCCGTATTCCCATTCCGGTGTGACAGACGTGTTGTGTCTCCCGTGCAGCTCCCCGGAGCCTGTGTGAAGGAACACAATCTGCTCAGCCAGCACACGCCAACATCAGGGCTGGCCATGGCTCGGCTTCCCGGAGATGACTCAGACAAGCCACCAAACGCAGTGTTTGCACTGCCACGAGGTGTTTTGGCACGCAACACCCCAGATCCCAGGAAATGTTGGCATGGAGATGTCAGAAAGCAGCGGATGTGGAGGTAGGAGATGTCAAGTGCCTCTGGAGAAGAATTGCACCAGACCCTTGGAGAGGAAAAGCACGGGGGTGTCTCTCCACCACACAGCAACCCCAGCAGAGTTTGCCTTTATTATAGAAAATTCATTTTCCTCACCTAATACACCCAGCCACTTCTTCCTGTGCCTTGGAAAGGGTGAAACCACCCACTCCTGCCAAAATCAGCTCAGCTAGAAGGGTGCCTGGGGTCCAAGCCACATTTCTCATCTCTTGTATATTTTAGGTGTACCCACAACAGAAAAAGAAAACCAGCTCTTTGAGAAACCTCACAGGTCACAAAAAACCTGGTCCCAACCATTTCTGATCACAACCTGCCACTACAGACACAGTCCCTGGAGCTGCAAGATGGAGAGCACTGTGCCTGGGAAGGAGAGCACACTGTGAGGAGATTAATTAACACACTGTCAGAACAACTGCCAGGATCTCAGGGGTGGGATGTTGTCCTCTTTGGGCTTGTGCTTTACGCGGAAAAAGGAAATAAAAGCTGAAGCTGAAAAGCAAGCCCAAGTTCTGCACTGAAAAGAGTGGATGGTTGATGTTCTTATGTTAAGGAGGTCAGAGATGCCAGGCCAGGTACCCAAACTCTTCTTGATTGGGGTGAAGAACAGAAACCACCTTCTTCACACCTCACCTGCCTCCAGACACGGGATCATTAAATGACACATCACCATCACCCACTCACCTGAGTGTGTCCCGCCAGGTTCATACCCAGTTGGAAGGTGAAGAGGCCCAAAGCAGAGAGTTGGCATGCATATAAAAAGAGCAGAAGGATTGTTGAGGTGCTGTGGCTTTTAAAAGTTGTTGCTACTTCAACAACAACCATGTTCATGGTTTGGTTTCTGCCTGAAGTTGAAGCCTGAAGTTGGTGCCACATGAGTAAATAACAAGAGAGGGATATGGGCTCACCTCCCCTCTCTCAGCCATGAGAACTGCAGACAGAAGAGACACAACCAGGATTTTGAGGAATTAAAGGCAATGTTTTCCCAACTATTTTCCTCCCAGCTTAACTTTAACATTTAGGTCTCTTTCTTAATTAGCCCAGTTATGTGGCCATGTAATTGCTTCCAGGAGCGGCTCCCTCCCCTCCTGCCTGGCCTAAATACCCTTCCTGGTATGAAGAAAACATTTCTTTCAGGTCAAATTATTTTAATTTTGATTATGGTGCGGGGTTTCAGGCCTATAAACACATGTGGTTACCAGCACAAGCAGAAACTTAACCAATCCACTGCCAGAGCCAGATGCTGATCCAGCACTCAGCACCCTGAGGCTCAGTGCCCAGCTCTGCCTTTAGCACCCAGGGACTCATGGCATGCCTCGTGCCTCAGTTTCCCCACCTGCAAAGAGAATGATCTGGACATTTTGGCTGTCCTTTGCTTTGGATCATGAAGACAATTGCACTCAAGCTATTTCTACACTGTATAAAGCCAGACTCAGGGACACAGACACCTTGCCATGATTTCAGCTCTTGCTCTGAAATCACCCAGCCTTCCAGTCTCCTGGAGTGGAAACATTAAAAGCAGCCTAGGGGGGAACCTCAGACCTGTAGGGTTTTCTCGAGCACACTTATCCCCCATCTCCTGCAACCCACAAGGAATTAGTTGGTTTTCCCGGCATTCCCGTGCTGGGGAGGACTCTGACCGTGCCCCACCAAAGGCAAGAATGCTCACCATGACTTGCCTCATCCTGCTTGTCCCTCTGTGCCAGTCCTCCCACACAGGGAGCAGCCTGCCAGCACTGCTTTCCACAACATAGCAGCTCTGAAAACCCTGACCCATGCACAGCTCCCAGCCTTGCTTTCTTCCCTCTCTGCTCCAGACTCCTCTCTTCTTCCCTCCCTGCTGCCCCAAACCCAGCAGCACATCCCTGCCCTTGGGACTCACCCACTGCCATGGGCACCCGAGTCCAGCTGGGTTTCCTCTCTAGAAACTGAGAACACTCCGTGGAACCTGCTTGGACTGGATCCCAGTGGTGGAGTTCCTTAGTGACGCTGTTGTTGGTTGTTGGTTGTAGCAACTGCTGGGCATTTGGCACCGGCCACCCAGCCTGGACGAGCAGGAGAGGAGAGATTGGGAGAGGGAGTCCCACTGACACTGGGGGAGATGCTGCCCCAGGAAATTCCTTCCTTGTTTCTACAGCACTCAACCCTTGCAGTGTGGAGCTTCTACACACTTTTCTTGTGGTATTGTTTCTTGCAGAGGATGAATCCCCCAAACTCTGAGCAACTCTGAGTGCTCAGGCATTGCTTTCTTGCTTTGGAAGAGTTTTTTTTATGTGGAGGACAGTAGCCAGAGAAAACACAGCTATTCCTCAAGCTGAAGATTTTCCAGGAACATGGACTAAGCTGCTTTTGGACGTACAAGTGATTAGATTTTTGTCATCCTTGGATCACCTGCCCATATCAAAGCCATGGCTGTCCAAACTATAAATGTGTGCCTAGGCTCAGAATTCAATGGAGGGAAAGGGAAGCTCCTGCTCATCCCCAGGATCTCCCTGGCCAAGCCCTTTGTTTCCTAGCCAACAAACTTTCCCCCTTGGATTGATGTGATGGAGAAGTTGGCTTTGCCCCAAAACATCCTCAGAGGGCAGGCAAGGTCAGTGCCCAGGCAGAGTCTGGACACGCTCCTCCTTCCCTGTCCATCACACCAGAGAATCACAGAATGATTTGGGCTGGAAGGGACATTAAAGATCATTTCATTCCAACCCCTGCCATGGGCAGGGACACCTTCCACTATCCCAGGTTGCTCCAAGCCTCATCCAACCTGACCTTGGACACTTCCAGCAATGGGGCAGCCACAGCTTCTCTGGGCAACCTATTCCAGGGCCTCACCATCCTCTCCATGAAGATTTCCTCCCAATATCTAATTTAACCCTGCCCTCTGTCAGCTTGAAGAGAGGAGTGTCTGCACCTCTCTCCTGCCGAACAGTCCCTGCTACACAGGCCAGAGCCCTTCTCCTGAAATTCCATTACCAAACACCCCTGCTCCAGTGACACGCTGCTGCTTCCAGCATCCTGGCTGGTTCAGAACTGTAAGCATTTGTTTGTGCCATCCCCACTCCTGTTTCTGTTTCCTGCTTCTCTTCCATGCTTCCAATGACAGCAGAAAATCAACCTGGAGAGCAGGATTTAAGAATAGCTTGCAAATGGTTAGGAAGGTCAAGCAGTTCTTGGCAGGGACCTGGAAGGGCTCCAGATGAGCTACAGCTGGTGCTAAACCACTGATGGGCACAAAGGGAGCCAGGAAGGAGCATCCATGGGCTCTCAAGGCTGGAAGAACAGCGACAAGAAGAGGCTTTCAAAGGTTTGGGAGCAATTTGCATCTTTTTCAGGTTTTGGTTTGCTGCAAAACTCCAGCACAGGCATCCAAGACATCCACACATAGCATCATAGAAGGTTTGGGTTGGAAGAGACCTTAAAGATCATCTCCTTCCACCCCCTGCCGTGGGCAGGGACACCCTCCAGGGACCAGGTTGGTCCAAGCCCCATCCAACCTGGCCTTGGACACTTGCAGGGAGATGAAACAACATGTGCCTGCTTGTACAGAGAGAATTAGAAGGAGACAGTTGTGCTGTTCCACACTGTGCCTAGTAAAATACAGTAACACATGTAAGTGGTTTTTACTGCCTATTCAGCTTGTTATCTAATAAAACAAGCTAGAATATTAAATGTTGTTGCCGTGATTTATCAAAAGACAAGAGCAATCCTCGTGCTATTCCCCTGCTATCACCCAGATATGGGACTCCCTCACCCTTTTTATCCTCTAAGCTCCCCTGGAGTAGGAAAAGCCAATCTCTTCCTCCAACACACCACTGCACTCCTTCAAACACCCTCTGTGCTGCCAAGCACGAAACACCATAAAATATCATGTTCTTGTAAGGAGAAAATGCACACACAGCACTGGATGTCATCCACTGGGTGTTTCCCAGCTGTTTCCCCATCCCACCTATTGAATTGCTCCCACCAGTTTTCCTGCCAACAACAAGCGGATGCCTTGCACCAGACAGGCCCTACGAGAAAGCACCAGGGCAGATGCAGACCCAGTTTGCTCTGAGATAAAGCAGAGCAGGCAACCACATCGAACTGAAACCATGAGGGAACTTTTCTGGCCTGCAGAAGGTGACAGCTCAGCCCGGGAGATGGTCAAGGTGCCCCCACTCCCACAGGCCCTGGGGTTTTCACACCCTGTTATCTCCATCCCACACAGATCTTGTGGTGCCACTGACTTCACAACTATGAATTATTGATGTGGGAAATGTCAAGTCATGAAACGGCAGGAAAAGAAATGAGTGTGAAATGGAAACGTTGCTCGTGCTGTCCTTCGATGCAGCCCCTCACTCTGTGTCTCACCAGAGTCCAGTCACTTAGTCCTGCAGGGAGAGGGCTCAGGAGCAAACTCCTCCCTGATTCGTGCTTCAGAACTGTTATCTGGCTCTGCACAGCAGATTGAAGAGGGAGGTTGTGCTCTGTGTTTGCATCTGAAAATGAAACGTGATAACATCTCCAGAGTGGAAAATTACAGAGGCTAAGAGCAAGTAAAGCCTGTAGCAGTAAGAACTCAGCTCCTGATGGAGCCAGGGCTGGGTGCCTCAAGGTACTGCCTCCATCTCGGCATGGCAGACACAGGGCTCCTCTCACCTGAGCTCAAAATTGTGGGGTTCAACATATTCCTGCTTGAAACCCGTGCCAGGAGGAAATGGTGACATGGTGGACTCGCTGTGCAAAAATCAGTATAGAACAGATAGGCAGGGAAGAAATCCATTTGGAAGGCAATGGGTATCTGCTGGGACAGAAGGATGTGTTTCCCTGTAACACCTGCATTACTCTGTATTACCTGCATCTTGGAGGATGCTGAAAGCTCTTTAGCCAAGTAGAGAACAGCTCCTTAATATCCCCCCTCTGCTGAGCCCCCTCGCAGGGACAGCCCCACCACCTCTTACCTGGGTCATCTTGGCGAGGTCCAGCGATGGCCGCTGCTCCTGAACCTCCTCCGGTCTCCGCCGCTTGACTCCCACCTTCTTGTCGTTGAGGACGCAGGGCTGGGAGCGGCTGCGGGAGAGTCCCGCGGCACGGCGGCCCAGCTCCGGCGTGGAGGCAGGCGTGCTGCTGGCCGAGGGTACACCATACTCCGAGCAGGAGAAGCGGTCGTGCGAGCAGGACAGAGACCTCTGGATGTCCACCCGCTCTCCCCCGTGCCCACCAGCGGCCGCTTTCCTTGGCTGGCACCCCACGCGGCCGCCCAGGGAGGGATGCTCACCGCAGAGCGCGTTGGAGCGCGAGGGCAGGCTGAAGCTGGAGCTCCTCTGCATGGTGGCAAAGCCATTGGAGTAGCGCTGCACGCTGCCCCCGCTGTAGCACCGGCGCTTCTCCACCGGCGTCCACACCTTGGAGCCCAGCGGTCTCCACGAGGTCCCGCAGCCGGACATCTCGTCGGAAAAGGAGAGCGAGCGGCACTGGCGCTTGCTTGGGGGGGCCGAGGGGTTGCCGTGGGGGTCGCTGAGACTCAGGTCCTTGATGAGGTTGGTGACAGAGCAGGTGCTGGTCCCCTCTCTCGGCCAGCGCGGGCACTCCTCGCCCTTGTCCGACAAGCAGTCCCAGATGCTGGCGCCCGGCTGCTCGAGCTGGAGTGGACACTTCCTGCTGAGATCTCTCCATCTGTCATTTTCTGGTTCGCAAAAGAGGAAAAAAAGAAAAAAACAAAACAACACACACGCACAGGCATTAGCGTTAATTAATTCTGCGTTTCGCTTTCTACGTCCATAAACAAAAGAGTAGCATATGGGACGTTTTCCAGTACAAATTAATTAACTCTTGGAATATGGTTTCCTGAACTGCCAGCAGAGCGGGTTGTGCGGAGTAGATGGAGAGAGAGACAAGTGACAATCCCAGCAGGAGCAAAACTGCCAGAGGAAGATAAAAGCATTGCTTTGGATATTCCAGATCACACTAGCTAAGGGGAATTCAGCAGTACAAAAATGATATGGCCACTGGTTATCTTGGTGCTAAATTGTGTCTCAGATGTGGGCAGTTTGTCCTGGGCTACACAACCAGTAACTGCCTGAGAGTCTCACAAAAACTGGAAGTGAAGAGTACAAATTTGGGGCAAGATGGACCCTGGGGACAAAACACTAGAAAGGAGATGAGATAGGCATTAGGATGGTCCTAACAGAAAGGAGGGTGTCTCACTAGGCACCGATCTGCCTGGCACAGCACAGAAACCCCAACCAGGTATCAGAGCCTATGGTAGCCAAAAGCCACCCCAACACTCTGTTGAGGCTGAGAGCTGTCCTGCTGTCCTGCTCTCATCCACTGCTAAAACAGCACTGCTCCAGTGAAACCAACTTATCCCCACTAAGGCTCTGAGCATCTCTCCCTAGCCGAGCCCAAGATACTGTGTCTAACAGAAGCCATGCAAGACGCTGTTCTTAGGGCCCAGCTGTGAGGCTTATCATGCATCTCCCCTCCATCCCCCAAATCTCTGCTCACCTGGGTGCTCTGGGTCAGGTGCCCCCCTGCCCAGTTACCCCATGGAACAGGAAGGTGAAATGGACACCAGCTACCCCACTCTCCTACTCTTCTGCTGCACCCTGGGTTTAGCATCCCTCTGGGGTTGCCTTAAAGATCCCAGGTGTTCCTAGCAGAGCCAATTGTTTGCATTTCTCTAAGAAACATAAGGCCAAGCATTTATTTAAAGAAACAAATTGTTTGATAGGCTCACTTTTTTAAAAAGAATACACTTACTTTATTCCCCTCTTATATCACTTATTTATTTATTTATTTATTTATTCTATTTCATTCATCTTATTTACAGGTGAATTTGTTTCCCCTGCAAATTCAGCTTTATTAAAGTCTTTCAATGCAGCACAGCAAAAGATGGGGTGACCTGTTGCATGGCTACAGGGTCAGCCTAAAGATATTCCTTTTATGAGATGGGTTTTGCAGTGCCTGGGTAAAGCTCCCAGAAACCCAGACCTCCAAAGTCCGGAGGCTGAGATGGGTATGGCTGCAGGCAGCTCCATGTAGGAAGACTGCAAACCTGGTTACTGCTGCATTCAGAAACCACAGAATCATAGAACAGAATCATAGAAACACAGTATCATTAAAAGCTCTCCAAAGACATCAAGTCCACCCACTTCCTCATCACTGCCAAGGCACCCACTAACCCATGTCCCCGAGTGCCACTTTTATGGGGCTTTTAAATCTTTCCAGCGATGGTGACTCCACCATTGCCCTGGACAGCCTGTTCCAGGGCTGGACAACTCTTTCCATGAAAAAGTATTCCCTAATATCCAATCTATACCTCCCTTGGTTCAACTTGAGGGTGTTTCCTCTTGTTCTGTTGCTTGCTACCTGGGAGAAGAGACCTACTCCCACCTCACTCCACCTTCCTGTCAGGGAGTTGTAGAGAGCAAGAAGGTCCCTCCTGGGCCTTGTTTTCTCCAGGTTGAGCTCCCTCAGCTCACTCAGCCACTCCTGATGCTCCAGACCCTTCCCCAGCTTCCCACCAACTGACCATGTCCCAAGAGAGGATCAAGGATGATGATCTCATTCCCACTGACATTCCCACATCCCGCTGACAATAAAAGAAGAAAGCACAGGATCATGAAGGTTGGGTTGCGCAGGCGGACGGGGCTCTCTGCAGATACACCCCTGATGCTCAACAGGAAAACCATGGCAGGACAACCCTGTCAGCTGCTGCAATGGAAAAAAGTCATCACCCAACAGACTTTCACTGGTGCCTGTTTTTGTCGCCGGCTGCTGCAAACAGAGGCCAACTGTGCCAGCCAACCGCCGCTGCCAAGTTTCACATGATCATATCTAAACCATGCGATGCTTTTGGGGGGTTTTTGGGTATTTCCACTCAGGCAACCGAAGGGTGAATTCAAAGCCATACCCAGCCCACAGCTGTGGGTACCAGCCCGATAGGGAAGATGCAGTGGCATAGAATGCTTTCAACCAAGGTTTCAAGTCAGGAGGGCAGATTTGGGGCCCCTTACACCACTCTTGGCCAACTTTCCCATTTCTCCCTGCCTTCAGCTGCTGCCATAACAGCTCCAGCCACAAACAGCCTGGCCCTGCCCGCAATAACCGCATGGCATTTCAACTGTTGCTCTCCTCATTTTAATAAACACAATGAAAAGTGAGAAATCTGTGCTAAACAACTTCATCTATGTTTAGATCTTTATTATTTTTCCTCTGTATTATGCTGCCAGCAGAGAGGTTTCTTAGGTCAGGTCAGCAGACAAAAGAAACAGAAATAGAAACCGATTTTTCATGGCAAGCTGCCACGATCCTCAGGCCGGAGACTGTACAAAAGGCCTTGGTGAGGAGGATACAGGATACCTTCCTCTTTCACCCCTGCTTTAGCACAAACAGCTATAAATCTTCCAAACCTTGCAAAGAAAATTGTAATAGCACAACTACCCCCAGCCCCAGCCTGGGGCTGTTTGCTTTTCCCCTTGCACCATGAGAGCTGGCACAGCCTGGCCCCCAAAAACCTTCCAGCATCACTGACCAGTCCCAAAGCAGCAGATATCCCAGATATGCCAGCCCTGAATCACATTGAAAATGAGATAGTCTGAAGGCTGAGGGCGTAACTAAAGAACTCTGGAAAGCCTTATTGTGGAAAAGTGGCTGGTTTTCTGCTCAATTTTGTAAGACTAAGATTCCCATCCTGCGCACGCTGATAACAATAATTGCACTGGAGCTGTTAATTCTGCTGCAGTTAAACATGTATTAATTTTCTTAAATTACAAACCTCAGCCTAGTTTACCCTGAGGCAGTAATTTGTTCTAGGATAAAACCCACCATGAGCATCCCTTGATTTGCAAGTGAGCTGCTTCGCTGGAAAACTCCTTTGCCTATTGGAAAATAATGGGGCAAGCAGATCTTGGTGCAAGTGGGGCACAAGGGGCTCTTCCCCTGATTAAACAGGTCCTTCTTGGCTCTTTGTGTCCCTGGATGAAACAGCATCTTACTTCTGGATTTTGACTAAAAACTGCAAAAGTACACACTAACTCCTTAACAACATCCATCTGTTCCCTCGTGCAACCTTTGCTGTATCAAATGGCCCCAGTGGTCCAGGGCACAAGGCACTCATGGGCTCCAGTCACATCCCAAAATCAAGGTGTTGTCCTCCACACAGCCCCAGGAGCCTTGCACAGCCCCACAGAGAGCAGGGTCCATCTTCAGGGTACCACAGCCAGGTTTCCAAATGCTGAGCTCCTGTTTTTTCCGGAGCAGTGCACGGACACATCAGGCACTCTGCAGTTCCAGGATGGCCCCAGGCTTTTTAAATGACTCCTGTGCTCCTCTGGTGACAGAGAGTAAATTTTAATGACCACTCTCATAACCACAGAGAAGAGTGTAAAACCAAAACGCTGACACAACTTTAACTACAGCGACACAAATGTGCTGCTATAATATTTTTACAGTTCCTTTTTATACATAATGCATGATCCTTCTGCTCTAGTCTCCTCTACGTTCTTTTTCCATGAAATAATTTACATTAATACATAATTTATTACAACAACTTGTAAAGCAATTAGGGGTTTCAATCAATTTTCCTTATCCTTTTTGGCAGATAAATTCCGTTTGGATCCCAACCCAAACATTTCTCTCCACACAGGTGTGCCACCAATTCCCTTTTTTCACATGTTGTTCAGGTTGTATTTTGGCCTCACAGTCCCTGTGCACACAGGGAAAGGCAGCCTGCATTTTCCACTGCCCCTTGTTTATGTTCAAGAGATAATTTCTAAATGTGGAATACGTTTAATGGTGGTAATTAGCTGATGGCAGTGCCATAGAACATTCCCAGTGCAGATATAAGATGAAAATATGATGCACAGAGCTGTGCTTCAACAGGAAATTAAAACAACGGCCCCAAAATCTACTCTGGAGAATAAACACACCTGTGGGCTGCAGGCTGCTCGTGCCAACAGCCTGCACAGAAGAGGGAAATTCCCCACCTTGGCAGCAAAACGTGCCCTGTTCGTCAATGTGATCTGGTGAGGTCTCCCCACTCCAGCTACACCTCACCAGAATTCCCTGTGTGGCTTATTCTCTTTGCAGGCTGACTGTGTTTCAATGTGCACCAAGATGCTGCCCTGCACTTATGGCCTTTCTAAAGAAAAACAACCCAAAATACCAGGAAATCCTGGTTCAATAATAGGAGGCATGCAAGCCCAGGGAGTGCTTTCAGGATGCAACCAAGGGGCATCATCCCCCTGAAGGGTTTGATCTTGGGGCCTTTTCCAACCTTAATGGCTCTATGAGTTTGCTTTTATTCTGGTTTCTTGGCTTTCTTCTGCCACCTGTGTTAGGGTGAAAAGCCACTCCCAGGTAAGAGGTGTGCAACAGTGAGCCCAGGGCTGCAAACCCCAGAGCACACTCGGAATGAAGGTGTTGCCAACGGGTGCTGGTGGAGGAGAGTCCCAAGGGGCAGACAAGTTGACCTCTGTGCTTTGTCCCCCACCCTGCTCTGCCACAGTGCCCTACAAGGACAAACTGTGAGAGTGCTTTCCCAGTGAAAAAGGAAATGATGTTACTTTGAAGAGCACTTCAGAGGATGTGTGCCTGATGCAGGACCTGCCCCGTGGGTTCAAACCCATCCTCCTCCCCACTTTTACAATGAGACCTGTGCATGCAGTGCCATGCCAGGACTCTGATCCTGCAGCCAGAGCGACTGCCTGTGCAAGCACCTTGTCACAGCCTCAATAAAGCCCTGCCCGCACCTCACCTTGGAGATAATTTCTTGCTTACACAGAAAACAGGAGGCCACAGCTGTCAGCACACACCCACTGAGGTTCCCCTACAAGGCCAGGTTGGACAGGGCTTGGAGCCACCTGGTCTGGTGGAAGGTGTCCCTGCCTATGGCAGAGGGTGGCACTGGATGGGCTTAATGTCCCTTCCTGCTGAAACCAGCCAGTGATTCTGTGATACATGACTGGACTAGTGCAACTTCTGCTGCTACCGACTTGGGGGCTGAGCACTTCTTACATATCTACCAGGGAAAAGTCAGGCAATGCTGCCTTGTTAAGGTATTTTAAATTTTCCTCTGTCATTCACCCAAAGACAGAAAAATTGCACTATAGGAAGTCAAAAATAATAGAATCAAAGAATGGTTTGGGTTGGGAGGGACCTTCCAGACCATCTAGTTCAAACTCCCCTGCCATGGGCAGGGACACCTCCCACCAGCCCAGTTTGCTCCAAGCCCCAACCAACCTGGCCTTGGACACTTCCAGGGATGAGACAGCCACAGCTTCTCTGGGCACCTGTGCCAGGGCCTCACAACACTAATGCCCCAACTTTCTAATAATTCAGCACCATCTCCTTTCTCTGGTACAGTCATTGATATTTTCACTGGGGTATGTGATGGAGACTGTTGGAGAAGGAAAGGGGCAAAAGATAAAAAAAACCCTATCCAACAACAGGACAGCCGGACACTCCCAGGTGTTTCAAGAACCCATCAAGGAGAAGGGGAGAAAAGAAATTATTGAATTTATAGTTCTAGACATTTCACTTTAATCTTCCTCCAGGCAAAGGACTACATAAAGACAACCCAATCTGTTCAGTAATATCATCATCACATCCTTTTTTATTTCTTATAAATCTTAAAAATCAAAAGACTATTTAGGTCACCTTGAGAAGTGGATCAAACATTGCATCATCCATCAGTCTTTAATAATGTTTACTCAATACAATGAGTTCTATTACAACCTATAATCCACTTTCAAATGCTTGTGGTGTTCAGTACCTTACAAGGAAACCCCAGGGTTTGGATGATGCTCTCCCTGGCAAGACCTGGGCTTCCCCCTGTCCTGCTGCCCCATGGTCACAAGGACCAGACATGAGCTGCCAGGGGACTTATTTAAAAAGTCAAGCAAGTTTTGATACTGGATTAGTCTGTGATCATGGCCCATGTTTGGAGACATCAAGAACACTCAGGAAAGATACCTAAAATGAAACCCAAGCCAATCAATGCCCTTGCATGTTGGAGAAATGACTGGGCATGACAAAGACCATTACAGGGCGAGCTGAGGTCAAGGAGGTGACATTCAGTTCCCTCAGAGGGGGTGATTTGGCAGACACAAATGAACCAGCACAGCACTAGGAAGATGCAGAAGGTTTTGTAAAAGCTCTTAAAGACAAACTGTTTTTCAATTAGGCAGAGACTCCACATATCTACTGAAGAGACTGCCACAGTGCAAGACAAAACCATCTGATTTGGGTTCTTTGTTCCTCACTCATGTTTGACAGGCAGGAGAAAGGGAACAGGCTGTCTCTACCCCTTCTTGACTTTGAAGCCTGTGATTTTCATCTGAAAAAAAGCCCCAAATGCTCTCCATCTCCCCTGCACCCACAATGACTGGAGTTATCAGAGAGCTTGGGAGACATCTCCCATCAATGGCTGTGCCCGGCTCTCATTAACACTAATGAGAGTTGTGTCCATGAAGAGAAGGGGCAGCCTCTTTGTGAAGTATTGGCTTTCACAGCAAGGAGCTTGGCTCAGACTTGACCTACAATTTTAATTGGGTTTTGAGCCTTTGCCCAGTGTCTGGCTCCCCACTACAAATGCCAAAGAGCACAGCATAACAGCACATCCTCTGGAACTATTGGTTTTTCAGGATCATCAACCAAAGCACAAATCCTCCATCAATTTTGGTGGCTGTTCAGCATAAAAATTGATAGTAAGCTCAAGACAAAAGGCATCAAACATCCTGTACCAGGGTTACTGTCAATGGCAAAAGTAAGACATTTTCCTTACTGCTTGAGGTCTGTCCAAACACTTTGTGTTAAGTGGTAGAACATTTTGGTGACAATAATGTTATTTATTACTTGCATCATGCAAACATTCAAGAGCCACTGTCATGGGCTGGATACACAAACACAACCTCAGACTCCAAATGTTTATAATCTCACTGTATGAATTACTCTAAAAATAAGCAGATACACCAAAGGGGAGGGGAAAGGAGATAAGCAATTCCCTCAGCAATGGCAACAGGTCATGACAACCACCTTTGGCAAGGAGAGTGGCACGGGCGTGATGGCCACCACTAGCGGGTGGAGGGGTGGGTGCCCCTCCATCCCTGCTGTGTGGGACAGGATGCCCACCCCAGAGTCTGGCAGGAGAGTGTTTTTGGAGACATCCAGCTAGTCAGGACATCCTCCCGCCCATCGCTATGAGGAAGCAGGAGCGGAGGTGGAGTAAATGCAGACAGAAGTTTCTGTTACTTACCCATCACGCCACAAGAGAAGAGGGTAGGTCCTTGACTCATCTTTGGAGTTTGCTGCAAACAACCAGAAAAACTATTCACTTCTCGCAGACTCGACCTGGCACCAGAAACCTCCCTGCCTGTGGGGAGGGAGAGCCTTGGGCGCCTGCAACGGTCCCGCTTTGCCAAGGACCTGGGGACAGACCCCATCACCTTCCCTCAACGAAATCAGCTTTGACTAAACTCTGTGCAAAGTCTTTGACCAGGCCTGAGCTTGCAGATCATGGGTCCTGCAGCTAGTCCTTACCCATGGGAACAGCTACAGCGAGGTCCCCATTCCTGGGACCCAAAGCAGCGGGAAACGGGAGCTGCGATTCAGCAGGAATTGTGGATTGGGCAAGAAGGCAGCAGCAGTGGTATGTGAACCACATCCAAGCCCAGTAAATCCTCCCCCATCTAGATACAAAGCAGCTATTTAGGTTGCTTAAACATATAATGTGTTTCTAAGGCAAGGCACTCTCACCTCAGCACTTCTGGGGAGTCTGCACTTGGATTGTGCTGATTTGCACTAAAAATAGGGAAAAGTGCCACTATATGGCTACAAAATAATCCCAGTTGCTTTTTACACTCTTTTTTCCCCAAGAATTTTCCTCTTGACAGCATAAGAGACACCATCAGACTTCTAAAAATGAGCATGGATGGTTTTACATATAATAAATCAATATGTCATCTGCAGCTGCATGCCATTTCAGCTATGCCTGCAAAAACACACTTTCACACTAATTGTTCTTTTATTATCCCTAAAAATATCTGTGTTCTGGCTTCTGAAGTGTCTATCCTGGCAACACCAGCCCATCTGACCAAGGCTTTACATCATCTGAGGGAAGCACCAGCACGGCCTCCACGTTCATCTGTGCTGCCATAACTGTGTTTTATCTGGCATTGGGTCACTGCATTAAGACCATTTAGTTCTACTCCTCTGCAATGGGCAGGGACATCTTCCTCTATCCCAGGTTGCTCCACGCCCCATCCAGCCTGGCCTTGGACACTTCCAGGGATGGGGCAGCCACAGCTTTTCTGGGCACCCTGTGCCAGTGTCTCCAGTGCCTAATGAAGGTCACAATAATAATACTGTACCAAATGATGGCACCTGCCTGTATAGAGCAACCCAATGAAGGATCCCACTTGATATACAGAATGCTGTAATTATTGACTATTAAGGGATGTGGAGGCAGAAAGCAACTATGGGGTGTGGATGTGGCGAAGGTAAGTAAGGGTCAGTCTCCATTTGTGTGCCATCCCCACAGACCAGCCACTGTCTGCAAAAGCAGGAGGGAGAGGAGCATGACATATGTCCCATATTCAGTATAATCACCATTTTGTAAGAATTTTGTCTTCATCCCAAATTGGGAACTGAGCCAAATGAGGCCATTGGCTGCTGGCAGGTGATACCACCCCATTGCTGAGACATTTATTTCCTTTCAGTGTTGCTTTTTGGCCTTCCCCATGAAGTCAGCAGAAAAACTCTTCCTTTCTTTGATGGATCAGCCTTCTTGTGATTGTCTGCCCCAATTTAACAGCTGGGCAACCCAGTAATTCCAGCTGTGTACCCAGAACTACCCCTACACTATTAACTCTGTCCTGGAGCTGTGGGAAGCGCTCAGCAAACACGTGAGGGCAAAGTTTCATGTCACAGCTCTGCATCTTTGCCGTATGAAATCAGCCAGAGAACCCACCTCTTCTCCCAGGACCAGAAGGAACTACTGTCATCTGCCTCTCTGCAGCCAGTTCCCCTTCCCCTGCCCCACACACCTCCCAGGATACAGCCAGCATTGGATGCTCCTGCTCCCACCCTGCCACCCCATAAACAGCCACAGGAGATGCTGCCTTCCCAGCAGGAGCTAACACTACAGCTAGGATATTCTTTTAATATATCAAAATCCTTACAAAATTTCACCCTTTTAAGGCAGGATTTAACACTGCCTCTGTCTTGCTCACCTTCTCCTGAGCTGCTCACTGCCAGGGCAGCCTGCCTTGCCCTGGCACACTGCGCTGTCTGCCTGAGAAGCCCAGCTGGGCAGTTTGTCATCCTCAACAAACTCAGGCATTTATATTTCTTTTAGGTTCAAAATGCCCAATTATGGGTAATCCTGCCAGATGTTTCCTGCTGTGTTCCTGCACACCCTTATCTGAGGCTCTCAGGGCACCCTGCCCTTCAGTCTAATTTCTTCTTAGATCTCTGTCCTCTCCAGGAGGACAGAGGGACAAATGTCCACAACCAGCCTTGCTCTGGGCTTTCTCAGATGGCTCCCCATCACCCTGCACCTCTTCCTCCTGCCTCACTCTCCACTCTCATTTGCTCTGACCCTGCCTCCAGACGTGTTGCCCCCCATTTGCCCCTACCACAGGTATGTTCAGCCCCACAGCCTTGCTCACCCCTCACAGCATCCTTTAGTCTCTTTGTTGCCCCTCATTTGCTTTTTGTTGTTGCCTGCTCATTCAGCGTGGTTGGATTTGCATCTCTCCAGGCTCCTAGCAAAATTAAATACCACAGCACTGCCCTCCACCATCTCCCACTTAATCCTACTCCCCACTTGCTCATCCTTCTAATGATGAGTATCTGTTCACTGTTGGGGAAGCAACTTCTCACCTGTATTATTCACAGCATTCATTTGTTTTTTTCCTACTATTTATCCCACTGTATGCTCACTGAAATCCACATATGCAAAAGCCACAGAACTCCAATCATTAACTAATCACCTGCTCCTTGGATATTAATGCAGCTCAGTAGAAATCAATGCTATGAACCACCTGAAGATCCAGCCCTGCAGCACAAAAAACCCTTATTATAAAGCTTCAGCAAAGCTCTCGGCAATAAAACAGTTTTGAACACAGAATTCACAAATCTTACCAGCTCAGTCCTGCATGTTACGGAGTCAGCACCTTTGTTTTCCCGAGTTTTGGTTAAGATCATCACCATGGTAGTGCAGTCCTGCCTCAGAGTCCATCAGGGTCCAGGGGAAGGGTGCTGGCAGCTGGGGTCTGCCAGAGCTCCTCTCTCAGTCCATGTTCCCCCAGGAAAGGTTGGGTCCCTCGGGGGACACACAGGAACAGCCTCGGAGCGTGGAGAACTCCCTGCACACAGAGAGGGAGAGGAACAGCGTTAGGGGACTTGCCTGGAGGGTGGACACACTGGGGAAGGAGCAAGTACTGCCTGAAAACCACCCTGACAGCAGATACTCCCAGGGAGTGTTTATTTTAGGCTCTTAAACATTGTTGGTGTCCCTCTGCACCCCATCAGCACAGAGGTGTCTAACGGGATGGACACTCACAGGAGCTGTTGGAAGCACACAGGGCGATCCAAAGGGACACGTGTTCCAGTCAAACAGATAAAGTTTCCTCTGAATTCTCCATTTGGAAGGGGAACTCACACCCCCTATACTGAAGATACCAAGACTTTGAAAGAAGGGCTCATTAGAGCCCTGGTGCTGATCTCACAGCAGCCCTTGCTCTCACACAGCTGGGAGCAGACATCCAGCAGAAAAAGCCTCTCCAGCATCATTAAGGCTGTTAAATCGCCTGGATGCCCCTGTCCCACCCCAGTTCCTCCCCAGCTGCCAACATATGAAGAGCCTTTTAAGGAAAAAACAAGGAAGGGGAGAGCAAGAGCCACACCGTGCCTCTTGATCCTTACCTATTTCTTAGCTGGTTTTAGGAAGGAAAAGCCAAAGAGTGCACAACAGGGAGCACTTACAAAGCACAAACTGCAAGCCAAGCTCACATGGCACCACCCAGCCCTGCCCACGAGCCCTGCCTCACCTCCTGGCATCCTCTCCACAGACTGATTCCCGTGTAAAAGCAGACAGATTGCAATTCAAATCTGATTATCAGAATCAGCATTTTCCCCAAATCACTCCTCTAATCCCGCTTCTCTATTTCATTGCTCTGCTGTTAATGCAAACAACCAAACCCATCACTGATTCAAAGGGCATAAAACACTGATCTTGTACCATCCACTCAAAGCCAATTGTGATATTTAAGGACAACAGTTGAGAATATGGTGATAAGTATTAACCCTCATTCTGAACTGATATGGCTGCTCTTCCCAGCTCCTAAATCATCCTGTCTGTGTTTACTTGGATTAGAGCTTGTGGTAGTGTTAAGAGTAGCTCATTTAAAGGCCAGCTGGCTGCTAAAGAAAAATCACCTTCTATTATTTTGTAAGGACAAAGTTCATTCAGAGTGCAAAGCCAAGATTGGGAATCAATACATTTTCCAAAGATTTACTGCTCCCAAGGGCATGTTGTGCAGTCTCCAGCTTTTTATGGACATCAGTGGGCTAATAACATACAATTTACTGGTACCTTCATCATAAACCTCTGACCAAAGGGAAACCATCAAATGGAAAAGTAAAATATTTCAGACTGTCAAAATGACAGATAATTTGTGAGCCCACATCTTATATTTATACTGTGGGTAGCCTGAGTTCATGTGAAGAGAGTACAAGTCTTGGGGTTGTCCAGCCTGGAGAAGAAATGGCTCCTTTCAGTGCCCAAAGGGGCTCCAAGAGATCTGGAGAGGGACTTGGGACAAGGCATGGAGGGACCGGACAACAGGGAACAGCTTCAAACTGATAGAGGGCAGGGTTATCTGGAATACTGGGAAGAAATTCTTGGCTATGAGGGTGGCACAGAAAAGCTGTGTCTGTCCCATCCATGGAAGTGTTCAACACCAGGTTGGATGGGGCTGGAGCAACCTGGGATAGTGGAAGGTGTCTCTGCAGTCTTTAAGGTCCCTTCCAACCTGGACCCTTCTGTGATTTCTATCTGTCCCAATCTTGGCTGTCCCTGATCCCAACACAGATTTAGGATGGCTGACTCCAGTGCCAGACTCCGTGTTTGGGAGGACACCGAGGCCAACAAAGGGAGTGAAGACCAAACAAGCATTCAGAGCAGAGTGAAAGTAGCTGAGCACAGTTCCTCACTCACCAGGTATGAGTCCTCCAGGAATAATTCCCTTTCCCTAAGGTAATGGTTAATGCTGCTGCAGCAGCTCCGCCACACGCGCAGGCAGGAGCAGCGGCAAGTACAGGCAGAGCCTCCTGCCCAAGCACCACCTCACACCTCCCCTCTCCCTGCTCCACTGCAACTCCTGCAATTAACACAACCCTAATGAGAGATAATGCAGCAAACTGCCTGCGAGCTGGCAGCCAACACACCAACACCACCCAGCACCGGGTCTGAGGTGTTCTTGCAGGTAGGAGCAATTTAACTACTGCTTGGTTGGCTTTTGAAATCACCTCCAAGGAGAAACTGCAATAAAAAGGAAAACTTTCCAGTGAAATGTGATCTTGGGCTCCCCACCCTGCCTTGTGGTGTGACCCAGTGTGGTCCTGCCCTGTCACGTCCTCCCGAGGCAAAAACGGGGCCATGGGACAGAAACTGCAGCGCTGGGACAGGTCCTGCTGATGCTGAGGAGGAAACTATTGTGTATTTATAGACTGGACGCTTTCACACACACACAGGCTAATAAAAAGATGCTCTTTAGGGACCATTAATTACTTTAAGAAATGTATTTCCTCATTTGCAATCAGATAAAGGAGCTATCTGCATCCTGAAGTCAAGGTTAAGTGTAGACTCAAGCCATGGCCACTGGAATTAACGTGATCTCCTGAGCTGTATCACATGCCCATGAGAAGCACCAGCACATGGAAGCCCCCAAATTTTAGCAAGCCCTGCATTTTCCATGGGTTTTCATTCAAAATACAGACCAAACAGAAGCCTGTGTGGTCTTTGCAGTTGCAGAGGTGGGAGGAAGTTTCTCCCAGAGCTGTTTTCTGGACAGTCACAGAGTGTTGGGCTTGGAAAAAATTCCATTGCAAGAAGAGTAATTCATATGATCCAACTTTCATCCATGGGCTTGAAAGGTAAGACTGCAGAACAAACGTGCTCCTTACAAGGCACAAGGAAGGAGCACAGCTCTGGAACTGCTCCTGGGGGACAAACAGCCCTTCCCTGCAGGGAGGTCTCACTGCCCACCTCACAACTGGTGGTACCACAGCGGACTCCAAGCACCAGTCACAGCCATGCCCTGTTCACCTGCTACACTGAGCTGTATGGAAAAGACCTCAGGATTTAGCAAACTGCCTGCTGGGTGCTCTGCTATGACTGGAAGGAGCCTGAACAGCAACCAATAATGCACCCCCATACATTTTAGGAAAAATTTCCTCACAGAGATGGTTGTCCAGCCGTGGCACAGCTGCCCAGGGCAGTGGTGGGAGTCACCATCCCTGGAGGGATCTAAAAGCCATCTAGATGTGGCACTTGGGAACATGGTTAGTGGTGAGCTTGGTAGTGCTGGGGAATGGTTGGACTCCATGATCTTAGAGGTCTTTTCCAAGCTTAACAATTCCTCGATTCCAGGATCTGACCCCCAGCAGAACTCCTCAGGAAGATGACTGAGGAGCAGCGTCACACAGATTTCCACTCATTGTGGGACCACCATCCTGCACACAGAAAACACTCAGTGCCCATCCAGCTCAATAATCCATCTCCAGGCACACATAAACATATTTCCAGTGGAAAGGGCACTCAGGAAGGAGGAGCTGGAGCCCTATTTTTCATACTGATACACCTTGCAAGCAGAACAGTGCAATCACTCTCAGAATGTAAATCACCTGCCCCTGCTGGATTTTTAATGCTGCTCCAAGTCTACATTAGGGAAGGCACAACCCACACAGGATGCTGCTTCCTACCCACTGCTCCAGCACCATTCCCCTGTGCTGTGCCTGAAGAAAACCATGGGCTGACAAGGAGCCACAATGATTTATTTAATGCAGTTTAGACCCACATGTCTGAAGAATCAAACCTAATCCCTCTGGGCCAAACTCTGAGCACAACTCTAAGGCTTAACCACACTCCCACTCTCACCAATGGAAGTGAAATTCCCCCCCAACATGCACATCTTGATTTCTCCATGCAGACAGAATGCTGTGGGGATGGGACACACCACAGCTGACCATTCCCTTCCAAACCTTACAAGGGGACACAAAAAATTCAGGGAAATAGCCAAAACTGGTGACTACAATTGAAAATTTTGGGGTTTAAGGATTCCTGCAAAGCATCACATGGCAATATTTACCTAAACTACAAAACATGTTTCTCCCTCATCCTTCCACTTCTTAGAAGGCATGTGGGGCTACACTTATGTCTTACACTGATGTATTACCATCATGTTTTTAGACCATGCCAAGAAGTACATCTTCAACCTGTTGATTTATGGCTTTACAAATTTGGAAAAATCCTCAAAGCCTATCATTTGTATCTAGCTAAGTTTGAGCTCACTTCCTCACTCATTTGCCTTCTGCAGCAGGACTGAGGGAGCTCAGCTCAGCTCTGGGCAGTTTGTTCCCCTTGTCTGAGCACTCTCCCACGTCATTAGTGAATAATGAGTTTATTTATGGGCTAAAATCCTCCAATAAATGTGAAAGATGCCATTCAGGCCCCAAGAAGACGCCTGCACACTCTGAAAATGCCCCGTGGAATAGTCCTGGGTAAACAGAATCATGAGTCAGAGCACGTGACTTTCAAGGGACAAAATCTCCACGGATGCCCCACATCAGGATCACCCCCTGGGATTCCATCAAGAGGAAAAAGCTGCCCCAGGCTGCCCAGCTTTTGCAGCAGAAAGGCTGCAGCCCTGCCCCATCTTGCCCTGAGCCTGCAGGCAGCTCCTCCTGCTCCACAGGGCTTTCCCCAGCTGCTGGAAGGGCAAGCACCATCCTTCCAATGGGCAGAAGGGCTCCTGCATGGCACTCCCTTCCTCCCGATTCCTGCCTGGCAAAGACTTGTGCTGCCACATGCTCCAAGTACTCAGAGACTACCAGACAAATTAAAGGAATAAGGGAATGTCTTCCTCTGCCTCCTGCTTGCATCTAGGCTAGAAATTTCCAGGGCTAACAAGATAAAGACACACTTTCAGCACTAATTAATAAGGAAAAGACTTGCCTACATGTAATATTTTTAACATCTGGCATAGCAAAGGAGAAGCAGTGTCGGGAGGTGAGCATCTCTCCAGAGGTCTGTGTGGCTTCAAGAACCACATCATCTCTTTGCAATAACTCTGTGCAGAAATGCAGGTTCTCACCAGCACAGCCCAGAACTCACATATCCTGCCAGTGCAGGGCAGCCTGGACAGAGCTGACATCTAGAGCCACACTAATAAAACTGTGCTGGTTTGAAGGTGAACCAGCAAGGGAAAATGAACTCACCACGAGAGAGATTATAAGTCAGAGCTAAAATTTAATAATAGTATTATTATAACAACACTGACACACAAGGGAAATTGCTTTCAACTCACAATACCCCAGCAGTATAACCCAGTGTCCTGGGGCACAAACCCAAGGGGGTTTGTTTGCCCTTGTGCTGAGACCCCTGTGGCTCCCCCAAGTCCAGAGCAAAAGGAAAAGAAAAACCTGTTGGTGCAGGCGAGGGCTGTGGTCTGGGCGAGAGCGGGGATCTCCTGCTGTCAAGGTCCTGCTGCTGCTCTGGATCCGACGAGAAGTACCCGAGGTCTTCTTACCCACCACTTATGTACCCTCAGGGAGCACTCAATCCCTCCCCCTGGGCGGGGACTCACACAATGGGTGATTGACTCTGGGAGCCGGGGGGTGTTGAGCTGTTGATGGCCCATTAGCAGCTCCGCCCCCCTCAGGCTGGGTGTGAAGGTGATAATGGCTCCCTGGGCAGCTGCTGCTAATGGCCCATTGTCCTTGGGGAATGAATAGAGGGGGTAGAATACACAGCTTTGATCACCCCCACACAGGGTTAGCTGGTCCCTCCTGCTGAACTAGGACATTATCCACCCCTTATTCTACTCCATCTAGTCATTCCCAAATTAACCCCCTTTTTACCTATACATATATATACACATGTATGCAATGAAACATTACAAACTCTTCTCGCTCAAAATTAGGTCCCCTTGTGGTACACAACGTGTTTCTCCATCTTTTTGCATTACCCACCAAGTGCAACCAGGTCCTTGAGCAAAGACAATCCCTCGGATGGGTTTGCCTTTGTTTGAGGTGGGACTAACCCAAACAGTCTTTCCTAACATACCTCTCATATGGACCACAGGGACTTTATCTCCATCTACAGTATTCAAGAGTTCTGATTGGGCAGGGCCAGCTCGATTGATGGAGCCCCGAGTGTTGACCAACCAGGTGGCCTTTGCCAAATGCAGCTCCCAGTGTTTGAAAGTTCCCCCACCCAACGCCTTCAAGGTTGTTTTCAGCAGTCCATTACATCGCTCAACTTTCCCGGCAGCTGGAGCATGGTAGGGGATATGATACACCCACTCAATGCCGTGCTCTCTGGCCCAGGTGTCTATGAGGCTGTTCTTGAAGTGGGTGCCGTTGTCAGACTCTATTCTCTCTGGGGTGCCGTGTCTCCACAGGACTTGTTTCTCAAGGCCCAGGATGGTATTCCGGGCAGTGGCATGAGATACGGGGTATGTTTCCAGCCATCCAGTGGTTGCCTCTACCATGGTCAGCACATAGCGCTTGCCTTGGCGTGTTTGGGGAAGTGTGATGTAATCAACTTGCCAGGCTTCCCCATACCTGTATTTCGACCACCGTCCACCATACCATAGAGGCTTCACCCGCTTGGCCTGCTTGATGGCAGCACATGTGTCACAGTCGTGGATAACCTGTGAGACACTGTCCATGGTTAGATCCACCCCTCGGTCACGAGCCCATCTGTATGTCGCATCTCTGCCTTGATGACCAGAAGCATCATGGGCCCATCGGGCTAGAAACAATTCACCTTTATGCTGCCAATCCAGATCTACCTGAGAGACTTCAATCTTGGCAGCTCGATCCACCTGCTCGTTGTTACGATGCTCCTCATTAGCCCGGCTCTTGGGTACATGAGCATCTACGTGACGGACCTTCACACTCAGCTTCTCTACCCGGGCAGCGATGTCCTGCCACATCTCAGCCGCCCAGATGGGTTTCCCTTTGCGCTGCCAGCCGGCCTTTCTCCAGCGCTCCAGCCATCCCCACAGAGCATTGGCCACCATCCACGAGTCAGTGTAAAGGTAGAGTCTTGGCCACTTCTCTCGTTCAGCGATATCCAAAGCCAGCTGAACAGCTTTCAGCTCTGCAACCTGACTTGATCCACCTTGTCCTTCAGTCGCTTCTGCAACTCGACGTGTAGGACTCCATACAGCTGCTTTCCATTTCCGGCTTGTCCCTACAATGCGGCAAGAGCCATCTGTGAAGAGAGCATATCGCTTCTCCTCTTCTGGTAGCTGGTTATATGGTGGGGCCTCCTCAGCTCGTGTCACCTGCTCCTCTTCTTCTTCAGAGGACAATCCGAAACTCTCACCTTCCGGCCAGTTGGTGATGATTTCCAAAATCCCAGGGCGATTAGGATTCCCTATCCGGGTTCGCTGCGTGATCAGAGCGATCCACTTACTCCATGTGGCATCAGTGGCGTGATGGGTAGAAGGAGCTTTTCCTTTGAACATCCAGCCCAACACTGGTAGTCGGGGTGCCAGGATGAGCTGTGCCTCAGTGCCAATCACTTCTGAGGCAGCTCGAACTCCTTCATAAGCTGCCAGGATCTCTTTCTCAGTTGGGGTGTAGCTGGCCTCAGATCCTTTGTATCCCCGACTCCAGAATCCCAGCGGTCGTCCTCGAGTCTCCCCAGGTACTTTCTGCCAGAGGCTCCAGGATGGGCCATTCTCCCCGGCTGCAGTGTAGAGCACATTCTTCACATCCTGTCCTGTCCTGACTGGCCCAAGGGCTACTGCATGGGTAATCTCCTGTTTAATCTGCTCAAAGGCTTGTTGTTGTTCAGGGCCCCACTGGAAATCATTTTTCTTCCGTGTCACAAGGTAGAGAGGGCTTACAATCTGACTGTACTCAGGGATATGCATCCTCCAAAAGCCCACGGCACCTAGGAAAGCCTGAGTTTCCTTCTTGCTGGTCGGTGGGGACATAGCTGCTATTTTGTTGATCACCTCTGTTGGAATCTGACGACGCCCATCTTGCCACTTCACTCCTAGGAACTGAATTTCCTGAGCAGGTCCCTTGACCTTACTTCGTTTAATGGCAAAACCAGCTCTTAGGAGAATCTGGATTATCTTCTTTCCTTTCTCAAAAACCTCCCCTGCTGTGTTCCCCCATACAATGATGTCATCGATGTACTGTAGATGTTCTGGAGCCTCACCCTTTTCCAATGCAGTCTGGATCAGTCCATGGCAAATGGTGGGACTGTGTTTCCACCCCTGGGGCAGTCGATTCCAGGTGTACTGCACCCCCTTCCAGGTGAAAGCGAACTGCGGCCTGCACTCTGCTGCCAACGGAATGGAGAAAAAGGCATTGGCAATGTCGATGGTGGCATACCACTTGGCTGCCTTGGACTCCAGCTCATACTGAAGCTCCAGCATGTCCGGCACAGCGGCACTCAGGGGGGGTGTGACCTCATTGAGACCACGGTAATCCACCGTCAGCCTCCACTCTCCACTGGACTTTCGTACTGGCCATATGGGGCTATTAAAGGGTGAGTGAGTCTTGCTGACCACCCCTTGGCTCTCCAGCTCACGAATCATCTTGTGTATGGGGGTCACAGAGTCTCGGTCAGTGCGGTATTGCCGACGGTGCACTGTGGCTGTGGCCAGCGGTACCAATTGTTCTTCAACTTTCAGCAGTCCTACAGCAGAAGGGTCCTCTGAGAGGCCAGGCAAGGTGCTCAGCTGTCTGATTTCCTCTGTCTCCACAGCAGCTATGCCAAAGGCCCAACGCAGTCCCTTTGGGTCTTTGAAATATCCATTCCTCAGGTAGTCTATGCCAAGGATACACGGGGCTTCTGGACCAGTCACAATGGGGTGTCTATGCCATTCCTTGCCAGTCAAGCTGACTTCAGCTTCCAGTACAGTCAGCTGTTGGGATCCCCCTGTTACCCCAGAAATAGAGATGGGTTCTGCCCCAACGTATCCTGATGGCATCAACGTGCATTGTGCACCAGTGTCCACTAAAGCTTTGTATTTCTGTGGGTCTGATGAGCCAGGCCACCGAATCCACACAGTCCAATAAACCCGATTGTCCCTCTCCTCTACCTGGCTAGAGGCAGGGCCCCCCTAGTTCTGGTCATGGTATTCACTGCGCTCTCCCTGTGAATATGACCGGGAGGTTCCTTCAAGAGGATCGGGCATAACATCATCATTCCTATACTGTCTGGAGCCTTGCCCACGAGAGACCGGAGCAGCCTTCAACCTTGAAGAATTCCCTGTGTTAGTTGTGCCTCTTTGCAATTCACGTACCCGAGCTGCTAAGGAAGAGGTGGGTTTCCCATCCCACTTTCTCATATCTTCTCCATGCTCATGGAGGTAAAACCACAGATTGCCGCGTGGAGTGTACCCTTTCTCCTTAGCTGGAAGACGCCTGCTTCTGATGGCGGAGACTCTTGTTTGTTCTGGAGAGATATGGAAGAGTCCTTCCTTAATCTTCTCTTCCAGTTCAGCCAGTTTTGTTTCCACAGCTGAGACATGGGCTCGTAATGGAGCAGTGACAGTGTCTTCATAAATCCTGAGTTTGCTGACCAGTGCACCCACCTTGTCTTCTCCCTCTCTCCACTGCAATGTTGCAAGGTAGCGAGAATACATTTCTGGCCCAAGTCGTGCAAATTTTAACCACATCTGAGATGTGCACTGGACACCATCTGGACTTTTAGGGAATCTCTCATCCTCTGAAAAGATTATCTCCAGTACGGCTAATTCCCTTAAGCACCGGATACCTTGTTCCATCGTGTTCCACTGTCCTTGCTGTACGTGGAGGTCCTCCTTACAAAGATATCTCTCCCTCACGCTTGACAACAGTCGCCGCCAGAGGCTGAGAGTTTCCTGTCTCTTTCCAATGCCCTGATCAATGACAACATCTCGAGACAGGGATCCCAGCTGCCTTGCCTCACTCCCATCTAGAATGGTATCATTGGCTGCAGCATCCCAGATTCGAAGTAGCCAGGTCAAGATGGACTCATTTGCCTGTCGTGTGAACTCTCTCCGGAGCTCACGCAGCTCTCCCAGGGATAGGGACCGGGTGATTATTTCTGGCTCCATTTCTTCTGCTTGAGATGAAGGTCCTGACTCTTCCTCGTCATGCACTATACGAACTGATTTGGTCTTTGATTTTCTTTTCTGGACAGGGGCAACTGCTATCGGTTTCTGTTGTCCTTCTGGCTCAGTCATGGTCTGGGTGGACATGGCGCTAGTTGATGTATCTCTCTTCCTCTCTGGCTCAGTCATGGTCTGGGTGGACATGGCGCTAGTTGATGTATCTCTCTTCCTCTCTGGCTCAGTCATGGTCTGGGTGGACATGGCGCTAGTTGATGTATCTCTCTTCCTCTCTGGCTCAGTCATGGTCTGGGTGGACATGGCGCTAGTTGATGTATCTCTCTTCCTCTCTGGCTCAGTCATGGTCTGGGTGGACATGGCGCTAGTTGATGTATCTCTCTTCCTCTCTGGCTCAGTCATGGTCTGGGTGGACATGGCGCCTGTGGATTTGCTCCTTTTCTCCTCCTCCTGATGATGCTGTACCACACCAAGCAGTGTGCGGTAGGCAGTGGCCAGGGCCCAGCAGGTTGCTGTGAGCTGCACATCTCTGGGACTACCAGAGCATCTTCCTTTCACATAGCTTAGCATTTTGGCAGGGTCCTGCAGTTGTTCCGGGGTGAATTTCCAGATCATTTGAGGAGAGAAGGTCTCCAAATACTGGCCCATATCTTCCCACTTCCCGTGCCACTCAACATCATCCGCTCCCAGGGCAGGCCTCCAGCAAGTCTCCTTAGAGAGCCCAGTTCTGACCCTAAACATGGTGTATACAGTACAGAGGAGACAAAGCAACACTAACAGCAAGATTATGCTGTCCCTAACATCAAAAGGAAGCTCAATATTTTCAATGATTGTTGTAGCAGAGGTGAAAAGGTGGAAGTAACCATCTCCGCCTGTTTTCCCCACAGTCTGGGTGCTATTTTTAATGAGACCCCAGAGGTAACAACCCAAACCAGGACAGGCAGACCAGACTGAATATACATTCACAATGAAATTCATTGCTTCTGATGTTATGACAACATAAACATAGTATATTAATAAAGCAATTTTGATCCTTCTCCCTGGTATTAAAGAGAGCATCAAAACAGGCACATGGTTCCCCATGTGTCGAAATATGAACAGGCCCAGATACACCATCCACATGAATACATCAAGCAACATGGTAGTCAGGGAGTTTCTGTACCCAAATACACAAAATGAAATTGTAGTTCTGACTTCTCTCTCGTGCCCCACGTTGGGCGCCAAAAGATGTGCTGGTTTGAAGGTGAACCAGCAAGGGAAAATGAACTCACCACGAGAGAGATTATAAGTCAGAGCTAAAATTTAATAATAGTATTATTATAACAACACTGACACACAAGGGAAATTGCTTTCAACTCACAATACCCCAGCAGTATAACCCAGTGTCCTGGGGCACAAACCCAAGGGGGTTTGTTTGCCCTTGTGCTGAGACCCCTGTGGCTCCCCCAAGTCCAGAGCAAAAGGAAAAGAAAAACCTGTTGGTGCAGGCGAGGGCTGTGGTCTGGGCGAGAGCGGGGATCTCCTGCTGTCAAGGTCCTGCTGCTGCTCTGGATCCGACGAGAAGTACCCGAGGTCTTCTTACCCACCACTTATGTACCCTCAGGGAGCACTCAATCCCTCCCCCTGGGCGGGGACTCACACAATGGGTGATTGACTCTGGGAGCCAGGGGGTGTTGAGCTGTTGATGGCCCATTAGCAGCTCCGCCCCCCTCAGGCTGGGTGTGAAGGTGATAATGGCTCCCTGGGCAGCTGCTGCTAATGGCCCATTGTCCTTGGGGAATGAATAGAGGGGGTAGAATACACAGCTTTGATCACCCCCACACAGGGTTAGCTGGTCCCTCCTGCTGAACTAGGACAAAAACACACAGCCAGAAGGAGTTTGAGGCCTGTCATGACAGCACCCATCTCGAGGGGCCACATTAGGAAGCAAAAATATCATGTGCAGCCACCAAGGATGGCCTTGTGCAACCTGGTTTATGGAGGTCTGAGATTAATCCTCACTACCAGCATCAATGGACATTTTGAAGTCCTGCCCACAGCCATAAATTAATTACTGTGCAAATAAAAACCTATTATTTCAATCCAACCTCTTGCTTCAAGCACCTGTGTAACACCTCAGCCTGATGCCAGTCACACAAACCAGAGGGTCCCTGGCACCCTGAGTCCCAAACCACACATCCAAACAACCTCAGTCTCTTGGAGAGCCTCAAGTCCAAGCTCACACCCAGATCTACGTGTTTGGGTTGGACCTGAACTGGAGGCAAACCCTCACCGAAAAGAAATAAGAGCAATTAAGGAAAGTTACACTCTGTCTAGCTGAGTAAAACACAGCAGGTTTATTGCCCCCGTGCCCTCAAGGAAGAGGAGTGGAGGGGAATGACTCCCACACACACCAGCAGCAGCAGGACTGAAAGAACAGCGTAGGGGCAGAGGTGCTTTGTCTCAACATCTTTAGCTCGAAGGAAATGGTGCTGGCAGTGACTTTGCCTTTTCCTCCCTGGCAACTGAAAAGGAGAAGAAGAAAGCAAAATTAGTCATTGCAAAACAGCAACCAGCAAGGGAGAGGTGCGAGCGAGGAGACGGCCGGTCTCCAGAGGAGAGGAACCAGTGAGATGTGGGAAGAGACAGGACAAGGGGGGAGAGCTTCAAACTGACAGAGAGTGGGTTTAGATGGGGTATTAGGCAAATTTATTCCTTCTGAGGATAGTGAGGCACTGCCACAGGGTGCCCAGAGAAGCTGTGACTGCCCCATCCCTGGAAGTGTCCAAGGCCAGGTTGGACAGGCCTGGTGGAAGGTGTCCCTGCCCATGGCAGGAGGCTTGGAACAAGATGAGCTTTGAGGTCCCTTCCAACCCATCCATTCTTTGATTCTATGATGATTCCATGACGTGACTACACATGACCCAGCTCACTGCACAAAAACTCGCATGTGGTGGTTAAAGAGAAGACCAGACACGTTGGGGGCACTAATGTGAGGTCTGCAGTATCCCTTGGCTGCACATCCAGCCTGCACATGGGTTTGTTGAGGACCAGCATCACAACCTCCAAAGGGATCATTTCTTAGCTGGCAACAGGTGTAGGCTGGAGAGCTGCTCCAGCTTGAGGGTGTATCCCCAGCTCATCACTCTGCCGTGGAGCAGTGCCCCAGAGCTGCTCACACCACGCAGCAGAGCTCAGCCCCAGGAGCCCAGCATCATTCTCACCCAGCAGGACTGGCCCCAGGGAGCTCTGCAGGAACACAGCCCTCTGCAGCCACACTGCCCTGGGCACACACACCACCAATATCCCTGCATGGCACCATGTGGGCCACAGAGACACATCCCACAGGATGCTCTTAGTCCCAACAAACTCAGGAGTGATGCATTCTCTTTGAGTAAATCTGTAATCATTGCCTAATGTGCTCATTAGAGAACTGCTTCTAACTTTGAGCAGTATTTCAAGGAATAGTGGAAATATTGGACCAAGGGCTGTCTCTGAAGAGCAACTGAAGCAGCAGCAGCAGCACAGTCCAGCCTGCTGGTCCAACAACCATCTCACCTTTCTGTGGATTCCTCCCCCCACCTCAATTGTGAGATTTATTACAAGAATTTGCAGTGGTCTGTGAGACACTGTGAGTGTTGGCCATGCTCCCAAAAGCTGAGGAATTGCTGAATTGAGAATTGCTTTGGCTGCTTAATCTCAACAACTAGGGGTGCTGAACAAGCCAGTAGGGGCCAGGTTTACTTTTAATTACCACTCAGAGCACACTGCCCTAGTAAACAGACACAAAAAAATAATTCTTGCTTCTTCCTCATTTTCTTTTCCCATAGACAGCCTGAGATGTCCGAGCCAGAGAGGGTAAACAGTCCCATCACACCACTTTTACTGACTCACTTCTCAATCATACAATTTCAAACAGCACTTAAACCCATCTGAACATCTACCTTATGAAACAATGTCCATCTACTCACAGCCAGATAATGATGCTCCAAGGGTTAGAATCACAGGATGGTTTGGGTTGGAAAGGACCTTAAAGATCATCTCATTCCAAGCCTGTGCCATGGGCAGGGGCTCCTGCCAGGTGTCCAGGTTGCTCCAAGCCCTTTCCAGGGATGGGGCATCCACAGGTTCTCTGGACAACCTGTGCCAGGGCATCACCACCCTCAGTTAGGCGAGGGTTCTCAGCCAGTCTGGACTTTCTGGCTGTCTCCAGAGCTCTCAGGGTCCCTGTGAGAAGAACATCCTGGAGCTGCAAGGAGAGCTCAGCACTGAACTCTTACACTGCTACTCCTCAGTGGCCACCAAAAACCCATCCAGGTCAAGCACAAGCCAGATCTGGGACATCTCACAGTGTAATTGGGGAATACTTGCCAAGCACCACAACACTCTCATTGCTTTAGAACATCTCTGGATGCTGCTTGCAAGTCAGATTTCTCCTTTCTCCCAGGCTGAGCTGGAGAACAGGTAGAGAGTGACAGCCCCCACAGACATATCTGGATTTAAAGCAGGGAAATACTGGATGTATGGATCAATTGCCAATCCTCATCATCTTCCACCAGTTCCTCTTTATGCATAAACACTCTAAGACTGCAGAACCCTCATGTGAGGTACAGAAACATGACCACTTAGAACCTTCCAAAAATTGAAATTATCTCCCTGAACTAGGCAAGAAATACTTGAAGAATTTCAGATGCTTTCAGCAGACAGTCTCTGTGCCCACACAGGGTAACACACATGCCCACTGCCACCTGCACACCCTACACTGTTTGGATTAGACCAGAGAACTTTGGCTTTTGGGCAGTCTCTGGGGGTTCATTCCTCAGTGAGAAACAGCTTTCAAAGAGCTCCTCGGCTCCTGAAAGACGAACCCAGAGCCTTTATTAATCCTCTTAGCGACCAAAAGGCACTTTTTGCTGCTGTTTGTCCATTCATTGCCATCAACACTGGCAAGGGGAAGGCACAGTGAAGGGAGGGAAGGAGCCCTCTGGGGTCAGGCACCCTTTGCCCACGCTGCCACCTCCATCTCTACGTGAATTTCCAAGCGCTGCATCTTCCATGAATCTCTTTAACGAACAGGGAGCCAAACATCTGTGAGTTGTCTGAATTAGTGTGAATTTGGCAGACTGAACAGCAAACTCGGATCGCCCCGCAGCCTTCACATTTCTTGTTTTCCTCGGGTTCATTAAATACACAACAATCTGTTACCAGAAGATGGTTCCTACGTGCACAGGCTGCCAAGGAGCCTGTTTTGATGGCTCTGGTGGAGATGGGGGAATGTGTGAGGAGCAGAGGGGGGGCTCTTCCTCAAGCAGTAGGACAGGGAGAGGATGGGCTGCACCCACCCTTCCTCCTCCAGTGACCACCCACCACGTGGCAAAGGCTGTCTCTGGCACGTAATCCCAGTGCAGCCAAAGCTGGAGGTGATTTTGGGAAGCTTCAAGGGGAACAGAGCAGAGTGCAGGACAAGCAGGGGAGGATGCCTAAAAATGCCAAGGATGACCTTCAGCATCATCCCAGCTGGCGTGACTGTGCCACAACCAGATGGAGGAACCAGGCTCTGCCAGGGTTATTCATACTCACCAGCAGAGCCCTGGGCACGAGGCATCCCTGATCCTGGGGGAACTGGGGGGTTCCCACTGCTGCTGGGCAGCACAGGGCTCAGGCAGGCAGAATGGTCCAACGCTGTGATGGGGAACAGCACCAGAGGCTTTGCCTTCCCTCAAAGGAAGTCTTTTGCTATGAGGAAGAAGTCAAAGCAAACACCCACTCACCGTGTTTACCCATTTAAATCAAAGCCAAAGCAGCACTGAAACGTGCCCGACAGCATTTCCACGGAGTCATTCATTGAGAGCTTGGACTTGGCTTTTAGCTGGTGTTTTTAATATCACAGGGAGACGCTTGCGAGGCTGGAATAATATGGGATGTGTTGCTGTAACACACTCTCAGCTCCTGCGAGGTGTCAGCAGCACGTAGAGCCCAAACCTTCTGCAGGTTTGGCTCCATCAGGGGCTCCCTAAGGGCCAGGCAGTGAGATGCTTCCCCCTGTGATGCTGCAAGCTCAGTATAGCTCAGTGAGCCCCAGGTACCACTGCCTCAAAGCCAGGTACCCCACCAGGTGATTGTACAGTCAGAGGAATAATACACACAGAGGACAATTTTCCCAGGATTGGGATGCTTCATCCCCTGGAGAAGCCTAAGTCTCATGGAGCAGAGCAGGATGAGCTCCACTGTAGCTTGGCAGCCATAAAAGTCCAGATTTTGCAGCCTGTCACAGAAGCCTGTCACAGAGGAAAATTTAAGAAAAAAAAAAAGAAGTAAGTGGAAATGCAAACAGCCCTGGTTTTATTTGGGCAGGCACGAACTTCATCCTGCCCAGCCTTCCTCGAGATCATTTATGACAGTGTGAACATGCAGTAGTAAAGGGAAAAAAAATTTGAAATCTGCATTTTCCACCGCAAGTGTCTCCATCTCTGGATAGTCTCCATAGATCCCTCTTTCTCTCACTCCACAGGTAAAAATCAGGAGGAGAAACAGCCATGGAAAGGGGAAGCCCAAAGGACAGAGGGGTTGGCCCCAGCACCAGCGTGGTGTGAACCACAAAGCCCACTCCTGAAATGGCACCCTGAGGAGAACTGACCTAAATGCTGCATCCCATCCCGGCTCCAAAGCTGCCAGCAGGATACCAGGAAGGGAACTGTGCCAGGTATTTTGTCAGTGCACAAACATGAATGATTGCCCAGGACAAATAGGGCAGCAAAAACATCCATCTTCATCACATGGAAAAAATATGTATCAGCCTGCAACCCTCATGAGTGAAGGAATTAATGAATCCTTGAATTTGTAAATCATTATGAAGTCCCTAAAATAATGACACCACCTTTAGCTAAACATCAGGTTGTGTTAGAAAACAACATACAGGGGTTTTTATAGATAATAAGGACAACAAGACGTGCCACTGACAACAACAGAAAGAACTGTGGAAATATTAGTCACAATGTAGAAAAGTGAGAAATGGTCAATATAAATGTTAACACTGTCCTAAGGAAAAAGGAAAACCACATGGTCATGTTTGTCAGGAGTAACCTGGGATGATATTAAACAGCAAGCCCTAAATATAGATCTCTTTTAAACAACAGCTCCAAATAATTTACACCTTCAACTGTTGTAAGATTGTGCCAAAAAGTCTTCTGAGCCATCCCCACTGATGCCTCCCAAGGATGGTCATGAGCCGGGGTGATAAATGTGATGGCCCCCGAGACCTCGAGCCCAGCAAGGCTCCAGTTTCAGTGCGAGGTCGGGGAGTCAGGAATCACAATTGCAGCACCAGCAAAAGAGCTCTCACCTCAGCTGATCTCTTTGTGCAGGTGAAAGGCAGCACTGGTCTAACAGACCTCATTAAAGCACACAGGAGTGCATGACAGCTATTGACAACTTTACCTGGCAGATCTCAGACTTGCAAATAACTGGCAACTCTGGCTGCAAGAGAAACTAGACTGTCACCTTATGCCATGCAATATTTCTGGCAGTAACTGTGAAGGAAACAGGAAAATCAGCACTGTGTCAGTGGCTCAAGACCAGCAAAACACTAAATACAGAGACCAACTTGGTAATAGAGAACAGAGAGAAGCAACCAGCACAGTTTGTAACAGAGATGTTACAACATACCTGAGAAAACTAAATTGCCTAAAAGCCACTCACCTCAAAGGCAGGGGCATGTCCCCAGGTTCCTGCACGGTGCAGGAAGATTAACAAGGTATGCAGGGATGTGGCCACAGGCTGGACAAATTGGGGTTCTCCAGTAAAGTAAGAGACAGTATTGTCTCTGTGCTCTGCTCTCCACAACCACTACGGGACCTGGAGCCTCCTCCCACCTCTGGCCAAGGTCTGGAGGAGACCCCAAAAGCAACTGAGGGACCTGAAGACACAGGTACGGCACAAGACTGGGGTAATGTGGAGTGGTAACTGCTGAGGACGAGGGCAGGAGAGGCTGGGCAGGTCCCTGGGAGGGAGCAGAGTGGCACTGGGACACCTCCCAGCACGGCGGGAAGCTGGGACTGTGCAGTCAGAGCAAGGGCAAAGTGCAATTTTTTCCTAAACAGCACAGACAATAATCATCATCATAAACTACAAGCACAGCAAATGACTGCAGGGGGCTCCCAGTTTCATCTCTGCACTGGGTGGACTTTCTAAAAGACACTGAATCATAGAATTGTTGAGGTTGCAAAAGACTTTAAGATCATCAAGCCCATGCTCCAGCAAGAATTAACTTGGAAAATTACTAAAAGTGGTGATACACAGAGCAGTCCCCAGGAGCAGGGCTCTCCTGGCTCCCTGCTCTACACCCCGCGTGAGCTGCTCCACCCTGTTCCCTGCAGTCCCACGTCCCAGCACATTCACCAGGGTGGGATGTGCAGGGAACAAGAGGCAGGACTGACAGAGCAGCCCCTCCACAGGCTGGCCTGGCTCTTGTCCCAGCTCTAACACGGCTCCTTTTCAACCTGTCACCTTTATGGTGTATCGTGGGGTACACAAGAGACAGTCACAGGGAGGGCACTGACAGCACAATCCATCCCACTGGACAGATGGGACTTTTTATCTTAAATTGAGTTTAAAATACTTATATCTGAAACCTCCATGGGAAAAATAATTTCTACCAACAACATCAATCATGTGCAAATGAAAATGTGAGTGAGAGTTTCTAAATGAAGCTTTTGGTAACTGTAAATCTTCATTAACCACGATGCCTTCACTCCAAGCAGTACCATCCCATTGCACTGCATTTCATTTGCAGCACAACTGATATTCCAATAAAAATAAAATCATAGAACGGCCTGGGTGCAAAGGGACCCCAAAGATCATCTCGTTCCAACTCCCCTGCCTAGGGCAGAGACACCTTCCACTGTCCCAGGTTGCTCAGAGCCCCATCAAGCCTGGTCTTGGACACTTCCAGGGATGGGGCAGCCACAGCTGTGACTGAATTAACCTGTTTTTCTGAATTAACAGAGAGACAAATGTGGATTTTTTACTTTCTGTATCTTTGTAATTATAATAGCTCCTCAGCTTTGGCACACAATTGTAGCTTTTGGCATCTAGTTCACAGTATTAAAACTTGTCCTTTTAAAAATATTATACAATATTCATTTGTAACAGCTGGAACAAAAAAAAAAGGCCACAATAACAGGGTTAATAATATTTATACATGAAGTAATTTTATAACATTGACATGTTTCCCAGCACACCAGAAGGCTGAAGGTTCTCAGTAAGGTTCAGGCAAGCACAGAAACATAAAACTCAGTTATTGTGATGTTCCCACATTACTTAAAGTGAGAAATGGCCACTACCACCTGGCCCAGCTGTGCTGCCAGGCTGTCCTACCCAGGCAAGACCTGCATTAATGCCATTGTCCTTCCCTAACATTTCCCAGTGCTGCAGAATAGGGATGGTGGGGCTTGTGTAACTCTTGTGTTAGAGGAGCAGGAAGGCTTGTCTGGGGTCACTGCAAGAGTCATCATGGGGAAAAGCACAAGAAAAGAAAAATCTGAAGTGCAAGTAAGTGCATAACAGACTTTAACTCATCCCAAGGATTTAGGAGCAGGATAAGGAGCGTCTTTCAATTCCCTCAGTCCAGACCAGTCGTTAAGACCAAAAGAAGCTGCTGATGCACCTTGACAGCCCCATCCTCCTGCACCACCACCTCCCCAAGCCCCGCTTCTCCTCTGCCATCCAGAGGATTTCTGGCCCTTCCCTTCAAGGGCTGGTTTTGAGCAGACAGAGAGGGAGAGCAGGATTTCCAGCTGCTGGGGCAAAGCTTGCCAGATCCCATTTTTTACAAACCCTGGGAGAGGTAACAATATATAAGCTGAAAACAGCCACAAAGTAGAACTCTTCTTTCACTCTGGTCCCATACCTACCGCACAGCACAAGCCCTGAGCTCTGGCTGCTGAAAGCAAGAGCTGTGGCCAGGAGCCACAAATACAGGGAATGATGTAGCCCAAGGGATGCTTCAAATGGACTTCAGAGGAGTGACACCAATGATGCTGCTATATTTAATCCTCTAAAAGCAAAACCATGACCAGGTCTCCCTTGGGTACATTTTTAGGGGGGAGTTATAGAAACTCAATGCACCAGAAGAGATTTTTTGCACTCACTTGACTAGTTCTTAATATATTACCCAAATGAAGTGATTACAGAGCCAGATTCACCTGGTACCTCCCACCCATCCATACAGGGACCCACAGCCTGCAGTGCTGGGAGCAGCCACAATTCATACAGGGCTTGGTGCTCCTCCAGGTCAGAAAGTGCAGTTTGCTCCTCCAGGTCAGTTAGTGAAGTTTATTCCTCCATGCATTTCAAATAAATTTCTAACATATCAAAGCTTATTTCTCTTACATAGCATATGTCAGATCCATAAGATGGGGTATCTTACATATCCAAACATCATAGGCCTCAAAACTCATGGATCAAGGATCTGATGCCAGGAAAAATTCTAGTTGTAAATTATCTGCACGATGACACTTTTTCATTTTCAATCCCCACTTCACCTGTGGGTGACTAAAGACACATCCACAGCCTGTACTTGCAGGGACACACCAGCCCAGTTTTCCGAAACAGGTTCTTGCTTGGGAATTTTTGTCCCTTACAGGCAGCCAACTCAGAAAAGTTTGGGAAAACAAACCAGCCCACGGATCTGCTCTCTGGTTCACTGTAGCAGAGCCACGTTCTGCATTGCTGCTCTGCAGAAACAGCTGGGCTGTGGGCAGCCAGGCTGCAACTGCGGGCACGGAGTGTGACCTTGGAAAAGTCCTTTTTCACAATTACAACACGGACACTTCTCGCAGGGAGACTTGTGTGCAGAACCAGAGCTCCAGGGCTCAGGTCTGCCAGAGCCCTCACTGCTTTCAAGGAATTTATGGAAGGTCTCATCCCTACGAAGAGTGGTGGCAGGGACAGACCCAGCGAGAGGGGCTCCCCAGGTTGGAGCAGCCCCTCAGGCTCCATAACCCGGCAGGCACAGATGAGTAGCACTGTGGAAAATTCCCTCCTCTCTGCCTGATTAGTTTATATTTAGCTCTCTGGGGAGCAGATGTGCTGGAGGAGCTGTTGTTTTGGTGGTGGTTTTGCACAGTCCCACGGGGACCCCTGCAAGGTGAAACGTGGCCACCGGACACGGCTCTCACCGCCCACTCCGGATGGGGCACGTGAGACCAGCGACAGGCACAGCCCTCTGCCACTCATCAGACCTTTTTTCAGTTGTTTCCCCAAGTCAGCAGGCTTGCTTCCTCTTCCTCCTCCTCCCCGTTTTGGAGAGAAAGGAGCAGAAAAAGTCAGCCAAGAAGAGAACTTGCTTGAGGAGCTCCAGAGGAGCAACCTCCCATCTCCTCTGCTGGGCTGGTCCCACACAGCCAAGGGAATAAAGCTTGTCTTTCTGAAGGTATTCTCACTCTAGGAAAGAGTTTTGGCACATGCAGAAAGCCCTGCTTGCCCTCACCCTCCCATGGGATTTGGGAATGAGACTCAGCCCCTCCAGGCTGAGCTCCCCAAAGAGCATCTCTGGCACCTTGCCCTGTCCCAGCCTGTTGGTCCAAAGTCTGCTCTGCCACAGATTAATGTTCATTAGGACCATTTCCCAGCAACATCATTTGACAAACCATGTGATATGGGAGGGGGAAGGGAACAAAACCAAAACCACCCTTTCAACTTGAGGGTGTCCCTCTTTCCATCTGAGATTTTACAAGGCAAGTACAAACCACCTCCACCCGGACAAAGATCAGAAAAAACTCTGTGCAACAGTATAAGAAAGAAAGAAAGAAGTAAGAACAGTCAAAAACCACACAGATGCCATTTGAGAAATCAGAAGTCAACCAGCAATAATAAAATTGACAAATTGGATAAAGCTCGTCCCTATCCCACCAGGACACAGCCCATGTGCCTGTTCTGCACAGGAATACAGGTGTTCTGGCAAAAAGTTGCATGTCTTGTTTTACCTATACTTCTGCTGAAAGTAAAGCAAATCTTTGATACTAAAAAAATATTAAGTGCATATAATTAGCCAAAGCAGATTTGGGGATTTATATGTTTGTCTATTTGCATATTTATGCATATATATATTTATACAGGTATCCATACCTGAAAATTAGTCTACATTGGAGCTGAGTCTGTCCCACAGTCTGCTTGATGTCCATATACAAAAATCTGGCTCTTATTCACAAAAAAATCAATTATCTACTGAACTGATTTGCCCAGATCTTCTATGCAAAATTTTGTATTTACAGCAAAAAGTCATCTGCTTTCTATAACCAGTGTGGTTCCTGGACACCTTGGTGCTGCAGAGAGCTGGAAGTCTCCAAAGTTTCCCTCCCTGCCCTGGGTTTAAGCTGGAAGTGAGAAAGTCTGGCACCAGGAGCTCAGCTGCAAACTGCCAGCACGCGTGGCCATGCTCCACGTGGCCGTGCTCGGCAGGGCATCCTGCTCTCCTTGGAAGGGGAGAGAAGGAAGCAATTCCACTGCAGGTTGTTTGGGCTGGGTTTTTCCCCAACCTGTGTAAGTGAGGAGGCTGAGTCCTTCTCCCAGGAAAGTGCCTCCAGCATGGGGTGAGCAGCCCTAACCCTGCACCCCTGAGCCCGGCCATGCCAGAGCTGGGTGTAACACACCCACCAGCAGCATTCTCAGGCTCCAGAGGACTCTTAGAAAAAAAGAAATAAATCAGAAACTCTCTTCAAACCCGCACTGAGCCACGACAGGTAAGGACAGAGCAAATCTCTCTGAAATTCAGGTTTTTTTACTATCACACTAATTAATCTGTTTCATGACCCACCCCAAATATTTTCTCTAGAAACATTATCTACATTGTTTTGGGGTTTCTTTATTTCTTTTTCCAGCCCTCAGCCAAGCCCTGGTAAACATTTCTGCCCACATCAGAGGCAGGCCAAGGAAATCTGGGCTTTGTGATTGCAGCAGCATCTCCTGTGCTCAGAGATACCCGACCCTGGGCAGGGATGCTCGCAGCACTCCGTGTTTTTACTGGATGATGGCAAGGCACTGCTACCTCTGCAATTTGCAAGTAGTTTTTAATCTGTCAAAATAGACTTTCGTTATTGCTTGAGGATTCAAAAGGAAAATATGCACATCTGGTTTCAATCGCCAACTGAAGTTTCGTCTATCAGCCTATTTCATAACAAATTACGCTTACTTTTTACTCCAGAGGATTTCCTAAGGAGGGGATGAGCTGCCAAGGTACACCAGCGTCTGTGGAGACCGCACGGCACCGAGAGGCAGCGGCACTGCCCAGTGACAGGCACGGCGCCGGTGCAAACTCACTCTGGGTCAAATAAACTAAAAATACTGAGGAAAAACCCTTTTATTCGTGAAATCGTTGCATACAGCTGCACATGAAACCTTCACGTACTGTAGAACCCCAACAACCTGATGTCACTGAATGCAGAAACAAGACTTAGGGACTTTCTAGGACAACTCCACTGCCAGGGCACTTAGCACTGCAAGGAGCTGCCTGAGTCACACCGCAGCGGCGTTGGGTGCTGGAGATCCCCCGGGACACGGGCCTGCCCCCCTCTCTTGCTGCCGGGAACCACCTCGCACGTGCCGGAGTGAAATCCGAAGCATGGCACGGTGGGAAGCGTGTGTGATGTCCCTGGGAGGGCTGGCGAGCATCCCTGCAGAGATGCTCAACCACGACTCCCCCTGGGCTGCAGCCCCACCGTGAGAACCCGAGACTCGGCATCCGAGTCTCAACCCCCTTAAACATCGCTCTCGGCCCGGAGAAAGGAAAGCACGTGTTGATCCGCTTGCAGGAAGAAATTCCAGTGGCAAAGGCAGAGGAATCCGACGGGGCGAGGACCGCTCGCTCCCCGCACGCCAAACTTCGGAGAGCCGCCCTTTCCCGCACGTCGGGCGGTCGGCCGGGGCTCAGCATCCCGCACCCCCCCGCCGCTCCGGGCAGACACCCCACTGCCCCCGCTCCCTTCGGACGCCCAGGCGATTTCTCCGCGTGCCCCCTGCTCGCCCCGGCAGAGACGAGACCGGACGGCACAAAGGCGGACATTCCCCAGCCCGCTCCGCGGGGATGCTGCGGCGCGGGGGGTACCACCATCCTCCCCCATCCCCTTCGTGCCGCCCCGGGCCGGGCAAGGCGCACCGTCGCTCTTTGTCCGCCCCCTCCCCAATAGCCCCCGGGACGGCACGACCTCTCTGCGCTCCGGGCATCGCTTACCGGGCGCTTCCCGTGGTGGCGGCGGCGCGGCCCGGCCGGGCCGGCTGTGAGCGCCGCTCCGACCGCGCTCCGCTGCCGCCGCCGCCGCCGTGCTGCGGGCGGGGCGGGCGGAGGGAGGGAGCGAGGAGGAGGAGGAGGAGGAGGAGGAGAAGAAGGAGGAGGAGGAAGAGGAGGAAATGGGCTTGTCACTTCCTGAGCGGAGCCAGCGCGGGCAGAGCCCGGCCCGCACCTGCGGAGCGCCCGCCCCAGGAACGCGCACACCGGAGCGCTCGGTGCGAGGGAAGGCGAGGAACACCCCCCGACAGCCGCCCCGAACGCGCATCCCAGGGGTTAAGCATGGCCAGAAAGAGCGTGGGAGGGAGGGAGGGGAAAAAAGGTCTAAAAATAATAAAAAAGGGGGATCCCGGGCGGCCGTGGGGCTCTGCCCGACAGGGAGTCCCGGGCTGGGCACTGGCAGCGCTCCCGCGGCATCACTGCCCACCACGGCCCCGCAGCCCGGGATGCTGCGGGTGCGGCTCGCGTGGGGCTCCGCGGCTCGTTCGGAGGCCAAGAGTGACTCCTGGTGGCACGGCCGGCCCGGGGAGGAGGAGGAAGAGGGACAGCGGGGCTCCATCAGCCGCACAATAAAGGGTCGCCGCAGTGGGAAGTAGCGCTGAAGTTTTGGTATATTACAGACACACATCATCCACCGCTGCATCCACAGGTGGGATTTGGTAAAAAAAAACCAAACAAAACCGACTCTTACTTTTACTTTTTCTCCATTGTTCGTTTGGTTTGGGTCTGAAGGGACCTTTAAAAACCAATTAGTTCAAACTCCTCTGCCATGGGCAGTGACACCTCCCTCAAGCCCAGGGTGCTCCAAGCCCTGTCCAACCTGGCCTTGGACACTTCCAGGGATGGGGCAGCCACAGCTTCTCTGGGCACCTGTGCCAGGGCCTGCCCACCCTCCCAGACAAGAATCTCTTCCCACTATCCCATCTAACCCTGATCTCTGTCAGTTTGAAGCCATTCTCCCTTGTCCTGTCACTCCAGATCCTTGTCCCAACTCCATCTCCATCTCTCTTGAAGCCCCTTTAGGCACTGGAAGGGGTTGTCTTGTATCCCTGAAGCCTTTTCTTCTCCAGCCTGAACAACCCCAGCTCTCTCAGACTCTCCTCAGCAGAAGGGCTCCAGCACTCAGAGCATCTCTGTGGCCTCCTCTGGACTTGCTCCTACAGGTCTTTGTCCTTCCCGTGCTGCTGGAGGCAGCACTCCAGAGTGAAGACTCTACCCGAGCAGAGTAGAGGGAAAGATCACCTCCCTTGACCTGCTGCCCATGCTGCTTTTCATGTAGCCCAGGTCGTAGGTGGCTTTCTGGGCTGCAGGTTGCCAGGTCATGTCCAGCCTGTCATCCACCTGTAACCCCAAGTCTTCTAGGCAGGACTTTTTTCCAGCATGTGTTTTGGGAAGAGTCTCTGATTTGGCAGAACACAAGCTGAGCAAAACACTGCAGGAGTGAAGGTGGCCGTGGGTCCTCCACAGTATCCAGAGGCACATCTGCTTGGCTTCACATGGGAGATGGCCTTTAGGAGCGATGTGCTCTGACAGCAACATTTTCCATCCACCCAGGCTGCTCCACGCGCAGCACGTGGGCTCCTCCCGAGAGCCGGCGTAATTAGTGAACAAGGAAACTACATGACAGCTCAAAGGAAGATTTAGGACTCATTACAAAACAGAGCCTAAACATTAATCTTAAACATATGCGAGCAGACAACACAGATGTCATCAGGAATGAATCTGCGGCTGAATTTCATCCACCCGGCTGGATGGCCGGGCACACTGCTGGGGTTGGCATGTAGGGACATGTAAGGGCATGAACAGCAAGGGAGGCTCTGGCTGTGCAACTGCACAGTGGTCTGGGTGTCCTGTCCCACTCCTGCACAGCCAAGGACACCAAATAACTGTCGAGGAAGACTATCAGTATTTAATATAATTAAGAAGAAAGAGGTAAGTAAGCAGAAGTAGCGGGTGGAAATTTAACAAGGGAGCAGCTCCCACCAACACAGCAAGGACTGATCTCAGCAAAAGTGGTTCTGTACTCAGTACACATAAAATTAGGCAGGAGTGGCTGGTTTGAGTGGGTGATGAACAGGGAGAAGGGTTTGATGATGTGAAGGGGCTTTGGCATCAAGCTCCTCCATCCCACTCAGTATTTGCTTTTCTTATCACGTGTTGAGACTGGTAGCAATAAAACACTTGCTAACTCCTTTTCCAGAACTTAGGGAATCAAGTTTGAAAATGTTCTTTTATGGCTTCCCAGTGGAATATTTCGGCAATAAAGCTCGGAGCATAATTGAATCCATTCCCGTGGCAGCCTTGGGCTCCAAGGCTCAAGCAGAAAGTTGCTTTCTGTCTGTTTCTGCAGCTCACTGCAAACCCAGCGTTTTCTGCCTCTCCTCTCTGCTTCCCAGCAGATGAGCTGGCTGTGGAGCATTCCCAGCCCACATGAAAGCCTATTGCTGAAGCACAAACCTGCTTTCCACAGATAGTATTTCCAGTAACATTGTTTAAATGTAAAGGCTGGCCATAGATCCCTGATCTGGGCAGTGAAGAACACCTTTGTCAAAATGGGAAGTGACAGAAATAATATTCAAGCTTTAAAGAACTGGCCATGAGAATTTAGCTGTTGTGGACAGAAAATTCAGTCAGTTCAACTCTGAGCTGAATTTAATTTATGTTTTCGTCTCAGATGTCAGCTCTTTTGCTACCCACTGACTAGGAGCTTTCCTGATGGGAGATGGAAACTGTGGATAGGGAAAAATCTAATGACTCCCACAGTCCTTCTGAAATGACTCTGGGGTCCAAGTCATTGAGACAGGTCAATGTAGCTGTGCAAAGCCCTGTGGAGAGACACCATTTCCTTCACTTGCAGTGCACAGGCTTTGGCTGCAGCTGCAGCCTGCTTTCCATGCAGCCTTCCCAGTGCTTCACTGTCTGCTCCAGTTTGTTGTTATTCAAGTCATATTCACCAAGGTTAACTAATAATTTCAGAATTGTCCCTTTCACAATGACCTACAACTGCGCTGTCCTAAGCACTGGAGCAATCCCAGTTATTTATGGGTTTATTCTTCTAACTCTCCTGCCAGACGAGGAACACAGGCAAGGGACTTGCCCAAAGCCAGAGAGTCAGAGCATCCCAGTCACAGGATGTCCAGCTATCCAGCTGTGCCGGGTACCACATACTCACAGGGGCATCTTGGCTCCACCAAAGGCCTCCAAGAGCACAAAATGGAAACCAGCTCCACAAGGCACACTCCAGTTTCAGGGGAACTCCTGAAATTCACAAGCAGAAGTATTTTTAACAAGTGTTTCATACCCAGGGAACAAGCACATGTCTGTAAGATGATCAGTGTGCTCTGGGTCAGAAAGTACCCAAATCATGGACACGTGACACCTGAACAACTGAACCATTGCTGTGCAGAGTTTGTAATGAGGGATGGAGTTCTGACTACAATTGGCATATGACACCAAACCTAAAAATCCTTCTTTTATTCACAGGTTATTTGCTGCACACATGCGACAGCTTTGTGTTTGCTGCCTCCCTTCCCACCTTGGCAGAGGGAATGACTGCTGAGCTCGGGGCTGCCCCACACAAGGTGCAATGGAAACAGCTGATGGATAAAGTAAGCAGACCATGAAATAAGTATGTGAATCTCACTCTTGCCTGAATGTGCTTTTCACTTTGTCAGCCATGTTCGTGTCTGCATTGGCTTAAGATAAGCCAGGAGTTATTTGCCCATAATTCCCAAAGCTCAAGGCAGCTGCAGACATGCCCCAAGGCAGTACCCTATGATGGATAAGCAGGAGTGCAGCACCCATGGAGTTTGGGAGGAGCCAGCAGGGCTAATTAACACCACAAATTGGGGTGAAAGAGCTGAGATCCTTCTGCTTGAATGTCAGTTCTCAACCCCATTAACAGTCCAGATTTCTCACTACATGCACACTCTTCCCACCTCTGCTCCAAACGTAATGATGTCCATGAATACCTGGCTGCTGCAGTGACTGTGCTGAGTTTCTGCTCCCTCACTGGTGTTTATTAGCTCTGACTCTCCAGCATGAGCTTATGCACTTGTGATTATCCGGATTTATATGCTACCTGGCAGCAATTGGTTTGCCTGACAGCACTCAGTTTCATTTCCAGTAACATAAAAACGGGCTCGTTTCAAGCTGTACTGTTCCCTAACAAATGGAAATTAAGCCGCAGGTTGGCTTTTCCCTTATTAGTGTTAAACAAAACACGCCAGCGTTCCTTTCCCTCCTTTGTCCTGAGGCTATAACACCTCATCCCCTTTCACTGAAAGCCCTTCGTAGCCATTAATTGCTCCTCAAGGAGATACCCACAAGGGTTAGATCACACTCAGCGTTCTTCCAGACAAGGCTCAGGACAGAATTGTCCCTTCCATGCCACCCATTCATCCCTGGAGCAGGTAACACTGTGAAGGGCAGTCTACCCCATCCTCTTATCCCAGAAAAGGCAGGGAGCAATGGAAATGCAAAGGCAAATCTCCTGGTGGCAATGCAGAGCCCTGGCCCAATTATTTTCTAAGTGCTCTCCTGCAGGAGACGATTCGATACGTTCAAATGCTTAGAGGGCCTATAAAATGGAGCAGTTATTGTTGCAGCAAGCTGTGTTCTTTACCTTTGGCATGCCAAGAGCAGGAAAGCAATCCCAGTGCCAAAACACTGAAAATTTTGCTGTATGTTGCTAAATACCAGACTTAAAGATTTTGTCTGGTATGAAATAACATAAAATTTGGCAGTCTTATACCAGGCACCCTGGAACAGAGCAGAACAGACATAGCAGAGTATATATACATGCAGATTTCCCTTACAATGGCTACAGAGCTGCCAGTGCATTCCTGGAATGTGGAAAGACATGGAAGCCAGTGTCAGCCATGGAGAAAAGCATGCTGTGCCTAATGCACCAGAAAAGCTATTCAAGAACTCATCCTAACACAAAAATAACTCCAAAGGAGCTGTGTCAGCTCAGCTTTGGAGCTTCACAAGTGTCTGTTTGCTCTGCCTTGCACACCTGGATACAAACCCAGCAGTTCTAAGGGAGGGATTTGTTCATCCCCTTGTTTGTCCATTCAGGCCTTCACAGATTTCACAGTCTGCACCAGAAACATGTGCAGAACTGAAATAATATCAATACAAACGATGTGAGAGAACAGTGTTTGCTCTGCAGACTCACACCTGAGACCTGTGTGGTGGGACATGCACTTCTTCACTCAGGTATAACAAGCTCTCCTGTGAACAGCAACAGAAGGTTTAAAAACACAAATATCTGAAAGCTCCTTTTTGGAAAATACAAAGTTTAAAAAAAGGCTGAGTCTCCTTTTGCCACAGATGTTAAACACCCCAATCCTACAACACACTCAAGGCAGCTGGCCATTCCCAGATTTCAGAATGGTGTTGCAACACCAGATTTGAATTTGAGAAGGTGAGCCCATAATGCAAACAGTTATTTCAACCTGATGCTCTCAATAATGATTTGAAGAAATATTCTGGTAGGACAGAGAGCCTGCTTCATCATTGCTGGCCCTGTCTGCAAAAGCAGCTGCCATAATTCTGTTGGTGTTTGTGATGTAACCAACCCAACAGCTCTTAAAAAGAATGTAACTCCCAGTAATTCTTCATGTTACATCACAGAATTATACTGAGTTTAAAGAACAGAATATTAATTCCATATCTTCTAAGCCTTAAAAAAAAAGAAAAACCCAACCATAACCCAATCATTTAAAAACCAGACTATGAACAGGACTGGAGGCCAGGCTGGATGGGGCTTGGAGCAACTTGGTCGAGTGGAAGGTGGGTGGAATGGCAGGGGGGTTGGAATGAGATGGTCTTGAAGGTCCCTTCCAACCTAAACCATTCTGGCATTCTATGACTGTTCCTGCTCCTTAAGGACTGTTACAAGAATATCCTCTCTCATAAGAAGGAGGTCATCAAGAGGGAAGCCAAGCAGTAAGGGAACATTAACCTTCCCTCTGAATGTTCTCTGTTCATTCAGGTGTGTCATGATTTTCATGTCTGGCATTTCTCACTCTTTAATTTATATAAACATGATTAGAGGAGTATTTACTTCATGTGATGCTGAAAGGGCAAAGGCTTTTTGTCTTGAGAATCCAGTTAGTTCACACTCTAGCAGAGTCCCATATGTAGAAACTCTCCTAGATCAGACACCTCAGATCAAGAATTATTTCATTAATCTCACTTGGTCAGCTCTCCCAGATATTTCATGCTGACAGTTCACTTCTATGATACACACCATAAAATTCCAGGGTAAAACACTCCAAGCTCTTTCAGCAGTACAAGCACCACTACAAATACAATGGCCTCTCCCTGTAAATGCCTCAAAAGAGGATCCTTAAACAAAATTTGCTTGGCAATAGGAGGGATCAGGAGTTGGGTATCAGATGTCTGAGCTGCCCCAAGCACAGATGTTGGTGGAGGTGCTGCTTGTTTGGGCTTAGGCACTAAAAGTCATCTTCCTGGAATAAAAGGTCAGTCCTGAGAGCATTCCCTCCTTCAGAACGCTGTCTATGAACAAGGGAACACAAACCTTTTCTGTTCTGCCCATGTTTTATGCAAAACTCCACAGAAAGGTTTGCCAGCTCTGCATCATCATCCAGCCTAAACTCGGTCCTGCAGGAAAAGCCTGTGGGCTCAGCCACCTCCGAGATCCATGGCAGATGTTGGTTTTACTACCCACAAACCTCATATTTGACAGTGAAATCACATACAGGGTTTCCAGATAGCAAAACAATAGCAGGAAAACGTGTTTCAAATCCTGCATTTATTCTCCTGTAATCTGGTGTTGCAGCTGAAACAAGAGTCACACAGCACTGTACTCATGAAGATTCCAGCCTTCAGGAACTATCATGATGCACTCCCCAAACTTCCAGCAAACCCTCACCCCTCCTAACTCACTGCTTACTCCTCTGCCTCTCTTTTAGCTGAAATGCATCAACATTTAGAGATGATACCTCCATCAAGAGCCCCCTGGCAAGACAAACTGCCCCAAATCAAGGACAGTCTTTGACGTGTCGTTTCCAAATCCTAAGCAGCCAAAAAACCCTCATTGCTTAAGTCACTATTGGAGCTACAATCCAGACTGCATTACCCATAAAATACCAGGTTTCCAACAGAGCAGATTTTAAATAGTAAGCCTTTGGTTATTGTTGCCTTAAAATAAAGCTCCTAAAACATGATTTACAAGCATTTTTCTACTCTCCAGTGAGACCTGAGGGTGTTTGGGCCTGAGCAGGAATATGCAAACTACACATCAGATGCAGAAATCCTTAGTTTCAGGCAACTTTGGGAAGCTTTTTGTTTTACAAACTATATAAAAATACCACCTGGAGAACAAAAAGTAATAATAATCAACCCCAGGAAGAGGAGAAAACAATACTTGTCCTTAACTTTATAGGTATCATGGAGTGTGAACCAATGGTTAAATTCCAATGAATTGATTAAAACAAAATCCATGACAACCATGATTTTATTTTCATTCCATAATTAAACACACATCATGCCTTCATTAGCAAAAATTAAAACAGATGCCCTAAACACATCCTGACAGAGTCCTGGACAATGAAAATTTCCTCGTGTTGGCTCTACCTGATGCCAAATCAGCTACAAAATGTCACAGGCTTTTTATTGAGGCTGTTATCAGGACTGTGCTTTGAATCCTTTGTACCACTCCACCAAAAAAATCCCCTGCCTGGATTCCCAGTTAATTTCCCATCATTCCAGGTGGCTGCTGGGCAGAGGCAGAACACAGGACTACAACAGCTACCCAAAAGTAACCAGCCCTTGGTTTTGGCACTCAGTTTAGGAACCCAGGCCTGGCCAAATATGCAAAGACTTATTCACAGGGACTAAATTTGTTCACTACTGTTGATAAAAACCATTCTTCCAATGGAATATATCCCATTTTGCAAAAAGATATAGAATTAGGATTCCTACCTTGAGGACATGGACAAAAGGATCACAGAGGGAGGACTCACCACTGTGCAAATAACGTCTTAATTCCTGTCCTGGGGAAGGACTACAAGAGTTTATTGTCCCTTAAAGATCTCCTGAACCCTGGGAACTAGAACTGTGGAAACTGGGAGAAGCAATTCCCTGATAAGCAAACATGACCTTGCCTGTGGAACAAAACCTGATTGCCCAATAGGGCCTCCTTGATGTTTGAAAGAACAAGTTTATTGTCACCTGCAAATGGCTTTGTCAAGGAATGGAGAAATCTGAAGAAATCTGTCACCTGCAAATGGGTTTGTCAAGGAATGAAGAAATCTGACTTTCAAGTAACAGTACTCAGAGGATACAAAGCAACAGAAGAAATAAAGGTAAGGAAATTAAGCAGAAGGATCACACATGGAAGTTTTTAAAAAGTATATTTAAAAAAGGAACAAGGAATGGATAGTTGTGCTTTGAATTCTTTTGGATTATTCAGCTAAAATCCATCCTGAGAAATTCACTGGAAAACTGATGGTCATTGTGGCTCTTAAGACATTACTATAGAGAAAATTAACAATGAAGGAGGCACATGTCACTCACCAGTGAGACTGTGAGACATCCCACCTTTATGTATTTGTGAGATCAGGGAAAATAACTGACCAGGCATGAATACACTCAGGTAAGGGAGACTTTAGAAGACACTCCCTCTGTGGGAAGAGAGCTGAGGTATTTCAGGGGAGGCAGAACTATGCTGCCTGAGAACCTCTGAAAATCTCAATTTAAAGCACTAACTGGTCTTTTTTTTTGCAAGTGCTCTATTTTTTATATTCATTTCCCTCCTTAACAGCTACATTCATGTTCACCAAAGAAAAAAATTAAAGATTAAGCACTTACATATCAAAAGCCTGTTCCCTATTCCAGTGCACAACAGAGAAATAAGATTTTTGCTTTGTAGAATACCTTTACCTGCATTGGTCACTGATTACCAACACAGAAATTAAACACCAGGTAACCTTTTTGTTCCAAACACAAATACCATTCAGTTATATTTGTATCTGTAGGTAGAATGTCTTATTTCCCTCTCACTTACAAACATGCAGCTTCCCTAGAACAAGTGAGGTTGTAGCAAGGACAAAATTTATGGGTAAGTTATGCAAAGCTGAAATGTTTCTAGGGCAATGTTTTATAGCCCCTTAGAGTTCCATACAGGGTATTTTACTGTGCACTCAAAAAGCATTTATTTACACACGTGTCTGAGGTTTTCTGTCAGGTTTAAAGTTCAGACTTTTCTCATCTAATCTAATTTGTCCAAGATGGATGGCCTCATTTTTTTTTCCTTTGGAAAACCAATGCTGTTACACTGTTTCCAATTCTTCCTCCAAAGCAAAACTTGGGTGTTGGCAGCTCCTCCAGAATTTCAAATCCTGCCAGACAGAAATTAAAATGCTTTTATTAGAAGGAAGTCGTTTTATTCGCCTCTTGGATAACCCTTTGCAAACCATTCTTTATTCATCTGGAAAACCTGCAAGTCAGTTAATCTATGAGTTTATAGGATTGTATTGTTGCACTGCACCACTGCTTTATACAGCTGAGCCTCTTCCATGGGTAATAAAAATCTCAGCTGGCTGACTCACATAAATTAATGGCAGAAAAGATGAGAACTTGCCAGTAATTTCAGTTTCCCAGAAGGGACAGTTGTTTCGGATCCACACTGAGTTTCAAGCCTCAGGCATGAGATTCAGGAGCTGAGTGGCATGTAAAAAAAATCCAGGATGGATCAGAAAGGCAGCCGAGGAAGTGACACAACAGGTCACAGACTTGCCAGTTCTTCTAAACATGAGTAACAACATTACCCCAGTTTCAAAGCAATCAGAAGGGTGACCTGGACTGGTAATAAAGGCCCCAAAGAGAAAAAGTATCACCTGGGTATACACTTTCCCAGTGCAATTAGATGGACAGCCCCAGCCTCCCAAGTGTAACAAAACCTGTCCTCCCCTGGCACCTGAGCACTGGCAAACACAGGAGATGAAATTCCAGGGGAAAACAGAGGGAAGACAAGCTGAGATTTTTAAACGCAGATTGGACGTGGCGCTGAGTGCCATGATCTGGTAAATGGACTGGAGTTGGACCAAGGATTGGACTTGATGATCTTGGAGGTCTTTTCCAACCCAATCCATTCTATGATTCTGTGATTCTATGATTGACTATCCTCTTTGCCTTCTCTAATCCCGATCTGGGAAAACCAATATGCTAACACAGACATTAAAATTCACCCATCCCATCCTACAGCAACCCCGAGCTGGCAGAGGGTTCTGTTGAGCAGCTTACCTTCTCTGAACTCGTTCAGCAGCTCCTCCTTGGTCCAGTTGCAAGATGTGATGAGGAAGAAGCCCCCTGGTTTCAGCACCCTGCGCAGGGAGCTCACGTACTGCTGCCTTTTCCCCGCCGCGTTGTCAGGGTTGAGGCTCACGGCATCAAAAGTGCCCTTGTCAATGCAAATGTCAAAGCCTGACAGCTCAGCTGATGGAGACAGGAAGTCTTCTACCTAAACCAGAAGTCTTCAACTGTGAAAACAATCTTCTACTTGGGAGCTCCTGAACCTTTAATGGGAAGCAAGACTTTAAAATACAATGCTTCAAACCTGACAAAAGGTGTGTCTGGGAATGGGTAACCCAGAGGCTTTTCAGTGCCATGGCAGCTTCTTTCTTCCCTGTGTATTCTGTGATGATCTATTTGCTTTAATCTAAAGCTCAAACTAACACACCTGAAGTTCATTCTTTAAATCATTACTTGTACTTTGCTCCCTGCTGTGAGTCAGGCACTGCACAACTGCAGAAGAACACAGTGCCTGCCAGAGAGATTTTACAACTCACATACAAGAACAGAGACATCTCACAGGTACTGAGCTGGAGGACAGAACAGCAGAGCAGAAAGCTCAGAGTGACAGGCAGTCATGGAATCACAGGATGGCTGAGCCTGGAAAGGACCTTTGGAGGTCACCTGGTCCTACCCCTGCTCCAGCAAGGCCTCTCCAACTTCCTGTTGCACAGCTACTGGTAAGGATCTATCACTTAAGGATTTTCTTCCTCTATCTCAAATCTGAAATTCAGAATGTAGCAGCCAAAATACAGGACTCACCAAAGGGTGAACCACTATCCTGCTCCCTGCTTCAAGCAAGGAAATCTTTTTAACTCCAATTGCTGCTACAAACAGAAAACAAAAATCAAGAACAAAACCCTTCTAGTAAACAGAGATTTATTTGATTAGATTTCTCTCACAAATGAATGTCAAAAGGCATAATTTGTTTAGTACCCTGAGTACATTTGAGTATCAATTAGGTTATTTAATCTTGGGTTCAATTGCTCTGTATTTCCTCAACAAACTTTTCTCAAAACTTACCTTTAGTTTAATGTTAGACATCCCTTCTTTCTCTCTTACTTTTTCTGAAAGCTGTATTGCAGAAGGGGAGTAATCAATCCCTGTGAGATTCACGTAGCCAGACTTTGCCTAGACAGAAGCAGAGAATCTTAATCAGTGCACTAGTAATTTTTTTACCCAACCAGTTTATTCCCTATCTATAATCCATTTATCTCTCCTCCTCTTAATGACAGGGAAAAAAACCAATCCACCTTTTACTCATTTTTATACCTGTTACTACTACAAGAGCTAAATAGCTCAAGGAATGAGTTGAAATAATTCCATTCTGCCTAAATACCTCATCCAAAGTACTGCTGAGTGAAAGCTGGTTTATGTCAAGTGGAAAACTGAGCAGAACTGTGAAAAGTAACACCCTGGAAGGGAACAGGCTCTCTTATCTACACCAAAAGTAAGCTAGAAACCAGGAATTTTCAGTGATGAGAACATGTGACAATGCCAGATGCTTCAAAACAAGGAAAAAATTACTCTCTGACACATAACATTTGAGATTGAGCAATTATTTGGTTTATAACCCAAATTGTAAGTGCCAAAATACATAATACATTATACTAGTACAGAAATCCACTGCAAAAATCATACATTTTTCTAATTATTCATGCTAATGCCTATTTGAATCCAATTATTTGCATGCTGAAAGGTCTCTGTATCAGCAATTTTCAGGCAGGTTATGCATCACATAAAAGAGCATACAGAGACTTTGTTAATCTAAGTTTGGAGGAGATAAGGATAACCCAGCTCAGGGAACTCAGGCAGTGAGATCCAAGCAACCCTTTGGCAAAGCAGGTGGGCACCTTGCCTAGGCTGGAGCTGGGAATGTGGGAGGGGAGCAGGGACACATGTCTGCACTCCGAGGTAGGAGCTGAAGGGACCAGCTCAGGATATCACGTGTGTCAGTTGGCCTGGCTAAACCCAAACCTAACAGGAAGAGCCTTGATCCTATGGCCAGCTGCAGGCTGTCACAGCAGAGACAGGGAGGAGGCCTGGCTTTGTTTTAATTTGGAAAAACACACGGACTTGAACTGGCATTAAGTAACAAGCTGCGTGTCTACTTTTTCCAAAGACTGACACCTCACCAGCAAGGAAAGCCATGAGGAGTTTTCACAACAGTCCTCCTTCCTTCCAGCAGCCCCTCAGGCCTGTGAGCTCAGTGCTAACCAGCTGTTCTGAACTGAGGGCTAATTGCAGCTCAACACAAAGACAGTGTTGTTTGCATGGGATGGAGAACAGCTTATTGCTCAGGCTGCTGCCCACGTTCCTCCCTGGAGCAAGACAGGCTTCCTCAGATGCCTGGGCTGAAGGCTTGGGGGTGGAAGAGTAGTTCCCACAACAGCTCCTCTGTTTGGAAAGGAAGGGCTTGAGTCACTTCAGGGAGTTCCCATTCACTCCTATAGTCTCCGGGGCAGAGAAGGAAAGTTTAGAGATAAACAACATTAAATGCTGCTAAACCTGTAGTGCCTGACTGAGACAGGAAGGGATCCTTCCCTCAGGTGCCATCCTGCAGCTGGACTCCTGCCCTGAAGGTGGTATTTATAGCCCTCTTCTGAAGCTTCTTGGAGAAGCAGATTAAAGAGCAGAAGGCAGTTTGCACTGGTACCAGCTCTGCCCTGTGCTTGGGCCTCTGCTGCTGCTGCCAGGCAGACACCCCAACAGGGGTGAATGTCCTTCACTCCAGGAAAGCTTTTCAATATTGTTGGCTGCCACAATACTCATAAAAATAAGAGAAGGTCACAGCTTTATGTGGCAGAGACCTTTCCTTAGAAGAGCTGGAATTTTTGGAAGGCAAAAGAAATACTTCATAAATCCAGCCTCTGACATCCTTCAAGTTAAGAGGGGTAGGACTATGGTCTACTTGCCATATAAAACAGAGTCCCATTTATGTGGTACTTGGGTCCTCTAAAGTAGATCCCTTTTAGAGAGGTGCTACTAATATCCTCTATGACTGAGTCTTTTCCAGGATTGCCATTTCTATCCCATTATGGAGTCCAACTCCAGGGGCAGAACAGTCTTATGGTATCTGCTGTTCTTGCCAAAAGAATCCCAACCTGATTTTGAAAGCCTGGCAGAAAACACACAAAAAAATTTTCTTTCACATAACTAAGCAAGTGAGATGCTGAATTATTTAGCAAAAACAAACAGTATAATTTTTGAAGTCACTTTCAAATGAGAACTGGACTGAAAACTTCCCACAAAAGCAACCACAGTACTCTGAGATGTTTCATGTAAGGGAAGAGGGTGCTTTTACTGCAGTTTAATAGTTTTCAGAAGCTGTCAGGCTGTCATTATCCCATTACAGTATGAAAATCAGTTTCCCATTTGCAAGTGGGGTCAGTATAAAACTGAAGTCTTACAAATGAGATTTTTCTGTTGGATATTTCAATGATGATAGAGCTGGCTAGCACTGCACTTAACAATTATCATTAATAGGCTAATTTCCCTTAATGAGAGGAGCAATTTCTGCTTTTGATGCCATAACTTCCCCTGTGCTGTGGTGTAGCAGCAAGTCCCCACCAAGGTTTTAAAGTCTTCTAAAATAAAGTCCATGTTAAAAAAATTTCCATTACCAACCTGACTTTGACTTCCAGCCCTTTCAGTTTTTACAGTAACTCATGGAGCCAATGGAGAATGCAGAAGTGACACTATGAAAGCCCCTTTCTTTAACTTCTCCCCTGCACTATTACACACACACACACAAAAATCAATTAAATCCTAAACATCTCTTACCACTCTATAACAACCTCAGAACCAACCTGATCAGAGCTTCCATCCTGACAGAAATAATGGGCACTTCTTGAAATTGTTAATAACTTTTTAAGTCATTCACCAGGAAACCCTTGGGTTTACCTACTTTTTCACATCAGTAATGAGTGTTATTATCAGAAATGAGTGCATAGGAAGGGTCTGCTTTTGCACAAGAGGGTACTTTGTGCACCAGTCAACTCCCTTATCTGGAGGTGTTTTCACAACAACAGCAAGAAATGCAGTTTTAAATGCAGGGAAACAGAAAGGTAAAGTTAAAATAAGAGCTGCTCAGGCTGATTTAAAGGCACTGTAACCTTTGAAATGTGAAGTATTGACTCTGTATCTCTCACAGGGTTACATCTCACCAGGATATCCCAGTCACTCGCAAGAACTGCAACTGAACTGCTCTGCTTGGAGCTCTGGCTGTGTATAAAAAATACCCAAACCTTGCAATATACCAACCAATTCAACCAGTAAAACCCCATTCCCAGTTCCAATGTCAAGCACAGAGCTGTCCAGGGGGACCTCGTGTCTTTCCAGCCACCTGATGATGCGCACCATGCTTTCCTCTCCAAACCTGTGAGAAACAAGGGCTCAGGTAATTAAAACAGCAAAAATCTACGTAAGATACAGCAAATTTATTTCATCCCTTGCTCTCTCCAGCTTTTGCAAAGCCCCTCTTACTGTTATTGAAGTAACAACTGCCATAGCTCATAGCCCATGTTTGCTCTGTTCAAATTAAAGTTAATTTAGAATTCACTGCAACCCCAACTTTGGGAGGTGATACCATCCACATACTCAAAAAGGGAGCAGCAAGGGCAGCTTGAGTAGTTAAACCTGAGCTCAGGGATAAAAAGCACATATTTTAGTAACATACACCTCAACTACCAGCACAATTTCTGTGTAATGACAGTTGCCCAAGTGCCACTGCTTTGCAAAACTGGGCAAGAGAAGAACTGGTGGCTTCAATGTTAAAACTCCTCACACTTTTGTCAGCAACCTGCTGAATTACTGGCTGCATTTTTGCAATGTGTGTTTTGATCAAGAAACAACAGAAACACCCTGCAGGAGTTATTTTATTTACCAGATTTCTCCAGCATCTCCAATGTCTTGAAAAGTTTGCAGTTCTCTTTCATACGCAGCATCCCAGCTGGAGTAGGGAGGGAAGAAAGGAGAGGACATTGCAATTAGTTATGGGAAATATTTAAATTAAAGAGTGAGGGGAAGAAAAGGTGAAAGAGGAGAAATATAGGCTAGATATTAGGAAGAAATTCTTTACTGTGAGGGTGTGAGATGCTGGTCCCCTGCACAGGAAGAACATTGAATTTTGGGAGCAAGTCCAGAGGAGACCATGAAGATGCTCTGGGGAAAACTCAAGAGCCTCTCTGCTCTGGAGCCAGGCTGGGAGAGCTGGAGGGGTCACCTGGAGAAGAGAAGGCTCCAGGGAGACCTGAGAGACCCTGCCAAGGCCTGAAGGGGCTCCAGGAGAGCTGGAGAGGTACTTGGGACAAGGCATGGAGGGACAGGACACAGGGAATGGCTTCTCAGTGCCAGAAGGCAGGGTTAGATGGGATGTTGGGAAGGAATTCCTGGCTGGGAGGGTGGGCAGGCCCTGGCACAGGTGCCCAGAGAAGCTGTGGCTGCTCCATCCCTGGGAGTGTCCAAGGCCAGGTTGGACAGGGCTTGGAGCACCCTGGGCTGGAGGGAGGTGTCCCTGCCCACGGCAGGGGGTGGCACTGGATGCTCCTTCAGCTCCCTCCAACCCAAAAGTAACACAACACACAAATCCCCGGCCGGCTCGCGCTGGGAAGGCCCCTAAAGCTCATCCATCCCATCCCATCCCCGCCCAGCACGGGCAGCACACCCAGCGCTGTCCCCGGGCTCGGCCCCGCTGCCCATGCCCGGCCCGGCACTCACTGCTGCCTGGTGCCCAGCGCCGACGGCTCGAAGGGCCGCTCTGCGGGCGCGGCCATGCCCGGGCGGCGGGCGGAGCTCCGGGGCGGGGCGGGATCCGGGAGGGAGGGACGGCACGGACCACGGAGGGACCGGGAGGGATGGGATGGGAACGGCACAGCCCAGGGAGGGACTGGGATCCGGGAGGGAGGGACGGCACAGCCCGGGGAGGGACCGGGATCCGGCAGGGATGGGAACGGCACAGCCCGGGGAGGGACCGGGATCCGGCAGGGATGGGAACGGCACAGCCCGGGGAGGGACCGGGATCCGGCAGGGATGGGAACGGCACAGCCCGGGGAGGGACCGGGATCCGGCAGGGATGGGAACGGCACAGCCCGGGGAGGGACCGGGATCCGGCAGGGATGGGAACGGCACAGCCCGGGGAGGGACCGGGATCCGGCAGGGATGGGAACGGCACAGCCCGGGGAGGGACCGGGATCCGGCAGGGATGGGAACGGCACAGCCCGGGGAGGGACCGGGATCCGGCAGGGATGGGAACGGCACAGCCCGGCCCCACCGTGTCCTGTAGGGTCCTGTGGGGCTGAGCCATCCCCAAATCCCGACCCTGTGGGGCTGAGCCATCCCCAAATCCCGGCCATGTAGGGCTGAGCCATTCCCAGATTCCGGGTCGCCGTGTCCATGGGTCTGAGCCATTCCCAAATCCCGGCCCTGTGGGGCTGAGCCATCCCGAAATCCCGGTCCTGTGGAGCTCAGCTATTCCCAAATCCAGGCCCTGTGGGGCTGAGGCATCCCCCAAATCCCGGTCCTGTGGAGCTGAGCCATTCCCAAATCCAGGTCCTGTGGGGCTCAGCCATCCCGAAATCCCAGCCCTGTTGGGCAGGTCTGTTGCCAAGTCCTGTGTAAATAGACACTCGAAAACAGTTTTAATGGAGACAGAGATAAAAGTTATCTGTATTAAGCTTGTAAGGTGCACACCAGAAGGTCTGCACCCCCGTGGCCAGCAATGTTACAATGTTATAACTTCTCTAGTAATTTACATATGAGATATCGATAAACAACCGTGGCCTTCATTCCCCTCTGTGCCCCACCCATGGGGGATCTTCAGAACTGCCCCCTGGAGATATCCCAGGACCTCCAGGCCTTCTCCTTGTGCTTTGTCTCCTCCCTATCCACAGGTGGCTCCTCACAAACTCCATGGCCTTGGCAGTGCCTTCTGCCACAGCTCCGTGTGTCGTGGGAATGGTTTGGGCTGGAGAGACCTCAAAGCCCCCCCAGTGCCACCCCTGCCATGGGCAGGGACACCTCCCACCAGCCCAGGGTGCTCCAAGCCCTGTCCAGCCTGGCCTGGGACACTCCCAGGGATGGGGCAGCCACAGCTTCTCTGGGCACCTGTGCCAGGGCCTGCCCACCCTCACAGAGGAGAAGTGGTCTAGTTGACAGGGCGGTGGCGGGTCAGGGCTGGGCTCGGTGCCCTCGACGGTTGTTCCAAATCCAATTGTTATTCCCTGACTCGCTCCCGCAGTTCCACCTCTTCCCCACTCCTCCCTGGACTACACTCCCCATGATGCCCCGCGACGCCGCCGGAAGCGGCCGTGCGTAGCGGTGCGCATGCGCCGCTGTGGCGGCGGCGGCGGTGTGTCCGTCATGGCGGCGTCCATCTCCGGCTACACCTTCAGCTCCGTGTGCTACTGCAGCGCCAACAGCAGCGCCGACCACGTACGTGCCGCCTGTCGCCGCCCCGGGGCCTCGGGGGCACCCTGGCACAGCACGCCGGGCGGCACCCGCGCTGCGGGGCTGCCGGGCCGCGCCGCCGCCGGTGGGGCCCGGCCGCGGGTCATAGCGGGCGGGGGCGGCCCCGCACGGGCACAGCGGGGCGGGATGTGGGGTATTCAGGAGGGATGTGGGGTGTCCCGACGGGATGTGAGGTGTGCGGGAGAGATGTGGGGTGTCCGGAAGAGATGTGGAGTGTCCAGGAGGGATGTGGGGTGTCCAGGCGGGATGTGGGATGTCCGGGAGGGATGTGGGGTGTCCCAGCGGGATGTGGGATCTCCGTGAGGAATGTGGGGTGACCTGGCTGGATGTGGGATGTCCTGGCGGGATGTGGGATGTTCGGGAGGGATATGGGGTGTTCCAGCTGCTTCCTCCTGAATATGGGGTGTCCAGTATTCTTCCCCCGGGATGTGGGATGCCAGGGCTGTTCCCTGACATGTGAGGTATCCAGGCAGGATGTGGGTGCCGGGTTAGGAGTGCCTGGGAGGGGTATGTGGGGTGTTTGGGATGCTTTCTGCGGGATGTGGGGTGTCGGGGCTGCTCCCCGAGGGGTGCGGGAAGCCTGATGGCTTCCCCCCGGCTTCCCCACGGGATGCCCGTGCGGGATGCGAGATGCCTGTGCAGGATGTGGGGTGTCCGTGCGGGGTGCGGGATGCCCGTGCGGGGTGCGGGGGTGCCCGGGCTGCCCGCGGCGGGGTGTAGAGTGTCCGTGCGGGGTTTGGGGTACCCGGACTGTTCTCCGGGATGTGGGGTGCCCATGTGGGGTGCCCGTGCGGGGTGTAGAGTGTCCGTGCGGGGTTTGGGGTACCCGGACTGTTCCCCGGGATGTGGGGTGCCCATGCGAGATGCCCTTGCGGGGCGTGGGGGTCCCCGTGCGGGGTGTGGAGTGTCCGTGCGGGGTTTGGGGTACCCGGACTGTTCTCCGGGATGTGGGGTGCCCATGCGGGGTGCCCGTGCGGGGTGTGGGGGTGCCCGGGCTGCCCGCGGCGGGGCGGGGCTCCCCAGGACAGGGTTGCGGGCAGGGAACGCGTGTGTAGAAGCTCCGAGAGCGGGTTTGCAGCAGCCGCGACTGGCCGGGCTGTTCCCGAATCGCTCGGTTTAGCTGGCACGAATTTAGCCTGAGCTTGCTCTTTAGCTCTGCACCACCGTCTCAGTGCTTGTGCCAAAAACACCCAAATCCAGCTCAGTCTCCTTCCTCATTTTGGGTAGGGATGGAGAGTAAACTGCTTCAATTTACCTTTAAATCAACATCTGGGTTTTATAATCGCTGTGGTTGTTCAGGGTCCATCCCAGTCTCCACGAGGAAATTTGGGCAGGGCTCTGCAGGTGTAAATTGCACTTCCCCTGGACTTGCAGGAGCAGAGCAGCCTCCTCCTCATCCCTGTGTGGCTGGGCTGGGGCAGAGCCCTCCCATCTGTAACATGTTTGCCTTGTGCAAGTTGTGTGGAGAATGTTATTTGTGGACAACCCATCCCTGTAATATTGGGGAAGGTTGTTGGCAAAGCTAAAAACAAGCCTTGGTCAACCTCAGGGCAGGTTAGACCAACTGCAGATCAGATGTGTGTTTCAAACTACACCTTTGCTTCAACTTAAGGCTAAGAAAGTTACAGTGAATGACTGTATACAGTGGGTTTCCTTCTAATTTTAGTCCTTTTATTTTCCTTTTAAATTGTAGGAAGGATTTCTGCTGGGAGAGGTGAGACAAGAAGAGACCTTTAGCATTAGTGATTCACAGATCAGCAACACTGAATTTCTACAAGTGATTGGTAAGTGATGGAACTTTGAGACATTCTGAGATGGGCACTGCTCAGATCTTAAATTGTCAGGACAAAATTTCCTTGGGAATCACTTCATTTGTGGGACCATCAATGGATTTGTCAGTCTTTCAGCATCACCTTTGCCACAGTGTCTGTGTGTTTGTAGTTGAGATGTGGGGACAGAAACAACGTTTGCAAGTTACAAGGTTTTTATGCATCTCCTTTTGTGAAGAAAAGATTGTTTATTGAAGACATTTATCTGCATTTCGTGATGGAGAAATTACTTATTGGCTGTTGGTCCTTCAGGGAGTTCCCTGCTTGGCTCACTTGCCTGACTGCAGCATGTGCTCAAAATGAAATTAATTCATTGCTTGGTTTGCTAACACTGGAAAGGGGCAGATTCTCAGGGGAGAGTTGGGATGGACAGCTGGGAGTTGGTGGCATCATAAACTGTCACAGCAAGACTGGACAAGGAATATTTGTCAGAGAGTTTGTTGGCAAGCACAAGGACTCTGCAGCTGATCTGTGTGAAAAGTGAAAGAAGATTGAAGATCTTGCTGTAAAGTGTTGGTTGAAGTAGATTGTTTATACATGAATGAGAGGCTGTTGTATGTTTTTTGTAGAAAGGAGAAAAGCCCTGAAAGAAAATGTTTTTTCATTTTTGTGTTTATAACCAGATATTAAAATATATCTAAACTTTCTTAAAAACTCAAATGTATCCATACCTGGCTTGGTGAATCTGACCCAGATAACAAAGCAGGGTCTGCATAAAGCTCAGGTCATACACAAACATCCTTGGGGTGACTCTCAGGTGTTATTCTGACACAGAACTGATTGTGAATGTGTGGACTGTTACATGTCACATCTCAGGAGGCTTCCCCACCCTACAGTGGTGATGGTTGTGTGCACAGGAATCCAGAATGTTGGGTTTCCTAAGGGAAAACTGACAGAGCCAGTCACTTTCTGAAGTTTTTAAAGCAGACACTGCTCTTCAGTGGTCACTGATCCTGGTTATTGTTGGCAGTGATGTCACCAGCTGCAGCCTTGGCACGATGTCCTAAACCAAGTGCTTGTGGTGTTAAAAGTCACTCCCTCTGCAGATCACTCCTTTCTCACATTATTAGTTACAATTACTTCATGAAAATGGAAATTACCCACCCCTGGAGACCTTCTGGGTATTTTTTTTGTTTACCAGATTTTTACTTCAATATTTATTCATCAGCATTAACTCTTGAACTCAGCTCTTGAAGTTCAGCTCAGGGGATAGACAGTTTTGTGGCACTGTTGTCACAGATGAGTTTTAACCCTCTTGTGTATCTTCTGTCTCAGTGGTGATGTTTGTGTATATTTATGTGTGTATATATAGTATATGTAGTACAAATATATATAAAAATAAGCCAATTCTATATTGTATAGAATACCTTAAATTTAGAAATCTGGCTGCTTGATGTGGCCTGATCAGGAGGCCTCTTCTTCAAAGCATGAGGTCTGTGTGGCAGCATCATAACCCCAGAATCCAGTGTGTTGTTGCAGTCAGTGTATTTCCTGGAAAGAACTACTCTAAACTGGAATAGTTGCACTTACTGGCTTTGTTTCCTGCATGATGATGTGAAAATATTAGAGCTGATACAGTTTTATGGAACTCCTAATAAAGCAGCTCTCACAGCAGCGCCCTGAGGAGTTTTTGCCAGTGAGGATGTGCAGTTTCTTGGGCAGTGGGCCTGGAATGGATGCTCTGGGCCTTGTTTGGATAGACACTGGGTGTGCTGAGATGTTGCTGTGTGCAGTTTGCTGTTGCTGGGAATTGTGATCCCAGTGTGACCCTGCTGAGGTGTGACCCTGAGCAGCCCGTGACTGTCAGAGCAGCAGGTGGTGAGTCACCACCACCAGGAAGGAAGAGTCTGGACAGAGTTGTTGCCAAACACTCCCTCAGGGTTCTGGTGTGGGAGCTGGAAATATCAGTGCTACAGAATCGCAGAGTTATGGAATGGTTTGGGTTGGAAGGGACCTTAAAGCCCATCTCAACCCACCCCCTGCCATGGGCAGGGACACCTCCCACCAGCCCAGGCTGCTCCAAGCCCCTGAAAAAACGAGTCATGCTTGGTGTTGGAGAGATAATGGGGTTTGGATTTTTATTCTATTCTTGCTCTTCCCTGAGATTACTGAAGTGTTACAACCTTTGCTCCTTAAATAAGCACATTAGCATTTATTGCAACCTTTTCACTGAAAAAACACCACTCTGACTTTTTAATATTTCATGGAACAGAATTATAAATTGCAGCTAAATGTTTTGAAATGGCTTTGAACCCCTTTTCTCATTACAGACTGTTTGCCTTGCCTCTTGAAACACTCCAGTGTATAACCCTTCAGTGATTCCCTTCCCCATCCCTTTTTTTATTCTTTGCTGCTCTAAGAAACAGTGTCTATGAATGCAAGTAAACTTGTGGAAAGAGGTATCAAAGAGAAAAAATAAATCATAAATGCTTTTGTGAGGATGTTACAACTACAGTATTAAACATTATTATGTGTATTTAAGGCTCAGATATATCTCTGTGTATCAGAGCAAGTATATGTCTTATTAAAATATTTTCCTCCATGGAATGTCAGATTATAAAGAGAATCCAGTTTTCTGGGGATGGTGCTGTGTCATCAAGTGTTGTTGAGACATTAAGGGCATTGTGTGGTCTGACACAAATGTTTATTTGCTCAGTAGCTGTAATGTGGAAAGTTCATGCAGGATATGCCACTGTAATTCCTCTTTGCCTTGAGCAGTTGGACATAAGTCTCTTTTTTTTTTGTTTGTTGTTGCAGAAATCCATAACCATGAGCCTTGTTCAAAACTCTTTAGGTAAGCTTTTTTTCTTGTCTTCCTGTGTTGGCTGCAGAATATAAAACTGTGGAGCTCCCTGCAATGTATTAGCATTTCCAATGTCCCTGCCAGTGTTTGCTCACCTGATGGTATTACAGAAATCCATGGAAATGGCACCGACCATGACAATGAAAATATGAGATTACAGTTTTAGTAGCACTTACCTTGGATCAGCAGGGACTTCTTTCTCTGTCTCTTTGAGTTTCCATCTTGTGTGGCTGGTGGAGGTAGGACAGCAGTCAGTTCAAATCATACCACTCTGATAATGAGGATGAATGTCAAAATCAATTTATATTATTGTAGTCTTAGGTTGTCTCTGCCCTGGCCTGGTGGGTCCCAGCACACCCTGTGTGCCCTAACCCTGTGCCTTGCTGGGTTAACAAGTTGGTCTGTAGTTGGTTGTACCGACCTGCACCAACTAATTATTCTGAATCTTTCAGCTTTCTAGTTGTTTTTGCTTTCTGATCTCCTGAACTCCAGAATTTAAATTAAATATGGGGCTGATGTATTCTATTTAACAGCTTCCATCTATTTACATGTGGATTTTCTCTGTAGTTTTCAATGGCTTCCACAGCACTGTCTAGAATTCCTTTTTAGAAGGAATTCCTAATTAATCTCCTCTTGTCTTTATTTAGAGATTTCCAGCCAATTAAGAAGACACAGTAGCTTAGATATTATGAGTGACAGTGGTTGCATTGAGACAAAAGCTGCAGCCAGTCACTTGCTGTGTGATAATTACAGAGAGGCTCCTCTGAACGCAGTGATTGAAATGCTGCAGACTCCACACATGGAGATAATATCCCAGTGTCTGGGAGGCTCCTCCTGGATCCCAGGGATGCTTTGTGCAGCACAAATCCAAACGGGTCACGTTCACTGCTTCCCCCAGTCAAGAAATGGGTTGTTGGAGCCTGAGCTGCTGCAGGGAGGGGAGAACTGGCTCCCTGTGCTGCACCAGGGAAGCTCTCACAGCTCAGTCACTTTTTATCCCTACCAGAGTGTGCTGTTGGTTGTTCTGCTCCAGTGATTGTAGCAGATGCTGATTTGGGGGTTTTCTTCCTTACCCTTTTGACTTCAGCATAGCCAATGTGAGGCCTGTTTCTCACCCAGTCTGTTCTTGTGAGCTGGCACTGCTGGTGTTGAGTATAACAGGCTTGGTTCCAATGCTGTTACTGAAAAAGGATTTTTAAAAGATTGATGTCTCTCTGCAGTTTTCACATGGATGTCTTTCATTAGGTACTAGTTGCTCATCCAGTAAGATAATTATCCTTATAAAGCACAGAAAGAGAAGAAGTTGGATATCTGCTGCTTACCAGAATGTATAAATAAATATTGTGAACCTGAAGTGAAAAGATTATGCAAATATTATATATCTCAAATTAGTAACCAGTTGTAGTCCAAATTTTCACCACAACTTGCATGTCGAAGCAAATGGTATTTCCACCCTTATTTACCAGCCAAGTACCAAGCTCAGGATTTTCTGTTGTGCTTTTTTACCCCCACCCACAAGAGCTGAGATCATAAACCAGAGTGTTTCCCTACACTGCTGGAGGTGTTAGTGATACCAACTCTTAAAAGAGAGTAAGAACTTGGCAGGTAAGTCAGGGAGGATCCTATTTTCAGATGATTTTACTTTTATCATGCAGTGTGATCTACTTGAATTTATAAACCTGTGTGTGTAGGTAGGTGTATAAATGCTTAAATCTGTTGTATCCTCAAAATAGCAACATGCCAGGGTTTGTGCCTCAGTTCTGGAGACAGAGCCAGATGGACAGACCATGATACTTTGGGTTATTGCTGCCCCTTTTGGCTTCAAGGGTCCAACCACGTGAGTTTAGGTTGTAGGACTGGAGCTCAAGTAGCTGCATGGAAAATGGCCCTGCTTCCCTTTCTTCTGTGCAGGTGGGCCTCATGATCAGAGCAGGGGTTTACAGAATGCTGATCAAAATAAAAATAAACAGTGCATTAGAATCACAGAATGGATTGGGTTGGAAAAGACCTCCGAGATCATCAAGTCCAACCCTTGGGCCAACTCCAGTCCCTTTACCAGATCATGGCACTCAGTGCCATGGCCAAGCTCAGTTGAAAAACCTCCAGGGATGGGGAATCCACCCCCTCCCTGGGCAGCCCATTCCAATGCCTGAGCACTCTCTCTGCAAAGAATTTTTTCCTGATCTCCAGCTTAAATTTCCCCTGGCAGAGCTTGCGCCCATCGTGCCCCCTTGTCCTATTGCTGAGTGCCTGGGAGTTATTTATGTTGATAAAGGTGAAACTCTGGCAGTTGCTTTGTACTGTATAGAATACCATCTATTTGAAGAATATTTAAAGTGTAAATTATTTACTTTAACACGTGTGTGTAAACTGTGTGTCTGCATTTCTCTCTTCCTTTTTTGGTTCAAGCTTTTATGACTATGCGGGCAAGGTTAATGAGGAGAGTTTGGACAGGATTCTTAAAGACCGAAGAAAAGTAAGTTTTCTCTCTTTTCCTCCTTTTCTGGTCATTAGGAAGAGTGGCTTTGGAAAACAAATGAACAGAAAAAGCTAGTTAACTAGAAGAAATATTTTCTTGTTCACAAATCTGATGTTTTGTTTTGATCCTGGGCTTACCCTGTGTAGAAGTTTGTGGGTTTTTTGGTTAAATCGGGGTCTAATTTTCCTACAGAATTGCAAAGGATTTAAGTGTAGGTGTCCAAGAGTGAAGGACTGCATTAACCCACTCAAATTTCTGAGCTAAAAATGTGGCAGAATGATTGTGTACTTTGTTGCTGAGCCCAACAGAAATGTAGTTGATCTGAAAATCTGTTCTAAACAGTTCATTTAAAAGAATTGTAATGATACAGCCTTGTGATTGCAATTTTTGCACTGTCAGTTTTAAACTGGAATAACTTTTCTATGTCACAGCTTTAAGATGTTTAAAAATTTTGTCACAGCTTTACATCATGCCTGTGTTGTTAGTAGCACAGCCAGTATTAAGATTAAATTTTATTAGTTAATTGGAGAAGAGTCAAACCTTTCCTAATTTTCTAAGAATTGTTCCAGAGGCTCTTAAGAACTGACACATCAGGTGTGGTTTCCTTATATAGTGAAGTGATGGACTGAGATTCCAGTCCTGAATCCTGAACTCTGTGACCCTGTAACTCTACTCTAGAACATGACAGAGGATGTTAAGTTCCCTCTCAGGAGATGAGGCAAAAAACATAATTAAAAAATGTTCGTGTCCCACTAATTTTCAGTTCCATGTAATTTGTTAAGGATCTGCTTTGCAGGCAGACCAGGTGCATTGTCTGTGGGGGGAAAGCTGGGAAAACCAGAGAAAATAAAACTTACAAGTGTCTTGTGACTAAAGCACCACAGATTCAATGACACAAATTGTCATAATGTCAGAAAAAGAAAGAAGTGCTGTCTGGGAACAAAGACAGTCTTGTATTGTCTTTTATTTGCAAACTAAGCAGGCCTTATTACTGTAATAGTGTAACCAGGATGAAACCAAGACAATTACATTCAGACTAAATAATTTCATATTTAATAAAACAAGTTAAAACCAAAGCTTCCTATTTGTTATTTAACATGGGAGTTATATTGTTGTATAGTTGATAGTCATGTTGTAACAGGTTGTCACTTTTTGGGGGGTTATTTCATAGGTGCAAATCTCTGGGAATTCAGTTTGTTTTGCTGTGATAAAGCTTTTGGCTAATTGTGACACCACAATTTGTGACACCACAATTTGTGACACCACAATTTTAGCCACTTTATGCTCAGAAGGTGAGTCTGTATCTCTCTCACTTTCCTGCTGTGCTTTGGTTACAGAACGTTATTGGGTGGTACAGATTTAGGAGGAACACTCAGCAGCAAATGTCCTACAGAGAGCACATCATCCACAAGCAGCTGACACACATCCTTGGAGTGCCTGATCTTGTCTTCCTTCTCTTCAGCTTCATTTCCACTGCAAATAACTCAACACATGCTTTAGAATATGTACTTTTTAGACCAAACCGAAGGTAAGCAATTGCTGTGTGTGAACCAAACCTCGTTTTTGGTTCTGCTTCTTACTGTTATTCTTCACACTATTTAGCAGTTTGTACAATTATATGTAAAGAAGGTTTTATGCTTATCTAATGATATCTTGGGATACACTTGTTAGTGTAACAACTCACCACTTGTTAGTGATTATAGTTTTTTTCCTGTGCAAATACTTTATAAAATAAAGTTGGGGATGAGCAAAAATTATTTTCAGTCTTTAAATCATCAAACAAACAAAAAGTATATTGTAGGAGACATCAGATATCAGCACTATGTTTCTTACAGACCTGAATGTATCTGTGGTAGTTTGAGTGCACATTTCAAAGGTTCTAAGAGCTATGGAGGTAGGTCCATCTCAAGGGAGTTTTTGATCCTGCATTTATTTTGAAGACAACTTGTAATATTTAGCAGTTTTTATAACAAACCTGATGCAGAAGCTGTAAAATCAGATGAGTTGTGATTGTCAGAGAGCTGGGATAATATCAAGGCTATTGTGAAGAATCTTTTGCAAAATGAACTAAGAAGTCTCTCTGAACTTTCTCTACAGGTATAATCAAAGGGTGTCACTTACTATTCCTAATCTAGGCAACACTAGTCAACAGGAATACAAAGTTTCTTCAGTGCCAAATACTTCTCAGAATTATGCCAAAGTTATTAAGGAACACGGGTAAGGATTTTTGTCTTCCAGCTCTGTGTTCTGTGTCTTCCAAAGAATGCTACAAATGGGCATTTCAGCAGGAAAAAGTTGTTCTGGAGGAGAATGATCAGTTCCTACTCTGCTCTTTTCCTACTTGGAATTGACTCCTTCAGAAGAACAAAGAGAACTCAGTGCACTGCTCAGGAAAGCAGAGTTGGTGTGGCCAGTCCATACTCTGGGCCTTCTGGTTTGATTTCCACCCACCATCCACCTCCCCAAGGAATTCTGTGTGCAGGCTTGATTTAAAACTTGAACTCTGCCTAGGAAGTGTTGAAGTCTTGTTGTTTTTCTTGAGTATTTTTAATTACATGCTGTAAATGCCAAGTACGTGTTCTGGCTGTTAACACTGAAATTATACAAGCTTGAAGATTTCTGCATAAGTTTAATCTCATTCAAATGAGACTTTATTGCTCCAGGAGGAGCTTTGGTATTGAATATGCTGCTGTCCAAATTTTGGTTCTTGACAGTATGGTACATTTTTAGCAATATACTATTGCTAAAATACCATATTCAGCAATAAAATACATTTTAGAAACACAGTGATTGACTGATTAACACCAATTCAAAGAGAACATGAGCTAGAAACCTGTGTTGTCTTTTCTAACTAATGGTTTCTCCTTTGCTTCCTTTTTTAGTACTGATTTTTTTGACAAAGATGGAGTCATGAAGGACATCAGGGCTATATATCAGGTTTATAATGCACTTCAGGAAAAAGTACAGGTAACCTCCTTTACTTCACACTGGTCAGGATGTAGCTGGCATCTTTTATTCATCCTTTGGTTAAACCAGGAGATAGAGATTTTTAGAGCTCATAAGCAGTTATCATGAACTGTAGGAATAGCAGTCTGATTTTGGTAATGAAATGGGCCAGTTTCTATTTAATGTGTGCATTTCCAGTCTGTAAAAGTGGTTGGTATGAATCACAGTTTCACAGAATCCCAGACTATTCTGAGTTGGGAGGGACCCACAATGATCATCGAGTCCAACTCTTAAGTCAATGGCCTAGATAGGGGATTGGACCCATGACCTTGGCATTATTACAGCCAAGTTTTAACCAGCTGAGTGTCATCAGTTCTTTCTCTTTTGCAAGTAAATGATTCAATACTTAGTGGGTTTTGGGAGATGTTAGTTATTTTTAAGAGTATGCATTGAAGTGGAGCCTTGCTGAAGCAAGAGATTTGCAGAGGTTTAAAAATGACTCCTAGCTCTGGGTATGGAGCATCAGCAGAGCTCCATCTGTTAGTTAACACTTGTGTGGAGCATGAGTGAATCCTGCTTTAAATGTGCCAAAGCATCTGAAAGTGCCTGGAGTGTTAGATCTGCTCAGTGTGAGCTGTCAGCTCCCAGCTTGTCCTGTGTGAAGAGCAGCGTGGCTGTGCTGCCCCAGGAGCTCACACAGCTGCTAATTGTGCTGCAGCCACAGCTTGTTCCCAGGCTTGCCCTCTGCATCTGCCCTGGGGGGATTTGTGTTACTGTTTTGGCTCAGCTCCTGGAGCAGGGAACAGGCAGCAATCCCTCACTCATCCCCTCACCCTGCTCTTCCCCAGTGGGAAGTTGCTGCTTCCCAACCTGCCTGGTAGGGTGGGTAAGGCACAAACAGGGCAGCTTCAGGGGTCAGGAAAACTTACCTTCAGAGCTCTATCCCTGTAGGTACTGGCATTGTTTGTAGTGCTGGTTGTGCCCAGAGCACGTGTATCCTTTGTGCTCCTGCTGGTGTTTGTTCAGGAAAGAGACTGAGGGGCTGGAGCGGGGCCAGAGGAGAGCAACGAGGCTGGAGAAGGGACTGGAGCACAAGTGCTGTGGGGAGAGGCTGAGGGAGCTGGGGGTGTTTAGCCTGAAGAAGAGGAGACTCAGAGGTGACCTCAGCACTGTCTGGAACTACCTGAAGGGAAGTTGTGGCCAGGTGGGGGTTGGTCTCTTCTCCCAAGCACTCAGCAATAGGACAAGGGGGCACAATGGGCTCAAGCTCTGCCAGGGAAAATTGAAGTGGGAGATCAAGAAAAAATTCTTTGCAGAGAGAGTGCTCAGGGATTGGAATGGGCTGCCCAGAGAGGGGCAGGAGGTTTTTCAACTGAGCTTGGCCGTGGCACTGAGTGCCATGATCTGGTAAAGGGACTGGAGTTGGCCCAAGGGTTGGACTTGATGATCTAGGAGGTCTCTTCCAACCCAATCCATTCTATCATTTTATGAATAACTGTATCTGGAAAATGGAAATGGGGTTGTTTAGCTGGAGAAAAGGAGGGTTGGGGGGGACTTCATTGCTCTACAACCACCTGACAGGAGGGTGTGGCCAGGTGGGGTTTGGGCTGTGCTCCCAGGGTACAAGGGACAGGACCAGAGGAAACAGCCTCAAGTTGCACCACTGCAGGTTTAGATTGGCTATTAGGAAAAGTGTTTTCACTGAAGGGGTTATCAGGCATTGCAACGGGATACCCAGGGAAGCAGTGGAGTCACCATGCCTGGGAGTGTTCAAAAAACATGTGGATGCAGCACCTGGTTTAGTGGTGAACATGGTGCTGGTGCTGGTGCTGGGCTGGAAGTTGAACTCGATCTTAAAGGTCTTCTCCAACCTCAACAATTCCAACCTCATCAGGGAGTTGTCTTCCTACCTGACAGAACTGTAACTGTGTTGTATGTCACTGTGTAAATCATGTACAAGGTTTATAGAGCTTAAAACTAATTTAGGTGTTGGCTGAACTTTTACCTTTAAAGTGACTGTCTCCCAGAGAATGTTACAAGACTGAAAACCAGTTTTTTGGTTAAGCAGCTTAGACATGTATTTGCATTTTTACCCAATTAAACTTGTGAAAATTAGATAATCAAAAACATAGTTCATGTTTTTCAGTTCTGTAGATAAGGCCCCTCATAGTCACCTTTGGGAGAAGAAACAGCTTGTAGGGTTGTGTACAGTTCAAAACAGATCATGGTTAATGATAATGACCAATACATGAATCACAGGATGGGTTGGGTTGGAAGGGACCTTAATGACCATCTGATTCCACCCCCTGCCAAGGGCAGGGACACCTTTCACTCTGCCAGGTTGCTCCAAGCCCCATCCAGCCTGGCCTTGGACACTTACAGGGATGGAGCATTAACTAACTTTGGATCTTACTACAAATCTTCTGGAATGATGAATTATTTGGAAATGCTTTTCCTGTAATGCAGCAGTTGGGCATTGGCAACACCCAGTAAAGAAAATGATCTTGAGGTTGAGCATCATACAGTGAACTCGTGCTTTTAATGGCTTCCTGTCTGGTAGTAGCTTTATTAATGCTGTCATGGAAGTATTTAATGTATTTTTGCACAGTCTTAGCATATCTTATGTTTTTCTCCCAGGCAGTGTGTATAGATGTAGAAAAAAGTGAACGTGTTGTTGAATCTTTTCAAGCTGATGTAAACAACTTAAAAAGGCAAATCGCACAGAAGAAGAATGAAAAAGAACAAGAAATAAGTAAGTTGCCTGTTAATTACGTTTTCTTTTTTTCAGAAGCAGGTGCTGTAAGGACAAAAGGTTTTGTGGAATTAAAATAATCGTTTTATTCCTGATAACTCGTGAGAAAAAAGTCCCATTGGGAAGGGTGTATGATGAACTTTTGTTGGATAACACCTGAACTGTGCCCGTGTGGGTACTGCAGGTATTTCTGTGGAGTCATCCAGAGTTAGCAAAGCTGAAAACACAGGAGAGAGACAACACTGTAGAGAAAGAATGAGAAAGTCAGTTCTGGAATAACACAGGCAAAGGTCACTTGTAGGAAAGGAAAAGTGCCAAAAACAAATATAAGAGATTCCTTTTGAGGGAAAGAAACAGGCTACTGTGTTTACAGAACAGGAGCTATCCATGGTTTTATGAAACCTTTATTCCCATTCCCACTCTCCATTCCCACTCTCACTTGCTGGCTTAGTGGGGAGCAAGTTTAGCACTGAAATACCACCTTTCAACATAGAACTCAATCTTTTTAGGTGATCATCTCTTTTTGCTGCTCCATAATTTCCTGAATCAGTGAAACTTGTGTGAGCGGATCTGCTTGGTTGCTACACTGTCCCTCTGGCCTCAAAACTGAGTGTGGCCTCAGGAGACTTTTGCTTAGGAGTAGGTAAGTTTTGTGAAGAGCTTGGACCTTTCCAAGGAGATGCTGCTGGTCCAATTTAATTTGTGAGTGCAAGGGAAGACTGAAGGTAGGGAGTAGGAGCAGAGGGAATACACAAATGGGAAGTAAGATTAAAACACAAGTAAGCAAATTACACTTTTCAACAAACACTGCCTCTTTTTTTCAGTGTTTTGAAGTGATAAGCAAATAACCCAATTTTGTCATTTTGGCTTCTGTTACTTGTGTGGCCTGTTATCTAAAGCTGTGTCTGACACTAAAAGATGGTTTTGGTGGGTGAACACCCTGAACTCTGCAGTGGCCCCACAGCTGCTGTGAGTGGGTATTTTATTTCCTCCAAGCTGCAAGGTACTGTTACCACATGAGCATTTCAGAGCACAGTTTGATCTGTCAGCCCAGGTTCTCCTTCCCTGAACCCCAGAGATAAGGTGAGAGAACCAGGATTAGCTCCAGACCATTTAAAAGATGGAAGTGCATGAGTCACTGCTGTTTCCTGCTTGGCTGTAGATGAAGCAGGCAGGGAACTGCTACTATGGAGAAGTAGAGGTGGGTATTTGGTGTGACTGGAGCTGCTCCAGTTATATGGGAAAGTTGGGGTAGGAGGAAGAAGAGCAGTCTGTGCTCGCCCCTGTGTACTACCAGTGAGATGCAAATGCTGGACTGAAAACTCACCCAGAGCAGATAATCATGTGGTAGGGCTGAAACAAGAAAACATTCAGCTTGTAACTCTGCAGTATTTTTAGATGTGAGTATTTAAATGCTGAGTCTGGTCTTGTGTTCTCTCACTTGCTCAATATTGGGAGAGAATTTCCTTGGGTTTAGTGAGTTAAATATTCCACTTAATCATTCTCAGGGCTGGAGGAAGAGGGAGCACTTGATTCCAGTTCCTGCAGTAGTGTTGTATGAAAGCTTGTTATTCTTAAAAACTTTTGGTTAACAGGCTGTGATTTTACACTCCAGTATGAAAGTCAGACTTTAGTTATCCTGAAGGATTTTGTACATGTAAGAGCACGTTCCAGGGGATGGTGAGAGCTGTGCACTTCCCAGGTGCCAGGAAATCTCCCACTGCAGTCCTTGTGTTGAGGACCAAACATGGAGTGCTCTTGCACAGACACTTGAGGGAATATACACCTTTTATTCCTAAGGAACATCTCGTTGACTTGATGAAAGGAACTCTTCACCCTTCATTTGTGTTTTTCCAGAAATGTGTTGTTACAGTAAGAGCTGATCCTACTTTGGCTGTGACCTTACATGTCCCAGTGTCAACTCTGACAGGTGTTTGGAGGTTAATAACCACTTAGAAACCAGGCAAAAACTTCAGTCTCCCAGTGCTTAACAACACTTCCTGCCAGGAAGTTTTTCCTCGTGCCTTATGTGCACTGACTTTCCTTTCCACAGCAGCCTCTTGGGCACATTTGAAGAGTGAAACTGTTTCCCCAGTCTTCCCTTCTGATCCCTGTTATTGCAGCCTTTCCTCTTAGGCCATGAGTTTTAGATATTTAATGAGTCCTTATCTTGGAGTTTCTCCAGTTTTTCCCTATTTTTTAAACTGTGGTGTTCAAAATTAGATGTGTTCCAGTTCTTAACCATTGCAGTGCAATGATACATACCTGTTTCTCACCAGCTGAACACACTTCATGCATGTTGGTATTTATAGTTTGCACAGATCAAGTGTTTCTTTTCTGCAGAGGGATGCAACTGTTCCTCATTTTGCAGGTCTTTATTCCTGTGCACATCTTCCTTAAAATATTTTCCATGTCATCTCATTTAAGATGACTTTCACCCTCCTGTTCTGATAACCCTGTTACACCTGCAGCTGTAATTCCATCATTTAGGTTTTATTGAGAGTATAATTTTTAAAGTAGTAATTTGAGGGAAGAAAACAAGGTAACTTCTTTTCAGGTACTCATGAGATTGTCCCCAGGCACAAGGGGCATTGGAAGAGAAAGTACAAAATGATATTTTTAAGATGTAATGTCAAAAATCAGCTATCACAGATGAAAAGTGAATTGAGCTTTCAGGACTTAATAAGACATAGATGGAGAGGAGCAGCCACAATGAGCCCTACCAGAGGTGGTTTTGGATATGAGGAAAAACAGAAAAATACAGAGGAAAGAAGAGATGGAAACAGCCAGAGGCTGTGGAAACATCCTGTATCTGTGTTTTTTGGGAGCTTAAACTGGAAGAGATGAACTGCACAGGATGACTGTGCACATGGAAACGTAGCACACCTGCACTTGCATAGTTCATTTGCTTTCTGACACATTCTAGTTTTGAAATGGGATCACTGGGATAATTGAGCTGTGCTGATACTGATGAGTTCCATGGCTGCACTGCTGAATTTAGGGCAGTTTGTCACGCTCCAAGAGTAGGATGTAGCAATAAGCAGGATTTGATGTGATGGGCAGGGATAACATATTGGTGACTATACAAAGCAAAAATCAGAATGGTAAAAGACAAGTAGTGGAGACTGAGAGAACAAGATCCAGAGCTGGAGTTGGAAAGCCGTGCCAGGGATGAACATTAGAGGTGACCTCATCACTGTCTAGAACTCCCTGAAGGGAAGTTCTGGCCAGGTGGGGGTTGGTCTCTTCTCCCAGACACTCAGCAATAGGACAAGGGGCCACGATGGGCTCAAGCTCTGCCAGGGGAAATTGAAGTTGGAGATCAGAAAAAAATTCTTTGCTGAGAGAGTGCTCAGGCATTGGAATGGGCTGCCCAGAGAGGGGGTGGATTCTCCATCCCTGGAGGATTTTAACCTGAGCTTGGCCATGGCACTGAGTGCCATGATCTGGTAAAGGGACTGGAGTTGGCCCAAGGGTTGGACTTGATCATCTGGGAGGTCTTTTCCAACCCAATCCATTCTGTGATTCTGTGATTTGACAGCAACCAGAAAGAAAGGAGAGAGGACAGCGCCGTGTGGTGGTCTCAGGCCGGATATGTGAAGCACAGTGCCAAGCAAGCATTAAGTACCCCCATGTTCTTTGTTTTGTAGGAATGCAGCAAGCAATTCTAAGCAGGCAGATGCCAACAGATAACTTGGAGCCCATGTTTGTTTCCCGAATGTCCTACACTGGCTTTGCTGTGGAAGGCTGCACGCTGGAAGACTCGGATGTGTCTGATCCTCCCCCTCCATACTCCGACTTCCACGCGCCCAGCCAGGACAGTGCTGCTGGTGCTGGGCTCCTGGACAGCAGTGTCTTCATGCCTCGGCCCCAGGCTGTAGGTTCTTCCAGTTATGTGTCCTCAAATGCAGGATTGAAATACTCCGGTAACGGAGCATCCCTGCCATCTTCCCAAAGAGCGGTCGGTGACAATGTTGACGAGTCAGAAGACAGTGATTATGAGAATTTGCTTGAACCCACAGAGTCCTCTGACAGTGAATACTCACAGACAAGGGATTCACGGCCTTCAGCACATCCCGGTGGTGATTCCAGGAACACTCAAACTTCTCAGATTTGATAGGGGGGGAAAAAAACAACATCCACGACACTGTTTTTTCATAATTGTTGCCGAGAGATTTTGGGGATTTAACCTGGAGGAAATGAACTACACAGGATTACTGTGCACACAACATGTAGAAGACTTGCACTAGATGGTTTATTCACCTTGTGATACATTTTGCAAGTTTTATAATGGAATCATTAGGATAATCAAGTTGTACTAATACTGATGAGGTTCATGGATGTACCGGTAAATTTAGGCAAAATGAAATTTATAGAGATCTTGTAGCTTTTGTTGCCATATTTTCTTTAAGACAATAAATTGGGATGTAGTAACTAAGCACAGTTAGTCTACAGATAATGTTCTCAAATCAAAACTTACCTCTTGCACTATCATGCCTTGAATTTTAATTTTTGAAAGGGAATAAATGTGTCAGCCGCCTTCAAAATAGCTTTGTATGGTAAGCCAAATTGGCCTTTGCAAGCAAGGAAATATTGATAATTCTGAGAAGCCTGATTGGAAAAGATGTGGTCAAACTTCTTCTGTGGGTATACTCTTATCAGAGGGGGGCTGTGGTTGGACATTTCTTACAAGCAGAATGTGTCTCACTTCAAGTGATGGTTGCCTTTTTTTCTGTAAAGGGTGGGGGGGGTGGGATGGCTGGTAAATCATCCAAATGAATGTCATAAATATAATTATTCTGGTTCCACTGGGTTTACAATGACTTTACGCCACACTGGCCTCATTTGTTGTCTCATTGGTTATTTTAGCATAAATACAAAGTGCACATCCAGGAGTAATGACCGACAGAAGTAGTAAATTCCATCCTGATTGGACTTTGGAGTCTGCAAATTGCAAACATCAGAGACTGCTTCTTGCATTTCATTTGCATCTGAGTACTGGATTTACGCTTCTAGATGAGTTTTTTATGTGTTAAATAGGGGATAGGGTAGGAGAAGATTGTTTGGAGAGTCCCCTGGGTTTATTACCTCTTTTCCTCTGGGTGAAACGTGTAAATGATTATTTTAATTTGAAATTACAGCTCTTGTCAAAAACTGCCGGTTGGGGTAAATGAAGTGTGGTATATTTAGAGAATTTCATGTTTGGATGCACTTACTTTTATTTAAATACTGCTTGTATGCTAACGTTGCCCAAAATATGTGAAATTGTGCCACTAAGAAGTTTGTATTATTGGATTTATCCCTGATGTGTAAATGAGAAAATACACATTTTAAGATGAGGTTCTGCAGCATTTATCACTTGAGGTGTCAGTAACCACTTCTTTGGTTTTACACCCAGAACAGCGAAGCAGTCACTTAAATATTTCAATTATATCAGATTTACACACTGAAATTTTAGTCTTTTGGATCATATCTGTAGGCAAAAGTCTGTTCCTTACCCTCTCCTTACCTGTACTAAATTAAGCAAAATAACTTTGGGAAAAACAAGATGTTAAAATTGCCACACTTCTACCGAGTGTTTCCACCTTTAAACATCCAGTGCTCTGATTTTAACTATTTTACATTATTCTCGTTAGCCTTAACTGATGGATTTTGTCTTGGAGTGTTGCAATCCTTTGGAACAGAGACTTGCTCTGGAGTTTATACCTGTGGTTCAGGTACAAACATGTCAGTGTTGGAATCAGAGTTGACAGGTTGGCAACCACAGTCTTTTATTTTTATTCTGCACAGAAACCTGCAAAATGTACATCTCTGACAAAGCAGTTAAATGTGACAATAAAATCTTATTTAATCCTGTAGCATAGATTTTAATACTTGTCAGGTTCCTCCTTAGTGAAAGAACTCCCTGTGGTACAGAAATGCAGCTCAGAAATGGTGGTTTGTCAGATCTGCTCAGTTTGGGGGCCTGAGGGGGAGAAGGCAGCTCTGTGCCATGTGTATTCCATGTTTGTGGTGGTACAAAATCCTGGAATTCTGAGGTTTTATACCAAAACTTGCCTTGGTTTTACATACAAAAAGTAGGTGATTGAAGGTGGCACAGGTGTGTCCTTGTGCTGACTCATAAGAACGTTGTGCTGACTCATAAGAACAAAGGGTGTGGGGTTATTTATATATATTTTTAAAATTCGGGTCATATCCTGGGAAAAACACACATGACTGGATTTTGCAGTTTTCATTGCAGTCCTGCTAAATGCAACCATGTTGGGCTGTGATCTGCCTGAAGGGAGCAGCTTTAGTCATAAAACTGGAGCTTCACACCAGTGGACCCCCAGTTTTGCATGCCTGACTCATGGATAGTGTCTCCTGGTCATTCCCAGGAGCACAGAGCCCAGGAGCAGGGCCTGGGGGTGTGTTGTCTCACACAATCCCAGACTATTCTTTGTTGGAAGGGACCCACAAGGGTCATCGAGTCCAACTCTCAAGTCAATGGCCCACACAGGGGGTTGAACCCATGGCCTTGGCATTATTACAGCCAAGTTTTAACCAACTGAGCTCATCTCTCACCAACAGAGAGGCAGCATTGTGGAAATGCTACTGGAAACTGGCAGTGGTGCCTTCCAATTCCAAATCCTGGAGTTTTTCTGGTGCAGTGAAATGTTTTCTGGTTTAGTGCTGTGAGAAACCTGGAGTTGCTGTTTGTTTCCAACTTTACTCTGATGGTTTATAGTAGAAGAATGGGACTGTACCATATGGAGAGGCTCAGTGAGTTAGAGCTCTCACATATGCTTACAAAAGGAAGCATCACCAAATATTTCTGAAATTAGCTCGGATTGACACCACAGGAGTCTCCAAGTCCTCTCTGCTTATGGTTGGTGTGTGTTGGCAGAAAGACACGTGAGCATCGTTAATTTTGGCATATTCATGACTCTGCAGCTTTGGAGTTCGTGTCTCACATCTCCTGACTGCTTGGGGACATCTCAGTGCCTCTGACATGTCCTGAGTTAAAATTTAAAGGGAAGCTGTCACTGTTTCATGTAGCAGCAAAATAAAATCAACAAACTGGTAAGATTTCCTGTTAAGTGGGAAGATGCTTCAGACTAAACTACAATCAGACTGAAACTTGCCATTTTTTGTTGCTGCAAGGTTTAATTTAAGCTTTTTGATAACAGACTTGATTTGTTTATTTCTTCCATGGTTCTGCCTCTGCACAGTCCGTGGATCAGCTTGAAAGGTGTTGGCTTTGAGGAGAATCTTGCCCTGGTTTTCTCTTGGTGTGTAAAATTACAGTGGTTGCACACACATTTCTCTGTGATACTGGACTTGTGTGGGGGTGTTTGCATCTGTGTGCACCTTTATGCTGCTCACTTCTGTAGCTTACAGATTTTTAAGAAAACCAAAGTTTAACTGGAGTTTCATTAGTAAATTGACAGGTACTTGGACACCTTCCAGTACCTAAAGGGGCTCCCAGAGAGCTGGAGAGGGGCTTTGGATAAGGGTGTGGAGGGACAGGGCACAGGGAATGTCTTCCCACTGCCAGAGGGGAGGGATAGATGGGATATTGGGAAGGAATTCCTGGCTGGGAGGGTGGGCAGGCCCTGGCACAGGTGCCCAGAGCAGCTGTGGCTGCCCCATCCCTGGGAGTGTCCCAGGCCAGGTTGGACAGGACTTGAAGCACCCTGGGCTGGTGAGAGGTGGCCCTGCCCATGGCAGAGGTGGCACTGGATGGTCTTTCAGGTCCCTTCCACCCCAAACCACTCCATGGCTCTGTGACCTGTCCCAGCCTGTGGTCAGAACAATGACAGGACCATCACAAGGCTCAGATTTGCATTTCACACAGAATCCTGCAGAGCTCTCACCTGCTCCAAGTTTCACACCTCCTGTAACCAAATCTAAGGATGTTTCTTCTAATTGTGTTTTCTTTCTCTTCTCTCTTGAATATAAAGTCTTTCATTGCATTGCAGCCTCTCCACCGAAGTTCCTAAGAGGAGAAAAAAGGAGATTCCCTTGCTGTGAACAAAAATACCTGTGGATTTCCCTCTGGGAATGGGCAGTGTTATTCCCACTGGTGGAAACAGGGAGGGCCATCTCTGGTACTTACCAGCTCCATCAAAGTCGAGGGGGGATGATCATTGTTGTGAGGATCAGAAGGGCTGGAACAGGTGAAAAATGACGGTGTTAGTGGGAAACCCTCCTCCAAAGGGAGCAAATCCTGCATTCCATGGGTTTGTACGGCAGGGAGAGCAGAGGGTCAGGAGAGCTCACTTTACACAAGCTCCATGCTCAGTGAGGTGAGCACTGGGAGACTGTTCTCTTTATTTTGAGGGAATTTCAGGTGCAGCTTCCCAGGAGTTCCTGCAAGTGCAGAGGGATGTCAAAGCAGGTCAGCTGGATGCAGTAAGAGTTGGCTTAAGGAAAGAAGGGATCACCACAATCCCATCAGCTCTCGGCGTGGGTGGGTCCGAATTAAATCCAGCAGTGGGCTGTGTGCCAGTGGAAATCTAGGAGGTTTTTCCATCTAGGAAAGGAGCTTTTTCCTCTGTCTGACCTTTAAACAAGACACTAACTTGCAGCTCCTTGTCTTTTCCCTAGGCATCCTCCAGGGAAAGCAAAACGTTATTGCCTTTTCCAGGCTTATTAGGGAAAGGTGCCTGCTGAGCTGTGCAGAAGGAGCTCAAGGCTGGGAAAGCTGCTGCTTTGCAGCACTCCAGGTCGCTGCAGGGTTGTGCATTAATTATTTCCAGCTCTCCTGGGATCCTGTGGTGCCAAGCCATGCCAGGGGCTCTGCCAGCACTGGGATCTGGGGACTCACCTGGTGCCAAAGAGAAGAGTTGCTTGTTTCCCTTGTGTGGATTTGTGCACTATGTATTTATTTCCTTTGGTTTTATTGGAGAAAGTGTCAGGAAGGGAAAGCCTGAGAGCCCACAAGAGACAAGGCAGTAATAGAATAAACATGCAGGTGTTTCGAAATTTTTCTATAATAAGCCATGTGATTGTTTTAAAGAAACTTTATTACTGAAGTTTTTTTCCTGCTCAACATTTTGCTCTGGGCTAATGTGGGGTTTTTTTCTAAAGGAGGAAAACCAGTACTGCTGAGAGTTTTCCCTTCACAAGGCCCATTTTCACCATGAGGGTTGGTCCAACAAATTTTATTTGTGCCAGTTTGTGATTTCTAACACATTTTCAAGAGCAAGGGGCTGCTGGTCTGGAGTACTTTTAAGGAATAGCTAATTTTAGCCATAAATGCAGTCTGCAGTCATCTTAAATAACATGTTAATAGAATCATAGAATGGATTGGGTTGGAAAAGACCTCCGAGATCAAGTCCAACCCTTGGTCCAACTCCAGTCCCTTTACCAGATCATGGCACTCAGTGCCACGGCCAAGCTCAGCTGAAAAACCTCCAGGGATGGGGAATCCACCTCCTCTCTGGACAGCCCATTCCAATGCCTGAGCACTCTCTCTGGAAATAATTTTTTCCTGATTTCCAACTTCAATTTCCCCTGGCAGAGCTTGAGCCCATCGTGCTCCCTTGTCCTATTGCTGAGTGCCTGGGAGAAGAGACCAACCCCCACCTGGCCAGAACTTCCCTTCATATTCGGGGCTTATGGAAAAAGTTCATGGAACAGAATGACAGCACTGAGATGCTGTGGCTGGAACTTCCCAGTCTGAGCAACTGGAGTTCCCACTGAAGGGCACCATGGAAGGCACTTTGCTATTCCACACGTTTTTATCTTAAGCCTATAGAGAGGTTTGAATCATAGAAGGATTTGGGTTGGGGGGGACCTTAAAGATCATTGTCAGTGCAATAATCCAAGGCTTCAGTGTGCAGGGAGATTAATGCTTTGCTGACTTTGGGTATATGAAAAGAGCTGTCACCTGCTAATAATAACTCTGAGTAAAGTGATGTTAAATGATAACTCTTAACATAGTGATGTTAAATTTAATGCAGCCTGAAAAGAAAGCTGAGCTTTCCAGGAGTGTGCACCAGCCATGCAGTGAAGGGGGAGTCTTGATTGCCACTGAGATGAAACCTTTGTTTCATTAAGGGCTGTTGTGCAGGTCCCTCCTTTTCCTCTGATATCAGAAATGCTCAGTTGCACATTGAATACGTGATGGATCTTAGGCACTCTCAGCAAGCACCAGGAATGCAAAATCCCTGATCCTGAGGGTGGTGGGGTAATGCAAAGAACCCAGGGAAACCGTGGGGAGTTGTTTTAACAAGGAGCACAGCATGGAATGGGAGACAGCTGCACCAATACAGCCTCACAGCTGCACCAATACAGCCTCACAGCTGCACCAATACAGCCTCACAGCTGCAGGATGGGACCCGCCTCCTCCTGCCAGCAGGATTATCAGAATTTAGAGAGGGGATGGAGAACACTCCTACTCACTTCAGCAAGGAAGACCTCTGGCTCTTTTAGTCCTAGATCCTGCCTTGAACTTTGAAGGGCCATATAATAAATCCCTGAACAGGAAATGAAGAAATACTCTGAGCAGAGGGACCAAGGGACTGAGCTCCCATGGGGTGCCCACCTCCTGCACCTCCACAGCCTCACACTCCAGAAATGCTGGTAAAGGGGGGTGAGGGATGTGCTGGTTATCCGTACAAATGCCTAATCCAGGCACCTCAGTGGATTGAAGGCTGTTACTTTAGCAGCAGGTTTCTCACTGACTCCTCCTCCTGGTCAGTCCCTTGGCTCGATGTAGTCAGTGGGGTGGGAGTTGGCTCTTGCTCTTACTTTATGGGTGGTTGTGAATAGTCCAAATCCAGAAGAGCTGTTGGCTTTGGCACATTAAGGGATCCTAACCCAGCGAGACCAACCAGAGTGCCTTTCCCTAGGAATAAAAGTGGACATGTTACGATGGATGCATGAAGCCCAGCGATGCTATTCCCCTTCTAGCTGCTCTCCCAGAGGTTGCTAGCAGGGAATATTTGCTTGCTGAGCTGATGATTTTGGGCTAAAATTCTTACATCAAGCTTTTATTCCCAAGATCAAGCTCTACCTGTTGAGCCCATCCACTAAAACCTCCCTGTGCTTTGTGTGTGATCCATGGGGACACGGGATGATGGGACTGACCCTGGGCATCGCTCCTGTGCTGACATTCCAGGGAAGGTGATTGATTTTGCCAGGGTTGACACACAGCCTTGGCTCTCGGTGCTGTGGGAAGGGGCATTTCAGAAACAAAAGGTGTTGGTGGTGTGGAATCAACCCCCAGGCTTTCCACGGACTTGCCCACTTCAGACAGTGAGTTCCAGACGTCTGGATCTCTCCAGCTCGATCCAATCTAAGTCCCTCTGTAAGTGGAGTGACCACAGTGGACGAGGCAGAGCCTTAGGACTGCTTTGATCTTCTGATACAGGTCTCAAGTCTGTGTCAGCAGAAATCCACCTTTGTAATACCCAGCACCGCATGGAAAGGCAAGTGATTCCCTTGATCTGGTTGTCCCAGAAACTCCACCACAGGTTATTTCACCCTTTGGGATTCAGAAGTGAGAAGTCCCTCCTCAGCAAGGGAAATGGGCCAGGAATGGTCTCTTGTAACCACGTGGCTTTTCTACTTGGCTCAAATATTATTTTCCCTGTTTCATTGTTCATGTATTTGTCATTAAGTGCAACTGTTTTAATTTTAGTTTTCCATTTCGTGGTTGAGTTTGATTTGTGGGTACTACAAACAAAATTGGAGGGGTGGGATGCTGAATGCAGGACAGGAGCTCTTCCTGCCCCCTCCACACCTGCCCTGCTCTGTATATGACACACACTACTGTCCTTTCACCCCTGTTTTGTGTGACTGGCCAGTGCTTTGAAGAGCTAAAATCTGTCTTTAGGAGTCCTTGAATTGAGGAGTCCCTCTGTTGTAATGCATATAGAAAATGTCAGGCTTCCAATTTCGGTGTTAATGCAGCTGTAATGGGATTGCAGCAGCAGGAATGAGGGTTTCTCCTGGTTGGAACGTGAGGCCCTGGAAATGGGGAAGGTTTTATTCCCAGCAGAGTACAGTGGCTGTGGAGAATCAGATCAGCAGCTCTCTGGGGCTGTTCTAACAAAGTGAATGCAAATGAAGACAGAATGATTGTCCTTGAGCAACCACTGACCAAAACTTTCTTCAGGATCACAGGGTGGTTTGGGATCACAGTGGTTTGAATGGAAGGGACCTTCAAGACCATCTTGTTCCAACCTCCATTTGCCATGGGCAGGGACACCTCCCACCAGCCCAGGCTGCTCCAAGCCCTGTCCAACCTGGCCTTGGACACTCCCAGGGATGAGGCAGCCACAGCTTCTCTGCCCAACCTGTGCCAGGGCCTGCCCATCCTCACAGCCAGGAATTCCTTCCCAATATCCCATCTATCCCTGCCCTCTGGCATTGGGAAGCCATTCCCTGTGTCCTGTCCTTAAATGCCTTGTCCCAGGTCCCTCTCCAGCTCCCCTGGAGCCCCTTTAGGCTCCGGAAGGGGCTCTCAGGTGCCCCTGGAGCTTCTCTCCTCCAGGTGAACGCCCCCAGCTCTCCCAGCCTGGCTCCAGAGCAGAGGAGCTCCAGCCCTTGGAGCATCTCTGTGGCCTCCTCTGGACTCTCTCCAGCAGTTCCACAAACTGCTGCTGTGGGCCCAGAACTGGACACGGAATTACTTTTGTTTTCATGTTAGTGTTTGTTCCTCACAGTTACTGCCACACCCCAGTGCAGGTGGGAGCAGAGCTCCCCCCACCCCACACATGCCATGCCCAGCCCACCCCAGCCCTCTGGTGCCTCTTTCTGCTGCTTCCCTTTGCTCCTGCCCTGCCTGTGGCTGCTGGTCCAGCCTGTGGACACTGCACAGGGATCTGTCACCAGCTCTCTGTAGTTTGAAGGAAAAAAAAAACCCAAGCTGCTGAATCAAACTAAATGTGTTTTTCAAGCTTAACCCAAACCTTTATTCACACCAAATTAAATTCATTTTTATTTCTTCTTAGGCTTTATTTCTAATTTAGAGAGAGCAAGTGAGTCTTTTAGGCCTCATGATACCTTGGTTCCCTTCTAGAAAGGAGCAAATCTTAGCATTTTCCAACCTATTTTTTTTCAAACCTCTGAGTTCTCACTCCTTTTAATTTAAAATATTTCCACAGTTTAATTTGAAGTATTGGGTAACAAACCCAGTATCATTTCCAGTTGTAAAGAAATACGTTATTTGTAACTCAGAGGGGAAATTATGCTTGCAAAGTGATGGTTTTCCACTGAGGTGGATCAAGCAGGAGCTCAGCAGGTGCTGAAGCACTTTGCTCATGATTTGAACTGTCAGACACCTGATGGCAACAGCCTGAGCTTTTAGTGGCAGCAAGAAGGGATTTCCTTCTAGTTTTCCTCTGAAAACTGTCACTCATGCAATATTTTCCATCCTCACATAGTCTGACTTGTATCTGCTCCAAAACTTGATTAATTCTTTTATACTTTTTACCTTTTTGTGTCCCACTTGCAGAGAACAGGAGAGTGATTGTTATTTTTGCAGGAGGCAGATGCTGCCCTGGGAATGGGAGTGACAAAATCCCTCAGATCTCCCTGGAGCAACTTCACTTCTCAGCCCTGCTGCTCCTCAGGGGTGAACCATCCAGCTGCCCACACCAGGGTGGACACACAGATGTTCTCCTGCTCTCAGCACAGTTGGCCATGACCCTCGTGGTGCCAACATCCACCAGGTGTGTGGGAGCTGAAAAGCCAGAGGGTTTTCCCTTGTTCCATGCAGTGTGTTTCCAATTTTAATTCAGCTCATTGTTTCCTAACCCTGGGAGGTGCCAGGGAGATGCCCAGAGGGGCACACGGACAGACTTCATAGCAGGGCCTGTTTTGATAGACAAGAGGTGACAGTTGAGAGTCGATTTATCTTAGACATAAGGAAGAAATTTTTTACAATGAGGTTGGTAAAACTTTGGCACAGATTGCCCAGAGAAGCTGTGGCTGCCCCATCTCTGGGAACATTCAAAGCCAGGTTGGATGGGGCTTGAAGCAACCTGGACTACGTGAAGATTGCAGGGGAATTGGAACTAAACAGTCTTTAAAGTCCATTGGTGAATTCTTTAGATACTCTGTTTGATTAATACAACACAATCATCTGACAGGGGTGGGGGACTGGTGGCTCAGCACCTGAGCTGACAGAAGGCACTGAGCTGCCTCTCATTTTCTTTATTTCTGCCTTTTTTGGCAATGAACATTTTTAACACCTTTGAATAATTCTCAGCTGTAACTGCACAGTCATTGTGGGGGGGAATGATAATCAGAACGTCTCTGATTCGAACACCCTGTGCTTTTCCCTTTTCCAGAAATACTCGCTCAGACTGACACCTGCTATTGTGCTGATGCTCCTTTTGCCTCATCAAACTTCTCTGCTGATATTTCATCTACTCTTCTTTTTTGGTTTACAGTTACAAAAGGCACTGACTCAAGTCTTTCACAGTTGTCATTTCAAAAATGGATTCAGAATAACAACAAAAAAAAAGTGGTGTTTTTTTTTTTTGAGGGGGGAAGAATGCAAGAGAACACAAAAAGTACTAAATAGAATAAAGTTAAGTCCAACTTCTTAGCAGGTGTTCAAAGAGCAGACCAGCATGTTTATCATCCCTTTGGAGTCCATATTTCAGGGTGTTTTATGCGAGGATAAGACACCAGCAGTGTCTGGGAAGAGCTGGTGTCGACAGCGTGTGCTGCACTCTGGCCAGAGCTGCAGTTCAGGATGGACCCATCAGGACTGGAATGGCAGAGGGCTGGGATGTGCAGGAGAGGGCCCAAAGCAGCGGGTCCATGCCCGGTGCCGGCTCGGGGGTGTTCGGAGCCGCGCGTGGCCGTGGCAGGACGTGCCGTGGCTCCCTGCCCGCCGCTGCCAGCCCGTCACAGCCTCTGCCAGCTCATCTCCCGCTGAAATGTAATGTGCTGCTTGCCATCTGCACAGCATTAAGTGACCTACCCCCTCTTAAATCAGAGGCTGGCTTGACAACTGCTGTCTGCAGCAGGGCTTTGGCTGGCTGCCCTCCAGGGGAGGCTGGAGCAGGGCAAGGCATATCCCCGAAGAAGATCCACTGGTGAAAACGGGTGAGGGGTTTTTAAAATATATTTAGAACTATTAACATCATTCATTCCCTAAAAATCCAAGCTGCAGCTTTAATTTTATTTTCTGCATTTTATCAAAAGCTTCAGAAAACACTCAGCGAAAGTGGCTGTGAAGTATTTTGAACCCCAGGGAATGGGATGTATTTGAAGACATGAAGACTGAAGGTCAGGTGCCGGGACAAGGTAAGGTCCCTGCTTCACTTGGCTTGTGTCTGATCAAAGCTATGTGCATATTTGCTTTCAGAATGTGACCTGGCAGTCTCTGATTTCATAACTAAAAGGATGGGTGAGCTACTGAGTCCTTGGGCAGCTTCATTTGGTTTCTTCTTAAGGCTCTTTATTTTTAGTAGACTGACCCAAACCATCCCGTTGGAGTTGGACAACATGATCATTGTATCCTGACATCAGGGGGTTGGCTTTACTGGGATGCCAAATAAATACAGTACAACTTCTACTAAGACAGGCTGAGCACACTGGGGTTGTTCATCCTGGAGAAGAGAAATTCCAGGGAGACCTGAGAGCCCCTAAAGGGGCTCCATAAGAGCTGGAGAGAGACTTGGGGAAAGGGATGGAAGGACAGGACAAGAGGGAATGTCTTCCCACTGCCAGAGAGCAGGGATAGATGGGATATTGGGAAAGAATTCCTGGCTGTGAGGGTGGGCAGGCCCTGGCACAGGGTGCCCAGAGAAGCTGTGGCTGCCCCATCCCTGGGAGTGTCCCAGATCAGGTTGGACAGGACTTGGAGCACCCTGGGCTGGTGGGAGGTGTCCCTGCCCAGGGCAAGGGGATTGGAACTATTGAGTCTTGAATGAATCCAAACCATTCTGTGATTCTGTGACTGTATGAAATGCAGTGCCCAGGCACTTGTACAGGTCCAGCCCAGTCCCTGTGGCTTCCAGGGAGCTCCAGCCACACACCTGGTGAAAAAGAAAGGACAGACTGTGAGTCTTGAGCCTTTGGGGACGTGCCATGTGCAGCAGGATCAGGGCCCAGGAAGCAGCTAAAGCAAAGGGGAGAGAGAGCTTCAAGCAGGTGAAAGCCTCATTGTTGCTACTGGCAACATCTCTGGATTGCACAGGATTTGATAAGCCGTGGGAAGGCAGGGAGGAGGTTTCTTCATCCATCTAACGATGCTGTAGGATGGGAATGCGTCTACCACCCCTTTTCAGCTGAGCTCATTATAGAATCTAAACTGGCTATTGATCATAAATTCCCTATTTAAACCCTTTGGGGAGAAAAGACTTTTCAGTCCACAGTGAACCTTTCCTGCCATATTTGCAGGTTAATCAACAGTTTTCATCCTTTATGAAAACTCATAAAGCACATGTTCTCTTCTCTTAATGCAGTTCTCTCTCACTTGGAAACCTTCCCCATCCCTTCTGTTTTCCAAAGCAAAATAATTAAAGTCAGAGGTTGTTTTGCGTCCCAATGTAGCTCTTTTTAATGTTAATGGAAAAAATGGCACAGATTGTTTTACCACAAGAATATTTTAGCACATGTACTATTTCTCCCCAAACAGGGTAGACTTTACAGTAAAAGCCTTTCTGTCTTGTTTGCTGAGCTTCTGAATCCCTCTGGATTTGCCCTGGGAGCCAAGCACAGAGCTCAGTACTGCCCTTGCTGTGCCCAGCACAGCCTCTCTGCCCTCCTGCTCTCCCCTTGCTCACTGCAGCACCAGCAGCTCATCCCATCTCCCTGCTGAGCGTTCCCCAGCCCCAGGAAGGGGATAATAATGCTGTGCCATGCATAAGGATTAATATTTTAAAGTGGGTTGAGGTTAAAGGGTGTTACATGGATCTGGTCAGTGCTGTTGGAGGTCAGCAGGAGCTTTAGGGTAAGGACGGCGTAATAGTACTTTAAAAAATAATTATGGTTTATTCTTTTCTAATCCAGTTATATTCCAGAAGAGCAGTGAGTGGTTCTAGTGTAATGGCCATGGAAGTGGATGACAAGACATGCAGGCCCTGGTGGCTCCCAAACTTGGATTAGCCCTAATGCCTTCTCTCCTCAGCACCGAAATTTCTGCTTGCAGAGTAGTTTATAGTAAGCTCTGTGCTGCATAAATATCAAAACATATCACCAGATGATTCCCTACACATTACATTTTCCTTCCCAGGGTTGATTTTTACTCACAGCAGTGGCACAGCATTCCATGCAGCCAAACTCAGCCCACACAACCCTGGATTTGTCCCACATAACCCTGTCCTGTGCTTGTGTGGCTGGGACATCATCTCCTGCTTGTGCCTCCCATTGTTGTTTGCAGATGAATTCCCAGGCATAGAGCAAAGCAGCTGCCTCTGTGCTGCTCCTTCACTCATGCAGACAGATTGCCCATCTGCAGGGTGTACCCTAAGGCTGGGTGGCAGGAATTTAGTGCCCTTTCTCCTGCTCACTGCCATCCAGCAAGGATTTGCATCACTGCCTGTGCAAGGATTGACATCCAGATCATGCCATGCACCTGCAGGTGGGCACCAGGTGCTACCTGGCTGAAGTTCCAGGCGCTGCACATGTGCACCCCAGAGCACCCCAATGTGCAAAGCCAACTCAGGTTAAGTGGATCCATCCCTGCTTTTATCCCCTGGATGAACAGGCAGCCCTGGCCCTGCTGGTGCTGGGTGTCAGTCTGTTGGAACACGCTGCCCATCACCTCATGGCATGTGCTGCATTATTCATCACAGAGATTAAAACCTGGAGGAGCCCGTTGTTGGTCCTGTTTAAACTCTCTGTTCCTGCAGCACTGAAAGGAGTGGTCATTACCTGTCTCCTCTTTCAGGGCAGATCCAATTTGCCAGGACACATATTTCCCAGGACTCCTCAGGGCCAGCATGATTTATTTATAGGAATGACCTCACCACCACTTTGAAGATTGTTTGCTGACATTTGTGTGCTGTAGAGTATTTGTGGCAAGAAATTCCCTGTATTTCTAATTCCCTTTCCAATTTGAAACAGGTTTTGCAACCTGTTATACTGTCTGTTAAACTCTGGAGTAAACTCACAGCTGAGACCCATTTGTGGCTCACTCAGACCACTTGCTGGTTTTCCATGTCTGTATTTTCCTGTTCCCTCTCCAGCTCCAGAGCCTGGCACTGCCCTGTGGAGCAGCACTGCTGTGTTTTCCTGCAGGATGCAGCTCCACAGCATCCCCCAAACCCCCAAACACACACCCCTTGTGCTGCTGCCCGGCTGTGTCTGAAGGATTTCCACCACTTAGGCTGGAAATGTCCCCAGGGTCACCCAGCACTGCCCAAACCTGCTCTGACCGAGGCACAGACTGCTCTGACTGAAGTGCAGGTGCTTGATCTGTGGGCTTGGCCACCCAAACCTCCGGGCAGGTTCTTGATGAGCAGGAGCTTCCTGGGGACCCATGACTGTCCTTTTTGTGTCCTGTTTGTAAACAACCAGGCTGGGCTCACCCAGAAGGCTTTTGTTTGAAGGTCCTTAAATAGCTCCTGACAATTATTTTAGGATTTTGAACAGGGAAAGGGCTGGTAAATGTGTTTGGAAAAGGCCTGACTGCTGCAGTAGGAGAGGAGGGAGGTGTGGATGCAGCGGGATGCCCATGAGTGGTGAATATGCAGTGAAATGACTTTTCACTGCACTGCTGTGTGTTTGGGAAAGGCAAACCTAATGCTGATTCTTCTGCTGAAGACATTGAGCCATTTCTCCAGCTTGAGGTCTTTGTTAGTTATCACTTTCTGTGGGTAAGAGCAGAGGGAGAAATAAATTACCTTAAATCTCATCACTGAGTGTTCACCATGGCAGGGATCACAATTTGGCAGCCAGTGCTCACCTCCTTCTCAGGAATCTCAGCATTAGATGTCCCCAGGCAGGTGACAGGCATCTCCCTGAGACCCTGCACTGACCCCTCTGTCCAGGCTGAGCATCCCAAATTCCACAGGCAGCCCCTGAACGGTCTGTACACCATTCCTGCCCCTCACTGGGCAGACCAGAAATCCAGCCCACTGCTGCTTCAGCAGGGAACCAGAACAAGGTACCAAAATCCCTCAGGGAAGGGTGGGAGATCCAAGCAGGTGCCACATTTCAAGCTGCAGCTTGATGCTTTGCAGAGAAACACGAGGCAGGGGATGGTGGAACCCATCAGTTCCACGTGGGAATAAACACACTCCTGCCTGGCACAGCCAACCTCTTAACGAGCTTCTGGCTTCATGCAGGGAAAATGGTGATGGCAGCAAAGCAAAAGATTTAAAAATGTTCCAGGAAATAACTGTTCCCATCACTCCAGGTGCCTGGCTAGGCATTGGCAGGTCTGGATCATGCTCAGTTGGAAACTGGCTGCTGTCTCATGGACAAAATGCCTCGTAGTCAGGCCCAAATTCTGTGAAGTGACAAGGACTTGTCCAGGTTTTGTCCCCCATCTCCCCACTTTGTTCCTGCAGGACTTTATTGGTCACCTGAAGCCATTTAATGCTGTATAATCTGCTTTAGAATGTGGGGTTTGGTGAATGCTTCATCCCAAATGATAAAGGATCTGTCTCAGAAAGGTCCCTTTGAGTCATTTCCAGGTACTACACATTCTGCAGCAGGAGCAGAGATGGTCCATGAGCTCTAAGGCATTTGAATAAGAAATGACAGAATGTTCCATTTAGGTGAGGCAGATATTGGCAGCTGGGCTGGAAACTTTCTGAAAATGAGATGAACTAAACAGTTAACAACTTCTGAAGTGTCATAACAGTGAAAGGAATATTAAATCCTGAAGACATGGGACCAAGTCTTGACCCTTGTCTTGGGTTAATTGCCTTTCATGGAGACAGTCCAGGACTTGGTGCTTTTCACAGGGTTCTTCAAATGGTTTATTCTTGAGCAAAGGAAGAAAAACTACTGAGCTGCAGTTTGGACCAGGGGTAGGAGTTATCTGACAAGCTATAATTTGAAATCTCTGAAGTCTAGGAGAGAGCAGTCCTTTTAAAGTATCAAACTGGTGGCAGTTCCAAGCTGAGACTTCATGTGCCATTAGGGAATGGAAATTCAATCATGCAAAACAGCTAAACATAACAACTGCTACAAGAGCCTGTTTCGTGGAAGAAAATAGGGAGGCTGAGCCTCCAGATTTGTTCTCTCGTGTTCTGCCTGAGGTTTTTGGAAATTACACAAAGCAAAGATTAACCCCTGGCTGGAAGAAGCCCTAAAACCCTCCCCTGCTTCAGGTTTTCCCAATGTGTCTGTGTGGTTAAGGGTCAAACTCTGAAACCCTTCTCTTTGTCCAGTGTCTCCTTCAAATCAGGTAAACTGGACTTGGAACCTGCCTTTAAGCTCTTCATCAGATTCCAGCCTATTTCTGAGAATTTCTGCTAAAATATGTGACTTGGGAAAAAGATTTATTACCAAAAACCTGAAAGCAGAATTTTTTCTCCCCAGTTTGATTTACAGAAAACATCAAAGTATTAAGTGTGGCCGTGACCACACACAGAAGTGCTGGGGTAAACAAAGGAGGATTATCTCACATCTGACCTATCAGGGTTGTCCTGACCGACCACAAGATTTGTTTGAGCATTTTGTTTTTCACAGGTCGTAATTTTGGGTTTTTCCTTGCAAAGCCGTGTCTGTACTTAAGGAAACAGAAGCACAAAGGCACCCAAACACAAATGTGAGTGTAACACAGACCCCACCTCAGCAAACACAGTCCCAGCTCCACACAGCCTTAAAACTCTGCTCATTTGAAGTCCCCTGTGGGGTTTCCATGGGGTTTCCCACCTATATATAGGAGAGAGGGCAATTTTCCTCCTTGTAACAAATATTCAATATTTTGGCTTCTGGTCAGCTCGAATATTTATCCAATATTTTTTAAAGAATTTTGACTTTAATTTGTTCCAGTCCTCATGTTTCTCCCCCCTGTGCTGATTTTTCATGCCTATATATGATTCATTTAATCTTCCCCTAAAGAGTCTGGGGAATTAGATTAACAAGGCCAATTAATAAACTACTGCAGCCATGAGACCTCTTACACTTTACTTACCAAGTACAGTCCATCATCCTGAACTCAGAGGTCCAGAGCAAGTCATTAATGAGCAGATTTTCCCATCCTCGGTGCTGGGTGGCTGCTGCCCTCCAGGATGCTGCTGGCTGGAGCTGGGGCTGGGAATGCCACAGGGATTTGGGGAACTGGGAGGTTGTTCAGACAGTGGATGGCCGCAGTGTGCTCTGCTACAGCATCAGGTGTGTGGCTGCCCTGGATCCCTGCCAGGGGAATGGCTGTTTAGCTGGAGATTTTATCACAGACCATTGTAACTCAACAACAATGAAGCAATTAGAGCTTTGACCTGAGCCTACAGTGCCTGAGAGTGTCACAAGCCTCACCTTTATGGGGACTAACAGCAAGATTTGGTTCCTTCTGCTGTGGCTTTATCCATCACTCTCACAGTGACTTCCCCTCCCACGGGCTCGGTGAGGTTAGTTTGGGGCTGTGCACTCTTCTCTGAGGTTTTGAGGTCTTTCCATCACCAGGCACATGGAGATCAGGAGGTTACCCTGCCCAATTCCACATGGAGGTCAGTAAGAAGCACCCCCAGACTTTGCAGAGGGGCAGTTTAGGAGCAGTAGCTGTGTGTGCTCTGAGCACCTCCAGCCCTTTGGCCAGGGGAAGGTGGAGAACATCCCACGCAGGACAGTGGGATGTGCCTCCAGGAGATGAGTCCATGCCTGGGCCATGGTGGGGTGGGTGCTGTGGCTCTGCACAAGCTCCAGGGCGGGGCTGCAGACCATGATCCTGATATTGATCTCTGTTTAATGTGATGTATTAAGCCATTTGAACAGCGAGCACCTGGCAGTGCTCCTTGGCAGGCAGCCCATGCTCTGGGGAGCATCACTTGCTGACTCCTGCTCTGCCCAGCCCCTGCCTGCCCCAGCAGCATCTTTGGGAGCAGCACAGAGAGCTGGGAGGGACTGGGAGGGCAGAGCCCACCCCCAGACAGCTTTTCTCTGAGCAGGTGTGGGCAGGAGGATTTCTTTCTTTTTAGTAACGTTGCCCTTTCTGGTGAGCTTTTTCCTCTGTGGTGGCCCATGGATGAGGTGCAGAGGGAGCACCAAGGAGGGCTATGTTCTGGCAGGCAGCTGCTTTTGCTGTCCAGGAGACAAGGGAGTGCACAAAGGCAGGTGAGATTTGGCTTTCACTAGAGCTCTCCTTGCAAAGTGCCCCCCTGTCTCTCTGGAACAGTTTTAAAGAGACACAGTTGGAGTGTAGGGAGGTGGGACAGAGCAGGGGTTCCCATCAGCCTCATTCAGGGTGGTCTCAGAGAACTCAAAGGCCCCTGACCATGGCAGTGATGATGTCCTGACTCACCCAGTTCTCTGCTGGCATGGAATGTGCAGGTGGGTTCCTTGGAAACCTGGAGATGGCAATGCAGTGATTGCCATGGAACACCTGCTGGGAAGTGGTGACTTTGGCTGTGGTTCAGTCAGACCCTAAAGTTTCACCCAGCCAGGTTGGAGACAGAAGCATTTGTCTCACCAGGGAGAGTAATTTCTGTGCATCCTTTAATGTGGGAACCTCACCTTTGTTAGGGAGAATGGATCCAAGCACTCCAGAGCATCCTGAAAATGGAGCAGACTGGATCACTCTCTGGAGCTCTGGCAGGTTTGGGACTGAATGCTTTCCCAAGTTCCTTTATAAGCAGAATTTTCTAGTTGTTTATGTCAATTTTGCCATGTGTAATCTGTTTGGCTTGCCTGGAGGACCAGCAGGGCACTAATTAATTAATGATCACTGGAATGACTCACTTTCCTTGTGCCCTCCTGTGGCACCTCCTTTGTCACAGTAGGAAGCAGGAGCACAGATCCTGCTCCAGGCTGCTCTGACCTGTCTCCTGGGAAGGAGTTCAGCAAACCAGGAGTTCCCAGGGACCATGCAGCATTTGTCACTCACCCAGTGTCACCACAGAAGAAGCAGCGTGGTGTGAGTGTGCTAAACAGCCACTCAGTGTTCCTGAGGAAAGCTGGGAATGTCAGGATTTTAATAGCATTGGGATTACTGCTGCCTGCTCAAATGAAGAAGGCAATAGCTCTGTAATTAGTGTGACTTCCTGAACAAAAATGGGGAAGCTGCTTGCCCTGGTCCAAAGGCAGACTGGGCTGTAGGGCTCCAGCACCAAGGAGGGTTGCACATCACCACTGCTTCCCCAGAAAGTCCTGTGGAAGCTCCATTGCTGGTACAAATCCTCCTGCAGGAATCCCCAAGGGTGGGAAATCTTGCCAGGGTTAAAATTCTCCCCCCATCCAAAAGCTGTGGTATGGTGAGAACACAGAACTTATAACTCGTTTAGGACAGAATGAAATTAATCCAGATTTGGCCACCTGGTCCATCCAGGAGTGAGGAGAGAAACTCTCCCTGGAGGGCTCAGAACCTGTGGGTGGGCAGCAAGCTGTTGGCTGTGGGCAGATCCCTTCCCTGTGAGATGATCCCAGCTGCCCATCCCCAGATGTGGCAGAATTCCTCATTCCCAGACAAGGCTTGGTCATATCCTCTTATGACAGCTCAGAGTCTGTCATTACTGACATGGCCAGACTGAGGAGGGCAGGGCCCGTCCCTGCTGCCCTGCCTGCAGCTCCCAGGGGGGATGGTGGATGCAGGAGTCAGGATGGATGCAGGAGCAGGATGGATGCAGGAGTCAGGATGGATGCAGGATTCAGGATGGATGCAGGAATAGGATGGATGCAGGAGCAGGATGGATGCAGGAGCAGGATGGATGCAGGAGCAGGGTGGATGCAGGAGCAGGGTGGATGGAGGATTCAGGATGGATGCAGGAATAGGATGGATGCAGGATTCAGGATGGATGCAGGAATAGGATGGATGCAGGATTCAGGATGGATGCAGGAATAGGATGGATGCAGGATTCAGGATGGATGCAGGAGCAGGATGGATGCAGGAGCAGGATGGATGCAGGAATAGGATGGATGCAGGAATAGGATGGATGCAGGAATAGGATGGATGCAGGAGCAGGATGGATGCAGGAGCAGGATGGATGCAGGAATAGGATGGATGCAGGAGCAGGATGGATGCAGGAATAGGATGGCTGCAGGAGTCAGGATGGCTGCAGGAGTCAGGATGGCTGCAGGAGCAGGATGGCTGCAGGAGTCAGGATGGATGCAGGAGTCAGGAAGCTCTGCTACCATTAGAAACCATTAGAAACCCTATAGGGAAAAAGGCCTCTGAACCCCAAACCCGACACCACCAATATCATTATGTCAAAATAAAAGAGATAGATAGATAGATAGATAGATAGATAGATAGATAGATAGATAGATAGATATTTTTCTTTTCTCTGAAAGGGAATATTTCCATGTAATTTAGCGTTCCATTAGAAATCCTGTAGGAAAAACATCCTCTGAACCATCAAACCCACAACCCTCAATGTCACTGTGCCAAAATAAAACATACACATATGTATTATTTTTTATAATGTTTTTAAATTTTTTTTAGCTGAAGGGGGAGATTTCCATGTTATTTAGCATTCCATTAGAAATCTTATAGGAAAAAAAAGCCTCTGCATAGCAAACTTACAACCCATAATGTCACTGTGCCAAACCAAAACACATATATATATATAAACTGAAGGGGAAGATTGTCATGTTGCAGCGTTGATAACCAGAATGAGGAGCAGCTGTCTGAGCCCCTCAGAGCCCCACTGTGTGTTTCTTTTTCATGCTCCACTATGTGACTGTAAGATAAAACATCACAGATCTTCCTCTGGCTCCTGCTCAGACAAAGGTTGGAAAATAATTCTAGTTTTTATGGATGTCTTTGTCCATGTAGCATGTACACGTTTAGCCAAGAAGGATGTGAGCACTTCAGAGAAATTGATGTCCAGTAAAAGTCCCACTACATCCTCTCTTATTTTCCTAAGGATTTGATGGAGAAAGTTCAGCTGAAGTAGAACCAGGCAAGGCAATGTGGATCTCGGCAATGCACTGAGGTGAAAGATAAACTGGATGTTTACTTTCCTTCCACCTCCATCTGTGATCCATAGCTAGGAACAGAGGCTTAGTTCCCTATTTATTTACTGGGATATGATAGAATATCTCAGGATACAGCAGCCTGTGTTCTGCCAATTCCCAGTATAAACAGACAAAATATTTCCTGGGGTTGATTTGTGAGGAACAGCTGCTCTTTAGGATGTTGGAGGTATCTTTGCCTCAAACTAATTTGATCAGGACTTAAAAAAACCCCTCCAAAATGTAAATACTCAACAGTTCAAGCAGACTGTGCAGCTGCTCAGTGAGGAAGGTGGAGTTATGGGAACAGGGAAATTGCTGCTCCATAGGAAGATGTGAGTTAAATATTTCCTGTGGCGTGGGAAGTGTCGTCTGGATGATGGAGAAAAACAGAGTGCCCAAGGAAATGGGGACCACAAGGAAGGGTAATTAGTGACTGGCTCTGAGTGCTTAAGGACAATCATACAGGAGCAGGACTCACCCTTTAAAAGTATTCTATATAAGAAGAGAGAGAAAAAATGTGCCTAAATGAAATGGCAAACCAACTTCATTTAACATTGTTTTCCCCAATTTTTCTCTTCATCTCCTCTTAGTCATCATTTTTGTGGCCAAATGCTTTAATTTGCCACCAAATGCAAGTTTCCACCCATACCAGGTAACCTCAGTTGTCTTTTCAGTCCTAAAACTACACAGTGATTTTGAGACCTTTCCTTGCAAAAGGGCATTTAAAATGAAGGTGGTTCATTGCATGCAACCCCTGAGACAGCTGTCAGGAGAGCTGCAGAAATTACAGCCTCTTCTATTGACCATTTACTGCAAGGAAGATGGAAAAAACCAGCATGCAGATAATGATGAAAGCCAAAAGCATTTTTCAAAACTCAAGGACTTCACGCTAATAATAAAAATTTCCTTGTCTCTGTTGGTGGTGACCTTGTAAAAACCAGCTTGCCTGTGCATCTCAAAACATCAGGACTAAATTAGGCCTTGGTAATAGTCTGAGCTAGACTGTTTGTGTTCCCTGGAGGGGTCAGTGTGCCTGGGCTGTGGCTTGTTCAGCCTAGTTTAGATGCAGTGAAACGCACTGAGAGGTGTTCAGGTGTGGGGAGCTGCTCATGTGGCTTTCTCCTTGCATTTAGAGGACAGGACAGCTCATGGGCACGTGGAGATGTGGCTGCTGCAGGATGAGGGGAATATTTATTTTAGATGGGAAATGTTCCCAAAAATGCAGAAGTTGTGGTAAATGACAGTGGGTTTGCACAAGCTCATGAGTTTCAGCAAGTTCATTGAGCTACACTAAAGGTGCTTCCAGTTTTCCAGGATGGCAGGAGATGACCTGGAGCTGATGGAATGGATCTCTTGGGTAGCCCTGTGTTACAACAAGGCATCCCCATCACTCCAGGGCTCCTGAGCATCCTCAGCTGGACACTGGAGGCTTCAGGAGATCCCACTGAGCTATGGAGAGCAAGTTCCAGAGTTTCTGGATAAATTACAAAAGCCCCAAATTCTGTAATAATTTTAATTTTTGTTTTATGAAACATTTTTCTTTTTCTGGCAAATTTTCAACACTTTTCCTTTTGTAGAATTAAGTATTTCAGAACTTTGAAAATAGAACCAGAAAAGAAGTAGTGGCCTTTAATCAACTTTAGTTACAAACTTGGATGAGAAATATTCATCATCCCTGGAGGTTTTTCAGCTGAGCTTGGCCGTGGCACTGAGTGCCATGATCTGGTAAAGGGACTGGAGTTGGACCAAGGGTTGGACTTGATGATCTCGGAGGGCTTTTCCAACCCAATCCATTCTATGATTCTGTGATTCTATGATATCAATTAAATAATGATTTTTGCCATGGCCCTTCTAGTTTTAGGCTGGAAGAAAAAAAGCTAAAACTGTTCTTGGTATTGTAGGTTAATGGCTTGTGCTTCTAAATCATAATCTCTTTTATTTCACAAAGCCTCTCCAGGCTTGGGACTTCATGATCTCTAGTCAGGTTATCTCTCAAGGGAAAAAAACTAGATGAAATTTATTTGGGTTTACAACACTGAAAAGAGGCAGAGTATAGATGTTTTGGGGACAACTAGTGCAAATTTAGACTACTTGTTAGAGAAGGAATAATCAGTGTCAGTCAGACCCTGGTCCCCAGATGGGAGAGATTCAGACTCAGCAGCACAAGGCCCTGAACAACAAGAAAGTCTGGACCAGATGATCCTTGAGGGCACTTCCAACCTGGTATTCACTGATTCTATGCCATTATCTGATACACATCTAACACCAAAACTGTGGGAATGTGTGAGAAATACCTACAAGCACATAAAATTATGGTATCCAGAGCTGTGGCACAGCAGCCTCTGGAATGGGCTACTGCAGTCATGGAGTCCCACTGCAGTGCCTGATGGTTTGGAAAGAAAAGGAATATGTGGATATTCTGCACGTGAGAAAATGAGCTAAACAGAGCAAATCTACCCAAAATGTAACCCAGAGCAGAGATGCCAAATTCCTTATTTTTCCTGACATGTGTTAGGAAGGCCATGATTACTGTTGGCTGTAAGGACTCAGCCTGAGAGAGCTCTTAGGGAGAGCAAATCTACTCATTCCTCTGTGCTAACCTGGGATCTTGATCCAGCACTGGCCCAGAAAGAAATGCCTTCTGCATTGTGGAACTGGCAGTCAAAAACATGAGGAAAAAAACTCAACCAATTTGTTTATTTTGTTCCAAAGCATTTGAATTACCTTTTTAAATAATGACTTCTAGGAACTGATGTTTGTGGTTCTTTTTTTGGTCTTTACTCCTCATTTCTGAACCTTCAGCCTGCACTGAGGTTGTATTTAGTCCATATTTTATGCTCTTCTGTGCTGCCTTGAGGATTAGAAATCTCCTTTGAAAATAAAACCTCAAAGTCTGACTTAATCACTTGACTCTGGAGGCAGAAGGTCTAGGACAGGAAGCAAATACTCCAAGAAAAACATCAAAATATTGACAGCTGACAGATCTGTGATGTAAGAAGAACTGAGAAGATCTAACAGGACCATGTGCCAAGGCAGGCAACAGCTCCAGGGGGAAGCCAAAGTCCAAGGGACTTTTCTCCAGGGGTTCTCAAACAAGGTAAAGCTCTTGCATTTTGAGCAATACACCAGCAAGGCCTTGTTTGGAATGTTCTCTGATGGGAGAGGGACACAGGCAAGACATGAACATAGCTCAGATTTGGAGCTGTGTGCCCTGAAGGGAGCTCAGCTCCACTCAACCTCTTCCCTGAGTGCCTGAGGACAGTGTGAAACCTCTTGAAGACTCCAGGCAAGATGTGTACTAGAATAACAGAAGGAAAATTCAAAGCCAGGATGGCAGGATAAGAGAAACAGCCACAAAATGAGATGGCAGATGTTTTGTTTCTTCAGTAGAGTGGTTGGAAAGCACTAATCCAAACAGATTTCTGCTCCAGTTTAACAATAGTCTTCCTAATTTGATGCAAGTGGTCAGCCCCACTCAACTGAACAGCCACCTTCTGCTTCTGCCATGTGTGGCCTCTGAAATACCTCATGTCTACTCATCATACTCTATCCATATCTGCATCAGGCAGGTCTGTGGACATCACCCAGGGCAGGTTGGACAGGGCTTGGAGTGACCTGGTCTAGTGGAAGATGTCCTTGCCTATGGCAGGGGTTGGAATAAGATGATCTTTATGGTCCCTTCCAACCCAAACCTCTCCATGACTCTGATTTCAGTTGTGTAACAAATATCACTGATACAGTCAATATAATGTGACTCTTCTATACTGATCAAATGCAGCTTGGGGGCAAAGGACCAAATCTGGACTTTCTCCCTTTAAGGGAGATGTTTGCCCAGGCCCCTCCACTGTAGCAGTGGCCTTGGCAAAGGGATGTACTGTGGGAATTCTTTGGGAAACTGGGCTATGTTAGAGCCATATCCAGGCAGAAAAGCACAAGAACCCCCCCCATGCCAAGGATTCCAAAGGCTCCATCTCCAGCAGAGGAACATGACCTCCACGAGACCGAGCAGCTTCACCCACTTCCAATTATTTCAGCAGCAGCTCAATTTTGCATGATTTCAGAAAATTGGTTTTATTGATTAAGCTGAATTGCACCGAGCAAAGGCTCGCCCTGTCTGCTGCTGTTGTGCTTGGCCAGTAATGAGATGTACAGACAAATGATTGCCCATGGATCTGGCTGGCTTATGACATCAATCATACAGTTAAATACACTTCTGAATTGCCTCATGCTCAGCCCTCACTCTGACCTCTGCAAAAGATCTGATTCCCCAAAATATTGAAACAATTTCAGCCGTATAAACCCCAAACTTTCAGCCTGAACTGTCCTTTTGTGTTAACCCCCTGTAAATTCAAAGCTGTCCCTGGACATGGGCAGCTCCAGAGCTGTCTCCCCTATGGAACTGGAGGCTTTTGAAGCTTGAACTTTTTTTTAAATTGCTTAGGCAAGATGCAGTTGAGACATGTGACTGGAAAACTGAAGCAACACGTTCCTGAATCCCAAAATCTGTATGTCTCGGAGTGGCAAGGATTATTTGGGAGACAACAAATGTATTCTTCATACAAAAGTAAAAATGTGAGTTACAAAAAGCCTCTTTATAAGGTTTCTTACCTACCAGACACATCAGAGCAGTCAATGGAGAGGGGACAGACAACAAGCAAATGACCTCCTGCTGCTCAATAAATGTCTCAGCTTTGCTTCAGCATCTCTTGGTGCAGTGGGAGGGAGACAACAATCCCAGACAATGATCCCAGACAATTATTTTATTCTGTTTCTCCCCATCCCTTTAACATAACAGACAAGACAGGAAGGCACAGCAGCTTTTGTGAGGCCTGATGCAAGTAAACAATAGCTGCTCAAGATATAATTACTAAATTATTTTCCTTTAATGTTGGAATAAAAGCAATCAAAGAACTGTCCTACCAGGGAAGTAATCTGGTTTGAAAATGATTTAGTTTTTCTGTTCCCCTCCTTGTACCTCTAATCAAGGCAAAGCATTATGAGATATTCTGCTGGGTGGATTTCTGCAAGATTTAAAGTAGATAGAAGATTGAAAGCTACTTTTTATGCAGTTGTTGAAGGTGCCTACTTGTGGGAGAAGGTACAGATCTTTTACAGAACACAACTCTAAGATATGTTAAATTATATTCATGATAAATGATTAAATGATATTAAATTATATTAAAGTAATAAGAATTTATGGCCCAGGCTAGGCCTGAATTAAAATAAAAATCTATTATCTTCCAAAATTCATGAATTCCCAGAAAAACGTCCTTTCCACATTTAAATTCCAGACTTGGAATTTTCCTTGGAATATTCCTGTGCTTCCTCAGTTGCCATCCAAGGTCTCACTGATGGCTTTAAACTCTCCCTGATTTTCTTTCACCATCCTGATGAACTGGGAGTGTGGCAATTGGTACCACTCCACGGAATCTCACTCTCACCTGGTTTGTTTTCTGCTTTTTATTTGAGCTGTCTGTGTTTAATCCCAGCTTTGCTCACAAAAGGGATAAGTCTCGATGAAAAGGTAAAGGGAAAGGCTTCTGAGGCACAGAATGAAAATATCCAGAATCCTTAAGCAGTCTCTGGGTGGATTACGTCAACTCCAAGATAGATTTTGCTCCCTCTGGCTCATCAAATAATCAGATTAGCTGGCACTGATTATGCTCTGCACAATGTGCTGTGTTCTGTAAACCAAACACAGAATGGCCCTTCTCTGTTGCCTCCTGTGCTCCTGGAGAGTCTTATTTAGAATAAACCCCATTTTCACTTTTGCCCACCACTAATGGCTTTGCCTGGAGGTCGGGGCATGGCAATGCCACCTGCTAATGCTGCCTTGCTGCACCTGAAGCACAAAAGTGCCCCAGTTTTTGCCTCTCAGCTCCACAGCCCCCGAGTTCACCATCTGTGGCTTTTATACAGCATTTGGGGAGGGCTGATGCCATCGGGGGGCTCACAAAGGCCACTGGGCAGAGGAGGGGCTGCCTAACCCAGCACCAAAGCCAGTGGCTGTACCATGTGGCATTGTCATCTCCTCCAGCCTCAGCTGGCAGCGCTGGAGGAGTCAGTGTTGTGCTGAGCCCACACTTCACTTCCTGCTGGCAGAAGCATTTTGGGGGGTCCTGGGGCTTGGGATGAGTTAAATCTGTCAGTGTTGGTATTTGCATGGAGGAATCCAGCCTTAAAGAGGCCTGACATTTCTATACAGCAATTAGTTAATGGATTTTAGTCCATGTTTATAATGGGTTTGTGTCTCAGGTTCTCACAAAAGTCTTACATGTCCCTGAAGGAACTTGGGCTGCTGTGTCCTTTTATAGCTGTGTTGTGACTTGTCACTGTCCTCCTCACAACTTTCTTTAAAAGTGCATCAAAGAGCTCTCTGCATTTCCACATTTCCTGGGGGTGTTCAGCCTGGAGAAGAGGAGGCTCAGAGGTGACCTCAGCACTGTCTAGAACTCCCTGAAGGGAAGTTCTGGCCAGGTGGGGGTTGGTCTCTTCTCCCAGGCACTCAGCAATAGGACAAGGGGGCACGATGGGCTCAAGCTCTGCCAGGGGAAATTGAAGTTGGAGATCACAAAAAAATTCTTTGCAGAGAGAGTGCTCAGGCATTGGAATGGGCTGCCCAGAGAGGGGGTGGATTCCCCATCCCTGGAGGTTTTTAAGGTGAGCTTGGCCGTGGCACTGAGTGCCATGATCTGGTAAAGGGACTGGAGTTGGACCAAGGGTTGGACTTGATGATCTGGGATGTCTTTTCCAACCCAATCCATTCTATGATTCTGTAATTCTATGATTTTCCTTTTGTTTTCAATACCCTGTCTCACATTTTCCTTAATCCCCCCTCCCTTTCTCTCCTCTCTGTCCTCCCCCTGCATTCTTTCTCTGTGACAACCCTGCTGCTGTGTGTTCAGAGCAGCCACGCTGTGCTCACCATCTGGGACAGGCAGACCCTGCTGCCTCCCGGAGCCTCCCGATCCACTCTGACTGCACAGGCTGGATTGCAGCCACCCCTTCGCCTCCCAGTTTCCATGTTTTGCCATGTGC